>NC_085136.1:22842743-23180006 GCF_035046485.1 Aedes albopictus | reverse complement strand
TTGTATGGAAAATTAACCGATTGCAGCGCCACCCTATTGCCACTTGTGTTGCCGATTTCAAATGGCCGTTAAATTCCTTACACAGTTTCGGAACTGGACTTGGACGTCTGTTCTCTGTGACGAAATCAGCAAACCGGTTAAATTCATTCTTCCTTGAGGTGAACGATATCTGCAAATAAAGGCCGGTAAGACAGATTTCATCGATTGGCAAATACTCTAATTAAGTTTTTTTTCGAATTCGGTTTTGTATCAAACAGTTTTGTATTGGGCAATACGAGTAATAAATACATACTACAATTATTAAGTCAGAGCACATTGTGTCTGCACATTAGACCTTGTCAACATGCTTGATTGTTCAAAACAAAGCTTTTTCGTTCAATACAACCGTGCAAAATTTAGGTGGGATTAGTTGAGTCCCCGTATTTCGCAGTAGGATTGAAATGTGTGTTGGATATAGTAGGAGAAAACTTACTCTTTCGCGTTTGTCTCATAAAGAGTCCATTAGAAGCACTATCATTGTAGTTCGACATGTATCCAAGGTTGCCATGATTCACGTTGTGTTGGTCATTGGTTGGGCATGTTTAGCCATCATCAATGTCATCATAGCAAACAGTTTAATGGCACATTAAGAGGCTGGATTTTTTCTCCCAAAGTGTGTAACCCATGATGTCAAAATATAGCCTTGGATGTGCAAAACAAAATTTTGACGAAGACCGCAAAGCGATCCGATACTTGCGAAAAAAGATATAATACACAAACCGTGTGATGGTACTTGGCATTTCACTTGTTTTAAAACAGCATAAATGAAAAAATCTTACTTTTAGGCTACAATACGCTCCTCAAGCCTTATCAAGATTCATAATGTATCCAAGAGTGCATATTTACTTATTTATTGACGTTTAATTGACCGTGGTTTAAAAGATACAATTTTTAATTTTTAAATCTTTTGTGCCGCCCCTAGCTTATAACACATACTTTTAGTGATTTTATATCACCGTGTATGTCAGATAGGAACATTTTTTAATCCCCAGTGCGAAAATGTCGAGTTTCATCACGTCAAGGTCGACCTCAAATGTCAAACTAGAACTATTAATTATTATACTTATTTTAAATTTTCTTCGTTTTTCGAGTTCAAGTAAAGTACAGTGCCGATTAGCATACCATCACAGACAATGTATGTGATACCATGCTTGATCGTATTATTCAATAAATAATTTTAGGACCCTTGTCATAGGGCACTGCATGAAGTTCTCTCCTTCTCTTTCACTCTTACAGAAGTTTTGTAAACAACAAGGCCAAGAAACGTCAAAATCCCATTCAAAATCAAAACAGTGCAGTGTCCTATAGGCTTTGGTGAATAAATCTAAATTGAAGTAGGCATTGACTTAGACTACGGACATATAATCACAGAGAACAGACGAACATGCTCGAACAACATTGCTTGAAAATCTTGTGTAAAGAAAAATCAAGCGCAGCAGCTACATCGACGGTGACTTTCCCACCTAAAAACTCCTTCCGACACCATGATGGCGCTTATTTAAGAAATATTTCATTAGCGCAGCTTTAAATATTCCTACTCAGAGATTGAGATGTATTTGCTCAAATAACAAGATGTGTACGATTATTTCACTAATTCAGCAGCAAAATTTGAGCAAACCATTAAAAGTTAGTTTCACCACTTTCAATAAGAAATGAGTTGAACCACAATACAATTATTATTTCCCTAGTAAATTCACACATTCTCTCGGTGAAACTATGTTAAGGTGCACACTTGGCGACACTAGCGCCAAAGGATAAAACATCGGCGAATTTGTACCGCTATTCGAAATGTGACAGCGCCGCGTAATGGCCACATTGCCAGTTATTTCAAAACAACCGTTGCAATTCTTTACACAACTGCGCTTCATGAGCTTGACGTCTGTTCTCTGTGATATAATGACAATAGGCAAAAAACCGTTGAAAAGATAAGCTGTCATGATGCATCACTAAGTTTTCAAACGAATCATTGACTGTTTGCTTTTCAATGATTGTTTGCCTCGCGTTTTTAAAGTGATTAAAAACTTTCAATTCTGCAGCAACGCAGCAGAATAAGTATCATCGCAATCACTGCGAGTGAGCATATAGGATGATACTTTTTCATACAAATATTCGCTTTGGTGGCAGAGAATTATCACTTTGAAGTTTCCAGCCACATATCCAACATGGCTGCCGATGCTGATGATGCCGTAAAAAGCCACAAGTTCGCAGTCTACTTAATTATTGCAACCCTATTATCAAGCGTAGATATAACTTGTTCACCAGTGTTGGATCACATTGCGGTCTATGGCAATGTTTTTCGCCATACCCTTGGCTACACTTTAACGCGGACTTTTTAATAGTTATTTATGTAACGAGTTGCAAAAAGTTGATTTTTTCAGCACGAGTCGTACATTTATCCAACGAGGCTTGCCGAGTTGGATAAATACGAAGAGTGCTGAAAAAATCGAGTTTTGCAACGAGTTCCATACAAAATTTTATGCAATGATTTTTTTCATAATGCAACCCATTTGAGTTGCATAATGTTCATAATGCAACTCATTTGAGTTGCATTATGAACATTATACAACTATTTTTCATTATGCAACTCATTTCAGTAGCATAATGAGCCAGTTCGGAAAAATTGGCCATTATGATACCAAAATGAGTTATATAAAATGTAAATTATGATACTGAATTGCATAAAATAATATTCGGGTCTATCACTGAGACCAATTAGTAGATCTATTGCGACATTACCTGTATTCTTAGTGTAGTGAGTGCATGTCGTATTACTCAATTGCTCTTGAATAACAATAAAGTATCGAATTTGGATCAGATTTTGTTTTGTGTTCTTCGAAACTTGATTTTAATAGAAAACAAAACAGAGGCATTAATAATTGGTCATGCATCGGAAGCCTAGCATCGCTCTTGTTTTACTGCTGAATTCTCTCCAGCTGTAATTCGCCTCCAAACGTCATCATCCCACCAGTAGAATAACTAGCCACAGAAGTCCAATGTCGGGGCTGTTCGTGTGACTAACATCTAGTTTGCCACGCCCTTACAGCGTCATTAGCGGTACTAGAAGTGTCAAATAAATTTTGTTTACCAAAACAAAATATCCTTTACAAGATGAATACTTAAAAACTATGATTAATTATAATTAGAGTTATCAATTTAATTAAATAGGAAAAGTGACAACAGCGCCATTGGAGTTCTAGTGTATTTCTATTATCCCACCGCACAATCGCTAGCGTAGAACGAACGACGCGCCACCATTTTTCGAATGTTGGAGAGCACAGGTACCTTTTTCGCGGTGTTGCTTCAACGTTAACAACACCGCGAAAAAGGTACCTACACCCTCCACTATTCGAAAGATGGTGGCGCATCGATCGTTGCAGTTTATCGTTTGACAGTCAATACGCACAACTTATGTATTACGTCTGTTTGTCTGTTTCAAAGGGGGTTCGTAGTGTTATTGTATATTGGCAGCTACACAGATAACGCAGATAGATGCATGAGGTTTGACTATTTTATTCAAATTATGTGTAATGCAAAAAAGTACGTTTATGTAATTCAGTTTCATAATTTCTACTTTATAATACTCATTTTAGCTTCATAAAGACCTACTATTCCGCACTGATTCATTATGCAACTTGTATAATGAAAAGAATCATCGCATAATAGTTATTTATGTAACGAGTTGCAAAAAGTTGTTTTTTAGCACAAGTCGTACATTTATACAACGAGGCTTGCCGAATTGGATAAATACGAAGAGTGCTGAAAAAAACGAGTTTTGCAACGAATTACATACAAGATTGTATGCACAATTATTCCATTATTCAACTCATTTGAGTTGCATAATGTGCATAATGCAGATGAAATGAGTTGCATAATGAATATTACTCAACTATTTTTCATTATGCAACTCATTTCAGTTGCATAATGAACCGGTACGGAAAGTAGGTCATTATGATACTAAAACGAGTAGTATAAAATAAAAATTATCATACTGAATTGCATAAAGTTTTGTCACAGACAAACAGCCGTAACTCTTAGAGCAAACTGGCACATGTTGGTAGAACCGCGCGAGACACTGTCGGCCATGATGAATTCTGATTTGACGTTTGTCTAACACGCACACTACTACACAAATCGCCTGTAATTTTCGTTTGCATCATTCAGCAACGTGTACACTGGCCAACGTCAAAGTAATCGAAACCTACCGTCTCTGGTGGAAAGATCGCGGAAATCAAATGAAATTTGAATTGATCGTTAAATGCATGTGCCAAGCCGTTTTGAAGAGTGTTGCGTCTGTTTGTCTGTGGTTTTGTATGCAACTCGTTGCAAACCTCGATTTTTTCAACATTGGGATGGGTGCAGCTGCGTGTGCAGCTTTTTCTTTTTTCTAGCTTATTCTCTTTGATAAACACAAGAAAGATCGAGATAATAGAGGAGGCAAGTGCCCTCTCTTTCATCTTTCTCTTTCTCGTGTTTGTTTACGAGAGTGAGTGAAAAAACGAAGCCGGGTCACTGGCCAGGTAGGAGGCCTCACGAAGAAAATTGCAGTCATTGTTTAGATAAAGTTCAAAAATCTTCAACTGAAGACAGAAGAATCGGCGGAAAGGTTCTCAAAACGAGAGGCGTCTGATGTTAACAACAAGCGTAAGGGAAGATTCAAATATTACGTCCATCGTTTTTCGGGATTTCTAGACCCCCCCTCCCCCCTCTGTCACGCAATTTTCCTATGCCCAATACACGTACTGTCACACTTTCTAGACCCCCCCCCCTCCCCTCCCCCAAATGTTGGACGTAATTTTTGAACGTTTCCTAAGCGCCTCAACTTGATCAAAAAGCCAGAACTTGTACACTCGAAAGACTACAATTTAATAGTTCAAGATAAACTACCGCACTAACCTGCTAAAGGCAAATTCATTACAGCGAATATTATTCTTGAATGTATCCGCAACAAAGAAATGTTTTCTCGAAAGCTAACGAAAAACTTATTTATGAAATCTCCTGAAGCTGATAGAAATTCCCCCAACGGTTTCTTTAGCAGTTCTTTCAATGATAACTTGGGGAAAAAATTGCTGCATGCATTCTTAAATTTCTTTAAGAACTTCCTATGAAAATCTTGCATGAATTGCTTCACAAGTTCTGCCATACTACTAAAATTCCTCTAAGATTTATCCAGGAATTTCTTCAAATATTCTTCTTGAAATCATTTCAATGATTTTCTTAGAATTTCTCCATGGATTACCTCCGGAGAATCTTTGGGAAATTCTTCCACCGATTTCTTCGGAAATTCCTTCAGCCATTTCTCCAGAAAATCAGAAGTTCGGAATTCAAAAGGTTTCTCCAGCAATACTTGTTAGGAATTTCTACATAAATTCCTTTAAAAATGTGTTAGAACATTTTTCTACATTTGTTTCTCCAGAGATTCCTTCAGGTACTTCTCCATGAATATCATCAGTGAATCTTGCTTTCATTTCTTCAACAATTTCTTTTGGATTCATCCAGATATTCTTTCAAGAGTTACTCCCTAGATTTCTTCAAGAATTCGACCAGAGATTTCTACGTTAACTCTTTCAGGAGTTCATCAGGAAATTTCTCTAGAAATCCATTTTGAAATTCCACCAGACATTTCTTCTGAAATTTCTCCACAAATATTCGGATTAAAAGGGTGTCCACGATGAAATTGGCGTTCGGCAAAATAGCAAATTTTTTGACCATGAATAGTATATTATGTGTAGCTAAAACCATATTTTTTCATTAAAATCGGTTGAGTATTGGTGCAGATATTGTCGATATCATAAAGTGAGATTTTAGAAAATTTGGGCACCCATTTCAAAAAAATGCTTAGGCCTATAACTTTTTTGTTACCTCATCAAACCGTTTGAAAATTTCACTTGATATTCTTAACAAAGTATCAATTGGCTTCTTTAGCGGTGTTGAGATAATTTTATATTCAGAATCTGCATGCAAAACTGAGCCGAAATCCAAATTTTCATGAATTTTGGTGCCCGGGAACCTATTTAAAAATCAGTTTGAAGTTTGTATGGGAGCGATTTGTCGAATCACCCCTCGTCGCATTTTGTACTGGATGGAGCTGTCAAGCAGTTGGCCAGCTGTCAAAAGGTGATTTCGAAAAATCTCTTCGAAATCGATTTTATGTACCAAAATGAAGTTCTAAAAATCTGAAAAAAATCATTGTGGTTCAGAAAAAGGTGCTCTTTCGTATAAAATCAAAAAATCAATACATTTTTCAAAATTTAAAACCCCAATTGAGTGGTAAATATTTGATCGAAATCGGTTCAGTATTTTTTCTAGTAAATATCCAAAGCTCAAATCGCTTCAAGGTAAATTTTAGGTACTTTTTGACCATTTTTAGTTCCGCGTGCACTATTTTGATTGTAAACCTGGTAACACTGTCCCGATTTTTATAAAACTTCGACAGTGTAAAATTGTTGTGTTAAACTTTTTTGTAGTGAAAATTTCAGTCATTTTTATTGAGTACTTTCAAAAAAAAAAGAGCAGTTTGAATTTCACTATACCAAAAAACACATCTGCTTATTGTGACATAGTGCGACATATATGGCTATAACTTTTTAACGGGATAATCAAATTGAATGAAATTTGGACAAATTACTTCTATATATATACTTTACGTACATAAAAATTTTCATTGAAATCGGTTCAGTATTTTTGGCGCCAGAGTTGAAACGGCAAAAAAGTGATATTTTCTAAAATGTTTGTTTGCACAAGATTCTCAAGTGGCAATTCCCTTATTTCAACGATACACGCTATGTCTGAACGAGCAGATTATAAAAATTGCATGTACATCGGGTTTCTTTCCATAAAACATCAGTATTCAAGCTATATTTTCATTTGCAGAAGGTTTCAAAATATTCTATCGAGGAAATTTTGATTTTTCCATCTTTTTGACCGTTTTTTATACAAATTTCCTTGAAATCCTCATTTTCGGTCAATTTCTCTCCCATAAAAAATGTATGGAAAAATTTTCACCGATAGAATATTTTAAAACCTTCTGCTAATGAAAATATAGCTTGAATACTGATGTTTTATGGAAAGAAACCCGATGTACATTCAATTTTTATAATCTGCTGGTTCAGACATAGCGTGCGATATCTCCACCAATACTCAATCGCTTTTAAAGAAAATTTTATGGTATTAGCTGCACATAACCAAAAAAATAGCTATTTTGGCGAACGCAATCAAAAGTTATACAATATTTTCTGCGTGCCAATTTCATCGTGGACACCCTTTAAAAAACATCCCATACTCCCAAGTGCCTGTAAGAATTAGTTTAGTGCTTACTCTTTCAGGCGCTGTCGCTTAAAAATCGAACGCTCAATAAGAAAATTACTCTTTTTTTTATATGAGAACGTTGTTTGTAGAGATGCTACTTCTACAAAGGATTATCATCTATGAAAAGTTTGACAGGAAGAGGCGGAGAACCAACGTTCCCGAAAAATTATGCACGACATATTTTAATCACCGCATAGTGGTCATCACTAAGAAAATGTGCAAATATTTTTACGAAGATTTCAAGTCAGATATTTTGCGTATAAAGAAGGCATCGGCTATTCTTTCTAGTGTCATATTGGTTTTTCGGGGTAATGGTTCTCGTTACATTTCTCCTGGGACTTTAAGTAAATGGATTTACATCATAAGTTTTTCAAAGAATTATGCAAGAATTTTCTCTTGCCGAAACCAGGTGTTACCAGACAGAAAAAAATATGTAATTAAAATTCAGCGAGAAATCCTGCACATAAAGGGAATGCTAGAGTTAGTGCACTTTTACATGAGATATAATGTAAAATTACATTACCATCGTGTAAATTTCCGCCAACTATAGCGTAAACCATCATGGACACCAACCAGTTACGCGACTATTAGCGGAAATTTACACGAACGTAACGAAATTTTACATGATATCTCATGTAAATATGCACTAACTCTAGCATTCCCTTTATGTGCATGATTTTTCGCTGAATTTTACATGAATATTTTTTTCTGTGCATTTTACACCATTTCTTGTGAAAAATCTTTAGAAATTTCATCAATAAATGTTTTTATGTTACGCAATTATTGTCCATTTTTAACTCCCATCACCCCATATCACACTTTTTTGTATCAGACCTCTGAAAACCCCCTTTTGGAAACATTTATGCAGCAGAACAGTTTCCATTGATTGTGAACAAAATACGTGAAACAATAGGATCCCTACCCAAGTTAGATTTTGAGGACTAAACTAGTTTTATAGAGGTTTTGCGAAACGCCATAAAACCGTATGTCTCTTATTTTGGTTCTATGATGGTTCCATGAATCTCTTTTAGTTTATTTAACTAAAAATATTACTTGGAAAAGCCCTATCTAGATTTTTGATTTAAAACACAAACGATGAATCGCGATGGTTGTCCATTTTTTGATGGTTTATTGATTGTAGTTAAAAATATGTATATTTTTTGAAATTGTGTTCCGATTCTAGCTTCAAACTCATAATTTGAGTAAGTCAGCTGCTAGTAACCTTTTTGAATCTCCAGTGTAAAAAATGTCGAATACCATCCCGTCAAGGTCGACTTTAAATGTCAAACTAGAATTGTTTACTATTTTACCTGTTTCAAGACTTTTCATTATTCTGTCATTTTTGGAGTTTGGGAAAAGTACTGTTTCAGTAAGAATACCATACTTGATCGTTTTATTAAAAAACGGCGGAATTTTGTCATTAATTTTGGGACCCTATTATTTCAAAGTTCTTGATTCCGTTAGATTTTTTTATGCATTCCATTAGAAATTAAGTTAAAATTTCTGCCTTAACTTCCAAATATTTTTTTTCACGTAGTTTAGCCGGTATTTTAGTTTCTAGCTAAGAAAAGTATGGAGTGTGCAACAATTGGCGAATTTTTAGGGTGTGCAATAATTGGCGGTTTACCTAATTACCCATAAATTATAAAATTATAATTATCTCGATATCTCTGCTTATCTCGATGGTTTGGGCGATCCCTTCAATCTGCATACATTTTACCTTTCTACATGTTGATATCTCCTTATTCCGATATCTCTCTATCTCGATGCGATCTCGTTCGTTTTTGTTCTAGATTTTCCCTCCAAATGTCGATGCACCCTTTTTTACAGGTTGCTAGATCTCGTTTCTTAGATGCAAAACATTCTGGGGAGGCGAAGTGACATCTGTTTGTTAACAGTTTTTTTGCAATTTCTCATCGTAATAGGCTATTTTACCTCACGCAAATCTGCCAGGAAAAGGCTTACTTTCCCACACCAAATCAGCAGTGCTGTAATGGTTCATTACAGCACTGATTTGCGTTGCGTAATGAACCATTACAGCACTGTTTTCAGTTTTGATCAAATTCTTGATGGTTTCTGGAAGCAGGATTGAAAAATTGTGACAACTGCACAGAACCTGCTATGATCAGATTTTCTTAAACATGACTATGAACATCAGTGTGCAGTTTGATGAACATTTTTTGTTGAAAACTATCCTCAAGTGGTAATTTATGAAATTGCAAAAAAATGTTGTACGGTGCAGAACTCGATTTTTACAGCGCTCTTCGTAATTATCCGACTCGGCAAGCCTCGTTGGTTAAATGTACGACTCGTGCTGTAAAAATCGTCATTCTGCACCTTGTTGCGTAAACTACTATTCCTAGTTACGGACGATTTTTCAATCTAGTGTGCATTACAAATTGGTTCTTGAGTTCGATCTCTCCCTATCTCGATGGTCCCTTCAATATCGAGATGTAGAGAGTCAACTGTATAAGCAAAATTTATTTTATACTTTATCATTGATTTCAGATCAAAATCTACGTTATCATTTTATTGATTAACAACCAACGACACTTACTTGCCACAGCCCAAGCTTCTCTCCGCTCGATCGCCTCCAGCGTAGCATTCAAATCACGCATGCAGTCCACCCCCTTCACATCACTCATCACTTGCAGCAGCACTTTCAAAAACTCGCGATCCATCCCCCCAAATATGCCATTTTCACCTTCCTCCACAACACTTGGCACTCGTTTCACCTCAAATCTCATCGCCCGTCCCACGGACAGTCCCTGATCCTTCGATCCCACTACCGTCAGGATCTTCTTCCGCTCGCCTGGCACATGCAACTGACCGCCGCCAGTCTTCTGATCATAGTCACCATCATAAAGCTCACTGCGATCGGCAGTCACCGTCGTGGTCGTGGTTACCAAGCCTACCGCGATCACCCCCAGGATCGTCGGCCACCAGCACCGCACTTTCAGTTTCATAGCTCACTTTGCGTTGTTGATGATCACTTACTACTGCAAATGCACTTTCAGGAGAATTGATTTCTCACGGAAAACAACCAATATTGATCGTCACTCACCGGCTCTATCTTCTATTTGCTTATCGCCGTCATCATATCTTCCGCAAAAACAAGAATCTTCCAAAGGGCATTCGCACGGGATGATCGCGCGCGGCTAGCGATCGATATCGATGATCAATGTTGGGAGATGTCCGGTTTCGAGCGTGCGGTCCGGGTCGCGATCGGGCTGAGACTGTACTGCCGCGCTGACAGAGATCGATCCCGCAAGCTGCGGTCAATTTGCGCGCGACAATCTCGCACACCACCAGGCTGGCAGCGCCGCGACATTGAAGGGGATCTAGAAAAGTTACAAGGCGCGCCGCGCCGCGATCGCTCGCGATCTGGTGGTGTTCCATATCATATCCAACCGGCGCGCTCTAAGTAATTTGTGATTAAGGTTCAAGCAATCATCTTAGTCGTTGTTCGGCAGCAGCAGCGGTGGGCAGGAACTCAGTTCATAGCCTACTGCGCCGCGCGCTGGTGCGGTTATTGTTGATGAACTGTTCGCTAGAGCGCTACCGGCTGACCTGATCGGCATAACAAGAACAACATATGATTCCAGCTGCGCGCGCAGATGATATCGATAGATTGCGCGCGAAAACGTGATCATTTTGCACAAGAGATGATGTGTGGCATGCGCATGAGAGTGGGCGATGTAGGAACGTACCGGTGTTCAGCAGTGGACTGCAGATTAGAATCGGTTCGTTCGTTCGAGAAACAACAATGTAGTTTAGCAACTCGACGAAAATAGTTACTTAGATTGGAAGTTTTAGGCCCCATAAGCAGAGATGGCTAATCTGATGCTCTAATAAATCGTTCTTAGCAAATCTGTCTCACATTGTTTTCGATGCATGTCTACCTAACTTTCCTCGGTATTTTACTGGTTTTACATTTCAACGTCGCCTTCAGACTGTAAATTTCATTTGAGTTCACTCGATATTTATTAATAGCGATACGAGGTTCACAGACCTGACAAGGAAAGGTCTCGAAAGTATTGGTAAATTTCAGGTCGCTGAAAATTCATGAAGTTTGAAAGGTCACACGCTAGGGTTTGGCCACAGACAAACAGACGTAACTCTTAAAGTAAATGCATCAATAAACCCGGTGTCTTTTTCTTGAGCACACTGCCACCTGTTGGTAGAACCGCGCGAGACACTGTCGGCCATGATGGATTGCGATTTGACGTTTGTCTAACACGCACTTACTTATCTTACTTACCGATCAGGCTAAGGCCGGGGTGGCCTCTGCTGTACATAGTAGCCGTATCCATTCCACTCGATACATGGCTGTTTGTCTCCAGTTCCGCACTCTGCGTAGGGTCCGCAGATCGTCCTCCACTTGGTCGACCCACCTAGCTCACTGCGCTCCACGTCTTCTTGTACCGGTCGGATGACTCTCGAGAACCATTTTAGTCGTGTTGCTATCCGACATCCTGATGACGTGACCCGCCCACCGTAGCCTCCCGATTTTCGCGGTATGGACGATGGGTGGTTCTCCCAGCAGCTGAAGCAGCTCGTGGTTCATTCGCCTTCTTCAAGTCCCGTCTTCCATCTGCACTCCGCCGTAGATGGTACGCAACACCTTCCGTTCGAAAACTCCAAGGGCGCGTTGGTCCTCTGCACGTAGGGTCCATGTTTCGTGCCCATAGAGGACGACCGGTCTAATCAGCGTTTTGTAAATAGTTACCCAGGTAACCACTAAGCATTTGAATAAGCCGTACAGCAGACCGTATTAAGCATTTGAATTGCTTGCTGCCCTACATAAGCAGTTCAAATGCATAGCTGCCTTGAATCAGCATAAGCTGTGCTATTCAAAAGCTTACAGCTGTTAATTAGCATTCCAACTGCTTGAGGTGTTTTCGCGAGGAAGCAATCAGAATGCTTTACAGGTGCTCTACAAATGCTAAGAGCAAAGAGTATGGGAGATATGTTATGCATTTGATAGCTGATGCTGCCTCTCTCTTACAGAATCTATGCCTCTGTTGACAAATTTGAACATCTGAGTTACTTATCCGTTTTCCCTTATTCATCCAAAAGCTCCGAAGTAAACATTGCTTCAGCTGGTTTGAATTGGGAACATTGCAACACCTAATGTTGTCGAAAAAGGTGTACCTAATAAGTGTATCTTCGGCGGATCATAAGATTAAGATTATCGAAAGACAGAATCATATGTTATTGATGGAAGAGGAAAAATGTGTCGGGACTGAAATGTTTTTTTGAAAACATGTTTTGGGTGTCGGAACTGAATCTGTTTTCCGACCACTCTTTATATTGGCAATAAAATTAGCGCACATCATCGGACCAACCGTAGCGTATCCTGGAGCGTGGAGCAGCAGCCTGAACAGAAAACATGATTGAATAATCACCGAATCGTAAGTTCAAACCCCGATTACACCAAAACAAGCAAAAAAGTACCACCCAAATCAGCTGGAGTGTGGAGGAAGCGAGATCGCCGAGAGAGCGAGAAGCAGGCGTCAATCTATTTTTGTTTTGTTTCGCGACGAGGCGTTACGCTTCTTTGACATTTTGATAGGACGTTCCTGAAGGTGTTGCACTCAGACAGCCCGTTATTTTGCCAAAACCTGCTGTTGGATAGCACTATAGGCGTATATACGGCAAATTAGCATTAAATGCCTTGTCATAAAGGCAACTATAATGCTGCAGGAATGCTGTTTTAAATGCTTACTGGTTACTTGGGTAACTTCGTGTTACGGCGAACTTTGTTCGATCGTTGAGTTCTGCGGAGTCCAAAATAAGCTCGATTTCCTGCCACAATGCGTCTCTGAATTTCTCTGCTGGTGTCGTTGTCGGCGGTCACCAGTGAGCCCAAGTACACGAATTCTTCAACCGCCTCGATTCCATCACCGTCGATATAAATTCGGGGTGGCGGGCACGGTGATTCCTCCCTGGAGCCCTTTGCCATCATGTACTTTGTCTTCGACACATTAATGACTAATCCGATTCGCCTGGCTTCACTCTTTAGTCGGAAGTACGTTTCCGCCATCGTCTCAAATTTACGAGAAATAATATCAATATCATCAGCGAAACCAAGCAGCTGAACGGACTTCGTGAAAATCGTCCCGCTCGTGTTTATCTCCGCTCTTCTTATTACACCATCTAACGCAATGTTGAACAGCAAGCACGAAAGACCATCACCTTGCCGTAACCCTCTGCGAGATTCGAAGGGACTCGGGAGTGTCGCTGATACTCGAACTACGCACATCACTCGATCCATCGTCGCCTTGATCAACCGTATCAGTTTATCCGGGAATCCGTATTCGTGCATAATCGGCCATAGCTGTTCTCGATCGATTGTATCATACGCCAATTTGAAATCGATGAACAAGTGATGTGTGGGCACGTTGTATTCCGCTCACTGATTCCCCATCACTTTTCTTCTGCTGCATTTGCAGCCACTGCCAGCAATCCTCTCGAAAGTGACCGGGCTTCAGGCAGTGAAAACACAGCCGCTCCTTCTGCTCCATCTGCTGTAGCTTCGTGGCCCTATCGTTCGATTCCTGATTTCACTCCACTTGCCTCTGATATTCGTCCAGCAAGTTTTGCTTAACGAGCTTCATCGTCAGATTTTCCTCAGGCCGGCTTTCAAGTGCCGTAACCAGACCGCCGTATGAATCCGGCAGGTTGCGCAAAATCATTGCGATCTGCAACGATTCGTCGAGCGCTTGACCCACTCACGCGAGACAAATAAAGAGCTTTCAAATCTTCACCATCGACCAAATTCAAGCTAAAAATCTTTTTGAGCAAGGACACACGCGACGTTATAGTCATTTTTTCATGGTATTATTTCAAGCAATCCCACACTTCCTTCACAGATTTACAATCTTTCACCAAATTCAGTTGGCTGTCTTCCACATAATAGCGCTATGATTGCGTGACACTTCGAATCGTCTTTCCTCCACGCGTCCGTGATCGGCTGAGGTTTCACACTCTGATGCACACTGCCGCACTAACACACAAACAAACCGAAAATCAAAATGGCTTCGTTCGAACCACTTTTGAGCAGTGTTGGTAAAATCACACTCAAAGCACACTCATGAACCGCTCCTGCGTGAGCAAACTCGCACGCGATTCTGGATCATTTTCTCACGCGCGCGATTTTCATGCAAAATCTCGCTCTCACGAGTCAAGCGCCGAAATCTCGTTCGCTTGTAAAACGAATCCAAATCAATTTGAACGGCATTCAATGTTATTGTACGCTAGATTGCCTTTTGTTCTATTATATAATCCTAAAAGCTGCGATGTAAATAAAAAAGAACACAGAGAAATAAAGCAATGAGTGAAATCACGAGTCAACTCATGCAGCAGTGAGTTTGGCGAGTCAAGAATCGCGCGTGAAACAACTCGATCATGAGATTTGAGAATTTGAGTTTTTACCAACACTGCTTTTGAGCCAGGAAATTCTTGTCACGCAATGTTCTTTTCATTCGATTTTCACCACCAAACCTGGACTTATAACCTGTAGGACGCAGAGATCGGTCTTTCCGGACAGGTTTCAAAGTAGACAACACTTCGACGGCACAAGAACCAGTTCGACCGGGGACTTTTTGGATTCCGCGTAAACGGTGGACGAGCAAACACATTTCACTTGTTATAATTGCGAGAACTACTTTGGGAATGGGATACAAAACAAAGGTACATAATAAGGCATTTTATGAGACGTTTCAAATCAGCTGTTTTTTGAATGTTTACCAGTTTTGAAGTCCAACCGCTGGGCCCATTTATTTACATTTTCGGTAGCATAACATGTGATACAGGCCCATCCAACAAACGGGGTTTATTTAGCTGCAAAAATGCGTCAATCCGTCCGCTATAATCAATACCCGTAGACCGCGGGGATGTTTTTTCATCTGCTAGTGACTTGATGCAGCTCGGAGGATTTATACATGCCACATTAGAAACCGAAACATCTCTGCCAGCTAAAATCTGATTGGCGCTCACCAAATGTTATGCTACTTTTCGCGAAAACAAAAACATCAAATGTAAACAATAACAATGAGCGGCCCACCGGTAGAGCGTCTCGTAAAATAGCTTATATTCGGTTAGGTATACTGTTTCTCTTTTCGCCTTCCGCCGCACCACAGACATCGGGAAAGATATCGCACTTTCCACAAAACCTCATGCTGACAACGTGGTGGACATCTCCTGCTAAACTGTAAAAGTTAGAATCTCATACGTAAGAGCCTTTGTAAGGATTTGCCCTGTCCTGTCCACTCCCACAGCAAATTTGAAACAGCGCGCACAGTAAAAGTCACATTTGACTTTTACTGTGCGAGCAGTTTTCAAATTTTCTGTGGGAATGAGCAAAACGCCAGATTCGGGCAGAGGCTTATTGATTGGCTTGTATTGGAACGCCAGAGGATGCGTTGATATCGACGTTGTAACAGGGCTGGATTAGGATTTGCCCATACCGTCTACCCTCGTTGGTTCGACATCTCATGCAAACCAACGGGGTTCATTTTTTAATTTGAACTTCTAGTAACCCTGTAGGCATCAAAAACACACTGATGGTAACCTTTTTTGTTGTTTTGTTTTGATTCTGCGTTCCGTTTCACTCCGTTCGATGAGCAGAATGACATTTGAACCATTTTCAGTTTTAACGATGTTCAGATTAGAGGGGGTCAAATTAAAAAGTGTTCAGATTAGATGAGGTCAAACCAACGGGAGTAGACGGTACATTTTCTCAACATCGGCTACGAGTGTAATCTGGTGACTGCGGAAACGTACATATGTGGATCAACATCAGATCATCCTGAACGACGGGTCCAACTCTCAGGGTCCAACTATCTGTAGGTCGTTTACGGAGAATCCAGACGCCGTCGTACACGGGCATCAAAGACGACTCGGACCTTCGTATTAGTTCTAGTAGCTGGATTCTTTGAACGCCGGATGGTGCGGAAGGTAGCAAAGCGGCAGGGTGTCGTCTATTGGGTCCAGGAGCTTCACCATGTGGTCAAGGACTTTGTTTTCTTCCTTGAAGATACAGAATGCCTCCTTGGTGGTTGGTCGCACAAGTCGTTTTTCAAGGCTGAGAAAGCGGCGTATCGCGAGTGCGTGGCAAGGTAACGACGTAACGACCTGACAAGTCGCGAGAGGGGATAGTTGTCGAGTCGCCCGTTGGGAGCCTTACAATCAAGTTCGGTCGATAACGTCCGATAACGTCGATGTCGTCCTATTTGACAGCCCAATATAATTGAATTCTGTATTGCCACACTGAAACGAATAGTCCTACATGTTCTGATATATCTCTACGATAGTGACATACAATTCTTCACAGATACTTATGTAGGGCTTGTTCTAGGTTCCAGTCTACAGTGGCGAGATGACGTAAACAGGCTGTCCTTCGCCGAGCGATATCTTTCAGTCAGTGTGCAATTCGTGGTACATTGTTCTCCACAGACAACCCTGTCGATTTCGGCGGGGATGTGAATAAACGGAATCTTCCACGAGGATACATCAATCGGAACGATTGGCAAGCATACGGTTGACCTTTTGAGGATCAAGAACTCGGCAGAGCTAGTGTACGAAAGCAGCATGGGCTTAATAGAGGCAGTAAACTAAACACAAGTGCTTTGAGGAATCGTCGATTCCAGATACGGCAACGTCTACTTGTACGGCGGAGGTTCAAACGTTGACCAGTTTCTTCGTAATGATGCTGTACTTACTTACCTTACTGATCAGACTCTTGGGATCCTTTCGGCGTATCAGTCTTCTCGTAAAAATCAAAAAGAATCGAAACATTGGAGAAAGAAATCAAACCGCAGTTTTTTATTTTCACGAGAAGACTGATACGCCCAAGAGTATTACTGCAACAGTCGTGATTAAAGCAATTACTGATCAAACTAAGGCCTGAGTGACCTCTGCTGTACATAGAAGTCATCTCCATTCGCCTCGGTCCATGGCTGTGAGTCTCCAGTTCCGCACTCTGCGAAGGGTCCACAGATCCACACCCAAGTAACAATCTTAATTCTATTTGGTTTTATTTGTTTTTATGATAGTTTTATCGGAACATTGCATATTCTAGTTGATCTTATCGGAGTCTCAGCTGAGCACAACTATTCTTCGTCAATAAATATGTGGTTTTAAAAACACCTCCAAGATTACTTGAGGTTCAGTTCATAAAACCATAAACACAACAAGAACTGTTGAACTTATTTTCAGTTTTATAAGGTTCTTGTAGTTATCTTCAATCATCCGTTCTTGATCAAGAGTAACTGTTCTCGCATAAGAACAGTTTGGTACATGAAAAATACAAGAAAAAACTCAAGCATCAGATTTTGATTCTCATCGTTCCATTATTGCTGCCAATCAAGAACACCTACCCGGAAACCCAACCGCAACGCGGTGCAGTGCCAAGTTCCTCCGGTTGCAGCATTCGAAATGAGGTGGACGTCGTTTCCCATGCAATCGGGGTTCCAATCATCGATCTTCAAAATCAAGAACTACTTACCTGTTGGACGTGCTGACCGGAGGAATGGGGCACTGCACCGCATCAAGGCCGGTTATCGAAAAAGGTCTGCCTGGTTGGCAACGGTACCGAGCTGATAAATAAATTCATCGGACGAGATTCACAAAATCCATCGCGGTGCGATAATTTATTGTTTGTTTACAATTTGGCGTACATGTTTTATGACGTTCTTGGCGGAGTTAGCATAAACCTATATCAAGAACGTTATAAACCTGAGTACTCTTGAGCAATACTTCTTACCCTTGCATAAGATGAAATAAATTTAAGGCGTTCTGGATGGAGGCCAACCAGGCTACATTGAGAACGTTATAAATCCTAGTATTCTTGAGTTATGCTTTTAGCTCTGGCATGAGTTGAAAGAAATTTAAGACGATCTTATGGTGATGTTGATTAAAACCATCGATGATGGACCGACCACCGGCCTAGATTTCAATGGAAGCCATGTTGAGAAAACTCATGAGCAATGTTCGCATGACCAGGAATAATATTTTTAAATATTTCATTAGTGCGTTATAATGGAAGCGCGTTGCAATTTTTGGAAGTATCTTGCAACATATATACGATGAATTTCGCTTGGCATTTGGCATCCTTGTTACACCACGGAAATATTTCCAATTTGTGTAATAAATTAATCCCGATTACAATAATGTGTCATTTTCATTGTGTTTTTAATTTCAATTTAGTTCACCAAACTTTTCTGTCGACATAAAAGCTGCATCAGCAACAACACTGACAAATTTATTATCGTTTTATCGTGCACTTGAAGAATTCTACAAGGAGAGAGCAATTCGCCTTGAGGACAACTTGGGAAGTACAACAAGTTTTAAGAGAAATTTAAAAACAACTCTCCAAGAGCATCTTAGGATGGGCCTCTTTGGTCTTATGGCGGGTTTATGATTGAGCTGATGTCGTGTTGCAGAGCAATTTGGTTCATGCATGGTTTTAAAGAACAGGTGTTGAAGAATACTTCAAAAGCATTATAAAATTAATTTTGTTACTTGGGCAGATCTTCCACTTCGATCGACCCACCTGGCTCGCTGCACACCACGTCTTCTTGTACCGGTCCACAGTGGCAAAAATTAAACCAGAAACACGACTAAATTCATTTCCTCAGCTGGGTAACGGGTTCTGCCAACGAATGAGATCATTCTCGCTTCTAACTGGCCAGGGTTATCTAGTACAGTAGACGTTCGGTCGGTGCAAACGGTTTAACTGCAATGCTTTTTAAATGCAAGTCCGGTAAGCGCAACAATTTTGCAGTTATCGCACCGCCATCCGTCAAAATGGTGCGCCATGTTAGCCTAAATGAACAGTCGGATAAAGTTCGCGTTCATTTTACGTCAGTTGACGGTTTATTGACACTGTCAGGCGTTGCAGTTATCGGATTTTCGTTCGCTAAGTGAAACGTAAACATGTTGCAGTTATAGAACGTCTACTGTATAATTTCAATCCTATGAATAGATCTTTGCAGATTTACTTTTCATAATAGAAGAGAGAAACATAGAGTAAGTTTTCTGTATACTGTTTATATGGATGTTCTGGGTTGTTCCGGAACCACAAATGGACCATATCATGCTACTGATATTATCCGGAATGCGATTTACATCCGATTTGCGGCTTCAAAATAAATATCTGGTGCGAAAATGATGACAATGATTTTGCTTTCCGTAAGGAACTCGGATTAAAGGAAATCACTCAAAGGGGCTTTTCCCTTTTTCTATGTTTTTGTTAAAAAATAAAAACTAAACTAAACTAACTAAAGGAACTCGGATTGATTCCGGTCCTCTAGCTGGTCAGGGTGAGGCCTCCGGCCAACGAGACCGCCACCAATCGATTCAGCACACTTTTTCCAAGCGAGAATGGTCGTTAATAAAAGAAAAAAAAGACACTGAAACCGTATTCAGCCAGAGGCTGTACAGACTGAACGAAACTAACACTAGACAACGAACACGACACACATAACGAGAGCACCACTGCCGTAATTCTGCAAAGTGACGTAAGCGCCATTCAAAATTTCGATATTTTCGGGTATATTATATATAATATCTGGGGAAAGAATAACACTGTGGTATTCCTGCTGTATTAGAATGCAAGATCTAGTCGTAATCTATCATCTATGGAAAGAAACTTAGAGGATAAGTAAGAGTTTTATACATCATAACTAAAAAATGGGCCAAAACATTCAATGTCGCTTACGTCACTTTGCAGAATTGCGGCAGAGTCCAGTGGATACGAGGAAGAAACATTTCTTGCGAAAAGTTTCATCGCTCGGAGTGGGAATCGAACCCTCACCCCATCGCATGGTACGGTTTTACGCTTGGTGACGCTAACCGCACGGCCACGAGGCTCCACTCCACCACAGTCGATGGCAGAACCCGTTACCCAGCTGAGAAAATAAATTTAGCCGTGTTTCGGGTTCAATTTTTCCCACTGTGCGATCGGATGACACTCGAGAACAATTTTAGTCGGGTTGTTATCCGACATCCTGATGACGTGACCCACCCACCGTAACCTCCCGATTTTTGCGGTGTGGACGATGGTTGGTTCTCTCAGCAGCTGATGCAAGTCGCGGTTCATTCGCCTTCTTCAAGTCCCGTCTTCCATCTGCACTCCGCCGTAGCACCTTTCGTTCCAAAACTCCAAGGGCGCGTTGGTCCTCTGCACGTAGAGTCCATGTTTTGTGCTCATAGAGGACTACTGGTCTAATCAGCGTTTTGCAGATAGTTACCACAGACAAACAGACGTAACACCTTGAACGATTTTGATGGAAATCCATCGCCCAGTTCACACTACCATCACCTGGTGGAAAAGTTGCACGAATCAGTGTGTTGTGCAATATCGTCAACAGAAGGCGATAGTGTGAAACGTCAAACGCATAGAAAAATGATGCGCGCGCCTCTGGTTGTGAAAGCCGCAACTATGAAAATTTAACATGATCGTTAAAAGCGTGGTCGATGAAAATTTCGCAAGTGTTACGTCTGTTTGTCTGTGTAGTTACCTTCGTGTGACGACGAACTTTGTTCGATCGTAGAGTTCTGCGGAGTCCAAAGCAAGCTCGATTTCTAGCCACAATGGGCCTCTGAATTTCTCTGCCGGTGTCGTTTTTGGCGGTCACCAGTGAGCCCAATGATGCTGCACATCGACCCCGAATCAAGCATGCCTCATGAGGATTGACATTTCTGCAAATGTAGCTGAGGTCTTCGAAATAATTCATGCGTCACTTTTTTGCCGATGAATTTTACATCTGTATTTTTTGTGACGCAAGTGTTTTGTTTTTCAGCCCATTTACGCACCAACATTGAACCAATGTTCACGGTTCGATGTATTAACATGTACACTCAGCGAAAAAAACTAGCGAAATTCATCGAAATACCTTATGAAAATTTGCTATAACTAATTCTTATGGATGACATAAGAAAACCTTATAAAAATTGATCGTGCTTGCTATGACAAATTTCATAAGATAGACTTATGAAAAGAACAAAAAAATCCTAAAATGATGCAGACTGGATTCGATCCATGGACGTCGGGATCGCCGAGCCCGTGTTTTATCCACACGGCTACCGACGCTTGAGAATACCATGTTGCTAAACATGAATAAAAGCCAAGTTGTGAGACGATTTTACGTCATAGAGTGATCTTATGAAATTCATCCGAATCATTATGAATTATTTAAAGGCCGTTTCATAAGTTGGACCTTATGGAAGACTTAAGGTTATTTGGCTGAGTGTACTTCAGATATGTTGCGATAAAAAAGCCCTAAAGTAGCATTGACTGGAAGGGTCTCTATACAGTCGCAGGTCTTCGCACACACAGTGGCCGCGAAGGCATTGAGGCTACTTTGAAGAGTAGTCAAGTTGTTTCGCATGATTGAGAGGTTCCCAGTGAAATGCTCACAAACATATGCGATGCTACTTCAAACGGCCTACTATGATTTCAAGTGACGTCTGTTTTTGCTACGCAAACGTTTAGTGCGTAAGTGAAATAGGATATTATCGTAGATGCTCGTTTTTGGCATAAGATAAGGACTTCGGTAAGTGTGGTACTTAGGATAATCACTTCCGAATGGGAATTGCCCATAGACTGGTGTGGCGATTGAATTAAAAACGAATGAGGATCATCAAATGAAAATCTACAAACCCAGTGATGAACCGATGATTGAATGCTTTGTCTGGTATCACACAGACAGTTGCTGAATTTGATCTTTCTTCGATCAGTATAAAATTCTATAATTTAGATGACACAACACGAATCAATGCGAAAACTTCGAACAAAACAAACTTCGGAAGACCTGCCCCCATAATGTTATGTGTATTGTATCGTCGAATAAATTGGCAATTCCATTAGACGCGTGTTGAGAATTATTTAACCACCGGCATCGCTGATTCCTACTTCACAAATTGTAACCAACATTTCAACATTATTTTGTTTGTTTTCTTTCGAGCATGGCATGCTAAAAATTTGACTCTTTATATATAAAACATGAACACATTGTGTTCTAGTGCGCGTTCTTACTAACGTACATAGTAGGCACAGAGAAACAGACGTAATATTAAGAATACATTTCATTAAAAACCAACGTCGCGAAAACGTAATCGCCCAATGCTAAATGTACTGTGTTTGGTCGGGCCGCCACTAGATGATGGTAGTGAGCAAACGTCAAACAGGAGCAAAAACGATACCAGCGCCGCGAGTGGTCAATCGACCTACTACTGAATATTTGAATCAACCGTTAAAAAGGTGATCGATGGGAAACGGTTAGAGTGTGACGTCTGTTTCTCTGTGTAGTGGCTTATGATATGTCAGAGTAGTTGATATTGACGTTATCGAGCTCCACGCAAATTGAATTGACAGAAGTTTGACAGATAACCCATGGGTAATCAGATACTCTCATAATAACGCTAACGCAACCACCACGTGTTAATTCTACTTTGGGCTTTGGTTAACATTGATTGATGTGCTCTTTGATCGCTGCAGTTTACTGGCTTTCGGCCCTTTGTACAACATTTGTACCATCAATCGAGCAACAAATCAAATCTCCGTCAGTATTTAATAAGAAAACGACTTTTCCGGCATGTACGCGCGGGAAGGTGTACTAATGATTATTGTTTGACTAATTGTTTACATTGCACTGGCCACAAACGAGTGTTGGTTTGTTTGGTTGCGATGTAAATAAACACGGCAAAGGTAACTAACTAGTCAAAGCAGTTTGATATCCCATCCTACTCTTTTGAATGCGTCATCCAACAGGTGTCAGTGTGTTGGGCGCCTGCCAACCACTTGAAGAGCTTGAGCACATTTCACGCTACGGAACTCGTCACAGTCGGAGTAAATACATTTACGCCATTTATCTTTGTAAACACTAGGGACTTCCTGTCTGAGATAAGGGGCATAACACGTGGTTCTATATGTACAACACGTCGAAGAAAAGTCAAGTAGGCTTTGGAAAGTGTGTCAGAATTTGACATTGTTTTGATGAAGCAGCACAGAACTTGTAACAGTAAATAGCATCGTCACAGACAAACAGACGTAACACCTTGAACGATTTTCATGGAAATCCATCGCCCAGTTCAAACTACCATCACCTGGTGGAAAAGTTGCACGATTCACTGTGTTGTGCAGTATCGTCAACAGAAGGCGCTAGTGTGAAACGTCAAACGCATAGAAAAACGATGCGCGCACCTCTGGTTGTGAAAGCCACTACTATGAAAATTTAAAATGATCGTTAAAAGCGTGGTCGATGGAAATTTCGCAAGAGTTACGTCTGTTTGTCTGTGGCATCCTTTTTGCGACGGTTTCGATGACAGATAAATCGCTGTATAAAACTGACTCAGTTGTAAGTGGAAAGTGCCCCAAAATAAGACTCTGTGCCGAAGTGGTCCCGCTCCAAGTCCCGCGCCCTATACACTTATAGCAATCATCGTCGTACTTTTATACGATTGAATAATTTTCTTTTTCTTGAACATCGCTTTTCTGGGAATTGTTCTAGTTTACATGTCTGTTCATTGAAGTGTCTGCGTCTTTTTTTTTCTCAGTTATTTGACCTTTAAAATCCGACAGTAAAACTGAACCAATTTGTGTTCAACCTTCATACTTTCAAACCCACTAATTTTCTTTCTTTATTTTCCCAGTCATACGAAGCAAGTTCCAACTAGAAGAGCGTGCCGTCGAAATAACCATACGTTTATAGTGTTGATTGACAACAATGATTAAGAAATGAATTGCATTCAAGGTCACCATGGTAACCTATTCAGCACACGCATATCGCATGTTAACAACCTCTTGTATTATAACAGAACTCAATACGAGCCCCGGACGGCCTTGAGAACAACTTATTTCGATGGCTGATCAACGAATAATTGCCCCCCATACCTTTCCCTATAGCATACTGCAATTCGCAATGTTGGAAGAGACTGCTATGAAAAACGGTTGTTAAGGCAACGACGAGGATCCTCCCTCAGGAGAGAGACGGACCGGTTTTGTTTTTCTTATGCAACTCGCGTACCTCAATCAGTAGGCAGATGATAAAGAAGTACCGGTTGACGTTCCCGCTAGTCCGACCACTTCCATTTATTGGCAGAAACAGATGCACTTTTACTTTTTTCCCTCCTCGTGTGTAATCCACCTTGGCATCCTTCGCACAGACTTTGATCGCGCTGGTACACTAACCTTCTGGCTGATGTACTAACCTTGCCACCTAACTGGTGCATGACTTCGTTTTTGTAAATGCACGCGCAAAAGTGACAGTCAACGTGATCCGACGAACAGCGTAAACTGGATCACCCGTCGACCGTCACCATGACAGACAGCGAGCGAAGGGTGACCTTTGAGCATTTATTGGTTTTATTTTCTTTGCACTTGACGGCGAGAGAAGGCATTGTTTTGAAGGGTTTTCAGGTTTTTCTTTTAATCCATACAGTCGAGTCACGTTCCTTTCTCACGCGTGCCAAGCAGTTTAGTGCGTTGTTTTGTGTAAACAACTGATGGTCGCCTACTCGCGGATTGGCACTGTACTACACTGACGACTTGATGGAAGGGTTAATTAAGGGTTAGGTTTTTCTTTTACTTATTACCCAGCTGTGAGTTTGCGTGCCTCGGTGACCTGTAATGCGATAATTGGTTGAGGTTGATCAGTGTTAATGTTTATGACAAATGGAAATTTTACATCATGAGTAAAGTCCACTGAAGCGTGCTTTGATTTTGTTTCTAACACGACACGATATGCAAGTTCTAAATGAATTCAAACTATAATGCGTTTTTGTCAAGGTTTTTGTTTGTTCGACCCTGAATTGTTCATGGAGACATTTTCGGTAAGCTTCTTGAAGAAACATTTAATCCTTGTAAAAATTCCAATAATATATCATTTGGCAATATTGCTCTCTTACACTTGCAGCAATTTCCGATTTTTTTTAATAAGATGTTACTAAAGAGCAAGGCAAAGTGCAAAACTTGAAGCGCGATTTGCTCGAAATTGTTTATAGTGTCATTATTCCTTGAACAGACAAGTGGTATTCGTATCATGATACAATCATCTTGAAATGAGTTTCAGACTGATAATTGTCTTCATTCAAGATAGCCTTGGAAAAAAATCTACCACCAGGTATCAATACAAGAGTCTGTTTAAGATTTTACGGTGATTACCATATCCATAGGCGCCAACTTGTGACGTAGTTGGGGGGGCGAAGCTCGCCAAAATTGGACAAAATTCAACTTTTTTTAGCTCAATGCACTAGTTTTCACGTCAATATGCCTAAACTAGATGAACTGCGTCGAAATTTTACGAATTTGGTTGATTTTGAGAGGCCTCGCCCCCCAACTACGTCACAAGTTGGCGCGTATGACCATATCTTAAAAACTAGGTTACTGATGTGCAAACTGTTTTTTTTTCTAAATTATTCCTATTTCAAACCTTGAGCTACAGAACAGTTGATTTTAACAAAATGCAATCCCCTAAGCCGACCCTGAAAAGCTCCTTAAACCTCCAGGTTAGGGTAGACCACACTTATATTAAAAAGCAGGGCACTTATGTTTCATATAAGTGTGGGCCACCCTACTCCAGGTGCCCCCGTAAAATCCCCTGGGACCCCTTACTCCTGGGACGCCCCTGAGATCCCTTGAAACTACTTCTGACCACCTAAGATACCCTTCAGACTTCCTAAGACCCCTGAGACCTGCGCAGGAGCTCCAGAAGAAGCCCCCTGAAACGCTTCAGACACTTCCAGGTACCCGCCTTAAAACCCCCTGGGTAATCCCTGAAATCCCTCTGGAACCTTATGGGACCTCTGGACGCTCCTTGAAAGTCATTCAGGTCTTCAGACATTGCAGACGCAGACCTCATGCAGCGCCCCAGAGAGCCCCAGAAACACCCCAGAGACTCCCTAAAACCATCGGGTCCCATGAAATTCCCCTTGGAGTCCCCTGAAAATGTTCACAACAGCCTAAAAAATAATTTAATTGAAATTTTAGGTAATTTTATTATTGGAGATACTGTTTACATAGGCGTGGGTCATAGTACAGTGACTGTATAAAATTTGAGCGCCTCAATCAGTTTCGCCTACACTATGCACCTCGCGATTGAAATTTGTATGAGATTTTATATGCGAAAACTTACTTTTCAGCATCAGCATTCAGCATTTAGTATACCCTCAGATGTTTCGAAAAGCTTTGCCGCAGACCGCAAAGTGATCAGAGTCTTGTGGCAAAAGTTATAACCTACTGATCATCTGAGTGTGCTTAACATTTAACATGTAAAAGAATAACATCAATAATAAAATCTCAACCTTTGGCCTGAATTGCCAAGAGCATATTATCGTCGCACCACCAAATCGAATTCGTCGCTAGAAGCACATGCGAAGTTGCAGCTGCGAAGTAAATTTGAATCTATTTTTTCTGTTGCGCATCATTATGCTAATTAAGAGCAACAATTTGCACTAATCCAAATTGAGTTGCGACATTTCTAAGTACACAGCAAAAAGAAAGTAAATTTCAATGACATGTAAATCATTTCCATTTTAAATTTACATAACTTGAAACAACAATTTTATTTAATATTGAGTTAAAATCAATGCACAAACTTGGAGCATGAAAATACATTCAGTATTACACTATTAAACCCGTAATACTACTGTGAATTGTACATTTCATGCCCTTCACAAAAGTGAGTTGATATACGTTGAGTATTCAATTGAAAAACGTTTAAATTTCAATCGACATGTAGATTATTGACTACAAACCAGCACCGATAGGTTAAAAATCAATTTTCGCACGTTCGGTCACTTCGTATTTCGACCAAAAGCATAATATCTATCTCCACATGCGTCGGGTCGCTTTGCGGTCTTCGACAAAGTTTTTGACACATCCTAGGATATATTTTTACATTAGCGGTTATATCACAGACAAACAGACGTAACTCTTCGAGGAAATTCATCAAAAACTTTTGACCGGTGTCATTTTCATGAGCACAATACCACCTGTTGGTAGAACCGCGCGCGACACTGTCGGCCATGATGGATTTCGATTTGACGTTTTGCTGACACGCACACTACTACACAAATTGTCTGTAATTTTCGTTTGCATCATTCAGCAACATGTACACTGGCAAACGTCAAAGCGATCGAACACTAGCGCATCTGGTGGAACGATCGCGCAAATCAAATGAAATTTGAATTGATCGTTAAATGCATGCGCCAATCCGTTTTGAAGAGTGTTACGACTGTTTGTCTGTGGGCTGCGGCTATTTTTTTTAAAGTTGTTGAAACCTGGAATTCGTAAGCTCTACTGGATTCGAATGACACAAAAAGAGAAACCTCTGAGTTTAAGCCAAAAACATTGAATTTTAGAGGTCGCGCAATCGCTTCAAATATGAATTTTCGATTAATAAAAAGATGTTTTATCTTCAAGTGCCATAATTTCCTTAATTTTCAATCTTTTTTATGAATTTCTCACAAATTAAATTTTGAATAAACTCGTAGAACATTTTCCAAAGTCACGCAAAATATGAGTTTTTCAAAATTTATTTATTTTTTTTCTTTTTACAAATTTTTTCACTTTAGAGTCCAGTAACTTTTTAACCGTTTGACCGTTTCAATTTTTTTTAGCTTGAGTTTGTAGATGTTTTTGTGGGGGAAAAGGGGAAGATTTTAAAATGCCTCTACAAAATTTATAACGAAATCTAATTATAAACGGTTTGATGTACGGTGTTAGACTTTGGACGGGACCCTGAGATCCCGTGATGAACCCTTGAATCCTCCTGGTACCCCTGAAACGCCTTTGAGATCTCCAGGGGCCCCTTTGAACGCCACTTCAAACGCACCTGAGACCCCCTGAAACGCCGCATGAAACCTCCTGAGACCCGTTGAAATGTTCCTAAGCATTTGGGAAAAGCTCCTGAGATCCCAAGAAGCGCTCAGGTCCCCTGGTACCCTTTGAAACCCCCTGAAGTGACCCGTGATACCTCTAGAGATACTACCCCCGATACCGCCTGATACTGAGACTCCATGATGCCCCTTGAGACCCCTCTGAAACTTCATAAAGGCGCCTCAAACAACCCTAAAACTCATAAAAAAAACTCCTGCACCCCCTTCAGACCCGTTAGAAGGCCCCTGAGATCTCCTGGAAAACCACTGAGACCCCCTCAATCGACCTGAAGACCTTCTGATACCCCCTCATTTTCATTTATTTAGTTCACATCAAATTCATGATAATACTGAATCAACAATTTGCCGCCATAATACTCGATTTGCAGCTGCAGCTCTCCATCCTCGGTCACGCCCAACACTCGCCAGATCACGCTCCACCTGGTCCGCCCATCGTGCTCTCTGCGCTCCACGCCTTCTTGTACCTACCGGATGGTTAGCAAACACCAACTTTGCAGGGTTGTTGTCCGGCATTCTTGCAACATGCCCTGCCCAGCGTATCCTTCCGGCTTTGGCCACCTTCTGGATGCTGGGTTCGCCGTAAAGTGTAGCGAGCTCGTGGTTCATCCTTCGCCGCCACACACCGTTCTCCTGCACACCGCCGAAGATCGTCCTTAGCACCCGTCGCTCGAAAACTCCGAGTGCTTGCAGGTCCTCCTCGAGCATCGTCCATGTCTCGTGTCCGTAGAGAACCACCGGTCTTATTAACGTCTTGTACATGGTACATTTGGTGCGGGGTGAATCTTTTTTGACCGCAGTTTCTTCTGGAGCCCATAGTAGGCACGACTTCCACTGATGATGCGCCTTCGTATTTCACGGCTCACGTTATTGTCAGCCGTTAGCAAGGAACCGAGGTAGACGAATTCTTCTACCACCTCGAAAGTATCCCCGTCTATCGTAACATTGCTGCCAAGGCTTGTCCTGTCTCGCTCAGTCCCACCTACCAGCATGTACTTTGTCTTAGCCGCATTCACCACCAGTCCGACCTTTGCTGCTTCACGTTTCAGGCGGGTGTACTGTTCTGCCACCGTTCCAAATGTTCTAGCAATAATATCCATGTCATCCGCAAAACAGACAAATTGGCTGGATTTCGTGAAGATCGTACCCCGGCTGTTGAGCCCGGCTCGTCGCATTACACCTTCTAGGGCGATGTTGAACAGTAGGCAGGAAAGTCCATCACCTTGTCGTAGTCCCCGTCGGGATTCAAATGAACTGGAAAGTTCACCCGAAATCCTTACGCTGTTCTGCACACCGTCCATCGTTGCTCTTATCAGTCTAGTCAGCTTCCCGGGAAAGCTGTTCTCGTCCATAATTTTCCATAGCTCTGTGCGGTCGATACTGTCGTATGCCGCTTTGAAGTCGATGAACAAGTGATGCGTTGGGACCTGGTATTCACGGCATTTCTGGAGGATTTGCCGTACGGTGAAGATCTGGTCCGTTGTCGACCGGCCGTCGATGAAACCGGCTTGGTAACTTCCCACGAACTCATTTACTTTAGGTGAAAGACGACGGAAGATGATCTGGGATAGCACTTTGTAGGCGGCATTCAAAATGGTGATCGCTCGAAAGTTCTCACACATTAACTTGTCGCCTTTCTTGTGGATGGGACAGATTATCCCTTCCTTCCACTCCTCCGGTAGCTGTTCGGTTTCCCAGATCTTGACTACTAACTGGTGCAGACAGGTGCCCAACTTTTCCGGGCCCATCTTGATGAGTTCCGCTGCGATACCGTCCTTACCAGCCGCTTTGTTGTTTTTGAGCTGGTGGATGGCATCCTTAACTTTCCTCAGCGTGGGAGTTGGTTCGTTCCCGTCCTCTGGTGCACCAACGTAGTCATTTCCTCCGCTGCCTTGGTCCTCCGTGCCTGCATTCTCTTCGCCATTCAGGTGCTCGTCGAAGTGCTGCTTCCACCTTTCGATCACCTCACGTTTGTCCGTCAGGAGGCTCCCGTCCTTATCCCTGCAGATTTCGGCTTGCGGCACGTAGCCGTTGCGGGATGCGTTGAGCTTCTGGTAGAACTTGCGTGTTTCCTGTGAACGGCACAGCAGTTCCATTTCCTCGCACTCCGCTTCTTCCAGGCGGCGCTTTTTCTCCCGGAAGAGACGGGTCTGCTGCTTCCGCTTCTGTCTGTATCGCTCCACATTCTGTCGGGTTCCATGCTGCAGCATTACCGCCCGCGCTGCATCCTTCTCCTCCAGAACCGCTCTGCACTCCTCGTCGAACCAATCGTTTCGTCGACTCCGTTCTACGTACCCGATAGTGCTCTCGGCTGCGTTGTTGATGGCTGCTTTCACTGTACTCCAGCAGTCCTCTAGAGGGGCCACATCGAGCACACCCTCGTCCGGCAACGCTGCCTCGAGATTCTGTGCGTATGCGGTGGCGACATCCGGTTGCTTCAGTCGCTCTAGATCGTACCGGGGCGGCCGCCGGTAATGTACGTTGTTAATAACGGAGAGTTTTGGGCGCAGTTTAACCATCACCAGGTAGTGATCGGAGTCGATATTAGCGCCACGATAGGTCCTGACGTCGATAATGTCGGAGAAGTGCCGTCCATCAATCAGAACGTGGTCGATTTGCGTTTCCGTTTGTTGTGGTGATCTCCAGGTGTAACGATACGGGAGGCTGTGCTGGAAGAAGGTGCTACGAATGGCCATGTTCTTGGAGGCGGCGAAATCGATGAGGCGTAGGCCATTTTCGTTCGTCAGCTGGTGGGCGCTGAACTTTCCAATCGTCGGTCTGAATTCCTCCTCCTGGCCTACCTGAGCGTTTAGATCCCCTATGATGATCTTGACGTCGTGGTTTGGGCAGCGGTCGTACTCGCGTTCGAGCTGCGCGTAAAATGCGTCTTTGTCATCATCAGTGCTTCCGGAGTGAGGGCTGTGCACGTTTATTATGCTAATGTTGAAGAATCGGCCCTTGATTCTCAACCTGCACATTCTTTCGTCGATCGGCCACCTCTGCATGTCGCCCATTACTATAAAAGCTGTTCCCAGCTCACGTGTGTTGCCGCAACTCTGGTAGATGGTATGATTACCTCTAAACGTTCGCACCATAGATCCTGTCCAACACACCTCCTGCAGCGCTACGATTCCGAACCCGCGGTCCTTCAGTATATCGGCGAGTATGCGGGTGCTCCCGATGAAGTTGAGAGATCTGCAGTTCCACGTACCGAGCTTCCAATCGCAAGTCCCTTTTCGTCGCTGTGGTCGTCGCCATTGGTATCGGTTCGCATTCTTCTCTTGTTGATTTTCCGGTGCTAGTCTTTTTTACGGCTGGCTCGCAGGGCCTGACACCAACCCACTAACCCAGGGAGCTGGGCTTACCTTCCCGGAAGCTACGGGTTCTGCATTGGCATTTCCTCCAACTACAGTGCTAAATAGCTAGGCTCGAGCGCCAGTCTTCGCCGGGGGTGGTGTTTTTAATGGGCGCCCAGGAGATAATATTTTACCTGAGCTTCCACCCCCTCTGATACCCCCTGCAACCCTATAAAATACTCTCGAGACATCCAGGTGCCTCCCTGAGAATAAGGCACTGCACTGTTTTGAATTTGTGTGGGATTTTGAAATTTCTTGGCCTTGTTGTTTACAAAATTTCGGTAAGAGTGAAAGAGAAGGAGAGAATTTCATGCAGTACCCTATACCCCAAGCAGCACACATGTCACAAAGGAGTGTCGACAGCGCAGATTTTTGGTTGCGCAGGAGCTACATTCATGTATTTCTAACCCAAAAGCAAAATCACTTGAAAATGAGTCCTGTACAACCAAAAACCTGCGCTGCCGACCCTCATTTGTGCCATGTGTGCTGCTTGGGACCCTGAAACACCGCTGAGACCCTGTGGTGCCGCCTGGAAACCCATCGAAACCCCCTAGAACCTTCTTGCAATGCCCCTGAAACGTTCATGCAACCTCTCTTTACTCTCCCCTAAACATGCTTCCTGGTCGCCGATGCCATAGTTACAGTCATTATTACACCCAAGTAACATACTTGTCACAGAAGAGTCTCGGCGGTGCGGGCTTTTATTGCAAAGAAGTTACTGTGACATCCCGGGCAAAAGGAAATAACACAAGAAGATCGAATATTGCCATTAAAAATGAATAACTGAATGACAAAATTGGTTACTGGTTTGTTGGGAATAAGAGCTAAAAAAACAAAAAAAAAATATTACCTGATTTTGTTCCGGAAGCTCTTATACCCAACAAACCAATAACAAAATTCGCTCTTCATCAATATTAAATTCTTAGGCTGTTCGCAATGCTGTTTTATTTTGTATGGCGAGTTTTAAAAATTTTAAAACTCGCCATACAAAATAAAACAGCATTGCGAACGGTCTTAATGGAAAATTTGTTTTTTTTTCATGTCTTTCTTTCTGACAAAATAAAAAAAATAACTCATCAATAATAAAATAAGTTACGATTGCAAAATATGCCATTGGGAGGTTAATCTAACAAATCAATGGTTTTCATTGATAAAATGACAATAACTCCGGAACGCCTAGACCGATCCGCACCATTTTCAAAAGTAAACAATGAGGTAAAATTCCGGTTCGATTCGAACTATAATCCGTAAAATCGTACAATGGGAAGTGCCTTAACAGTGAGTGGACTTTTCTTTGCGCACAGACATACATACATACATACATACATCACAGACAAACAGACGTAACACTTCGAACATTTTTCGATTCAAATCATAGTCACGAAAACATATTCGCCCAATGCTAAAAGGCCTATGTTTGGCCGACCACCAACTAGGTGGCGGTAGTGAGCAAACGTCAAACTCGAACAAAAACGATGCGAGCGCCACGGTTGGGCAGTTAGCCAACTATCATATTTTGAAAAAGACCGTTAAATCGGTGTACGATGTGAATTATCAGAGTGTTACGTCTGTTTGTCTGTGCATACATACATACATACATACATACATACATACACACATACAGACATCATCTCTATTCGTCGAGTGCGAGTTGAGTTGATTGGTATATTTGACTCGACTCTCCGAGTTTTCTATTAAGAATGCGCTTTTTGAGTGAACATATAGCCTTTTAGTACACTTTAATGTATTGTCGCGCTTTTCTTTTATTAGAGTCCTGCGGCGGTCGTACGCCCGCGAGGCATACAGCCGCAGTGACAGCCGCAAGGCAAAACAAAAGAAAATGTGTTCCCGCCCAAAACAAAAGCACGTGGGTTTCGCGAAGTGACAGATGTTTTTGAATGTATTTGTGATGAACGGTAAGAGTGGCTCAGTGAAATGAGTGTGCTTGCTGTCAAACCCCATACAATGGAATGAAATACTTTTAGAATCTGGTGACCCTCTTATGATTAGTAACTGTCGCGCTTATATCGGAAACGAGAGGCAGGTAATCGCCATATTCTGATTTTTCTTGAGAGGCATAATACGAAAAGGCAAAAACATTGAAAAAAATATTATCACAGACAAACAGACGTAACACTCTTCAAAACGACTTGGCACATGCATTTAACGATCAATTCAAATTTCATTTGATTTGCGCGATCGTTCCACCAGATGCGCTAGTGTTCGATCGCTTTGACGTTGGCCTGTGTACACGTTGCTGAATGATGCAAACGAAAATTACAGGCAATTTGTGTAGTAGTGTGAGTGTCAGCAAAACGTCAAATCGAAATCCATCATGGCCGATAGTGTCGCGCGCGGTTCTACCAACAGGTGGCAGTGTGCTCATGAAAATGACACCGGGCAAAAGTTTTTGATGAATTTCCTCTAAGAGTTACGTCTGTTTGTCTGTGATATTATTCTCTGTTCTTCACAAAATGTATCTTAATCATTTATCGTTTACAATACATACCGTGAGACGAGCTATTTGGTTTCCATTACAGTATTACAATTCTACCAGTTGAATCCATTATGCAATCCCTTATACATTAAAAAAGTCTTCCTGTCAACCCGGACGACGCGCAATCGCTCCACAATCCATTGTCCAGTTTGGCGTGTCTCAATCAATCAGATGCCGCAACACAACCCGCAATGCAGGAAACCTCGGTGAAACCATTTCCAGTAAAAACACCACCACACTGACCCACAAACAGCACCCATACAGCTGGTATGCCCCGGCCAAATGCTCATTGCTCAACTTCCGCGGGTCGGATTTCTCCTTTGGCCGTGCGAAAAAGTCATAATCACCGTACCGTTTGATCCAGTCGCCCACCAGTCCGGATGGGACAATCATTCGGACCTGTTCGTCGAACACATCCCGCAGTGGCGACCGCTTCGGGTAGTACAGGCCCACCGGAAACACCGAAACGTGCTCCCGTGCGATGTGGACGAAGCGCGTTCTGGGGTTGACCCGGTTGTTGTACGCCACCAGATCCATCGGACTCAGGATGACTCCATCGGTCAGGCGGGTAAGGCCTATCTGGGCAATCGCGTGACCCAAGCTGTCCTTTCCGGGGGCGATGATTCTGGTCCTGTGGAATGGAGGTTTGTGAGAGAGGTTCTGGATGGACTTCTTACCGGGGGAACTTACCGCCGAACAATGCTGGGGTTGTGTACGAAGAACCGAGTTCCGATATCGACCATGTAGTAGTACAAGCCGGAGCGGTCGATTTCTCGCATCGTCTTCAGCGGTGGGTAGTGCATGGGCTTCTGGAGGTAGTGGAATAGCGATCCTTGGTAGAGACTTCCTATTATGAAGCAATAGACGAGCCATAGAAACAGGAGGGTTCGGGCAAAGTTCCTGACCGGAGGTCGTGGAACAGAGCCCCCGAAGAGTAGTGCTATGGCGTTTAACAGGGGCGTTGAAACACCTCGGCCGTAGACAAACGCTCGAGTCTTGCGATTAGCGAAGCTTAAAATCAGAACTACCACGCACGCCACAATGACCACAAAGGCATGCATCTCCAGAAGCGATCGCTCAAAGGGACCAAATAGTTTCTCAAATGCCGTGTACGAGCGTCCATGTGGAACCGCAAACAGGATCTTACTGGTGTAGTGCGAAGCACCGGCCTTGAGGTATCGGTACCGATCCGGATCCATGGCTAGACATCCAATGGCAAAGTCAACCTCCTCTTCCTGGGCCATCTTCATCAGGCCGGTGCTGTTTCCGAGTGGTCGAGCAAAGCCCCACTGCCCGGGGGCATTCTTCCAGGACAATGAGAAATTCAGCTGCCTCGCCAGCACTTGCATGAGGTCTCCTTCAAATCCACCCACCTGTAGAGTTGCGTTCGACGTAGTGTCCCGGTAGATTGTATAGGGTTTCGCCTCGAATGTCCCTCCCAGAAGCGCACAGCCGTAGGTTCCGGTCCGCTGATCACGATCAGGTAAAGCCCAGAAGTGTCGTAATTGATGGCATTTCTTTCGGCAAGCAACCTCGCGAAGGCCTCATCATCGTCAACGAAAATCAGGTGAAAGAAGTACGGTTCAACGATAGTCGGACGAGCGCTGTAACGATGAATGACCAAACGACCTTCCAACATCCTGAGAATGGTATCGATCAGATCCTGTTGACGATGGAATGCTGCCGCTTGGTTGCTGATCGCCTGATCGATCTGTACGGCTTCGAATGGGTGGACAAAATGCTGCAAGAGTATTTGGGCGACTGTTTGAGCAAGTTGTTCGTTAACGGCAGTTGATGGATGATGGCTGAGAAGAATCGCAACGAGTACGTGACTCCAGAACATGATGTTTGTTGTATGTTATGGTCATGAACTAACTCCAACTCTATAAATATCCGAAACATAGTCCATTGAAAAAGAGATACGTATTGTATTGAAGGTTAATTGCTTGAATGGGCTGTGGGCGTTGTAAATCGTTTTCCAATATGCATGACGTCGACTGATAATTGAAGAAGAGGTGATGTTAGTACGTACCATAGTTCATTATCTCTGCAAAAGTCAGGGAAGTAAGATGAAACTAAGATTCGTATCCATCATTGTCCTCGCTTGGTTAAAGTCAATCGCAACGCACATGAATCTAGGGGTGACATCCAACGTAATCGCTGAAATCATCGATACGCACTACACTATACGTCAAGTGCCTTTGTTACTCATGGGAGAATCGAATCAAACTCATCAGGATCTGATTAACCTTATCATTCGTAGCCTGAACCAGCGTAGAATTGTTCAACTAGATTCAACCATTTTCGATTACTCTTCATGGTCCTACGCTGTTTTTATCTTTGAACACTACGAAAGTTTGAAGAGCTTCATCCCGCAGTTGGAATCGACAAAGTTCGATCTATTCGGCTACTACACCTTCGTGATCAATACGGTCACCGATACGCAGATCTTCAACACGTTCAACGCTTTCTGGAAACTCAAAATAATACGTACAGTACTGGTCGTGATAAACGACGAACATCCAGACCTATACTTCTACACGCCGTACTCCAAAAGCAGCTGCGGTTCACCGACGATTCACCATGTGCGAGATCCTTCAACCGCCCAACTGTTCATGCAACGTTTGAACAATTTCTACAACTGCTCGTTACGGCTAGGCACTTTCGAGACTCCTCCTTTCGTCAGAATCAATTCTGCGGAACCTAACGGCTCAGTTACCGTCAGTGGTTTCGAGGGAGATCTCGTCACTACGCTGTCCGGGCAGCTCAACTTCCAGCTCAACGTAGTCACTCCACCGGACAACGGCGAATGGGGTGAAGCTCGACCGCAGAACAGCACCGGGTTGATGGGCATCCTCCAAGACGGGACCGCCGACTTCGGAGTAGGATGCCTTGGCATCATCCCGCAGCGTAACGAAATCTTGCAACCCGGAAGACCGCACTACACGTCCCGCATTGTGTTTGCCGTTCCGGAGGGACGTCCCTTTACGGCTTTCGAAAAGCTGTTCAGGCCGTTCAAAGCCGTAGTTTGGTTTACGTCTGCTGCTATAATGAGTGCCTTCACTGTTTTAGTTCTAATACTGAAGTTCACTTCCAATACGGTAAGGGACTTCATCTACGGAAACGACAATCGAACAGCTTTCTTGAACTTCTTCAACGTGTACTTCACTGGAGTTCTGCCCAGATTACCACAACGAAACTTTGCCCGTACTCTACTGATCCTCTGGATCATTCACTGCTTTATAGTCCGTAGTCTGTACCAGGGTTCACTGTTCAAGTACCTTCAAGCCGAGTCCAACCAGAGAGCGGTAGAAACCATCAGCGAAATCGAACACTCTAACCTGTACTACTACATCTTTAAAATGTCCGAGCGGTTCTTCCAGAATAACCCTCGAGTTCTTCGACGGGTACACCACCTAACACCAGATAACGATACCATCAACGTTCAGATGGACGCCTTGGCCACCGGGGAGCTGCGCGACGGGGTACTCTTGGTGACCCTAGAGCACCTAGCCTACCACAATACGTACCACCTGGACCGGGGCTTCGTTCGGTGTACGCGGGACGCCGTCAGTTCCTATCCCATGGTGATCTACTACTCGAAGCGGACCTTTCTGGTGCGGGTGCTGAACCGAGCGATTGGCAACATCGAGACGGCAGGACTGATGAACTACTGGATCAGGCGGTACGGGAACTATCATTTCTTCCCGAAGGCGCTGGACCATGGAGAACCGCAGGCTCTCCGGAACGAGCACCTGATGGGATGCTATGAGTGTGTTGGTGTTCTTCTGGCGATTGCTTGCGGGATTTTCGTTCTGGAGCTGGTGTCCGTGAGATTTTGGGGTTTGAAGAGATTGTTGGAATTTCTTGCAAATAAATAGGTCTGCCTGATCGAATCGGGTGAATACGCCATGAGATCTTCGAAGAAAATTCCGTTTACATACAATGCTAGAAGTTTGCAGTTTTAATAAAGCAGGTTCACAGACAAACAGACGTATCACTTGGAACAATGAGCGATTAAAAGCTGTCCACTGAGTAGATGGCGGTAGTGTGCAAACTTCAAACAATAGCAAAAACGATGCAAGCGCCATGGGCGAGAGATTTGAAAACTACATAAGAAAATTCTCTCGAAAGCTGTGTAAAGAATCAAACTATTTGATCGTTGAGAACACTAGCTTGTTGCTACAATCAGTGGTGAATACGCATATCTAAATAAGTTGTATATTCACAACTACATCATCATTTGAACTTTGCGATAACATTCCCATCACGAAATTTCCACTCAGGATTGCTTCTCAGATCCTCTCAGGATTGCTCCTGAGATTCTCTCACGATTGCTCCTGAGATCCTCTCAGGATTGCTCCTGAGTCCCTCTCAGGATTTCTCCTAAGTTCCTCTCAGGATTGCTCCCCAGATCGTCTCAGAATTACTACCGAGATACTCTCAGAATTGCTCCTGAGATCCTCTTAGGATTACTCCCGAGTTCCTCTCAGGCTTGCTACTTAGATTCTCTCACAATTGCTCCTGGGAACCTCTCAGGACTGCTCCTGAGATCCTCTCAGGATTGCTCTTGAAATCGTTTCAAGATTGCTGCTGAGATCCTCTCAGGATTGATCCTGAGATCCTCTCACGATTGCTCCTGATTTTCTCTCAGGATTACTCCTGAGATCCTCTCAGGATTACTCCTGAGATCCTCTCAGGATTACTCCTGAGATCCTCTCAAGATTAATCCTGAGATCCTCTCAAGATTACTCTTGAGATCCTCTCAGGATTACTCCTGAGATCCTGTCAGGATTACTTCTGAGATCCTCTCAGTATTACTCCTGAGATCCTCTCAGGATTGCTCCTGAGATCCTCTCAGGATTGCTTCTGAGATCTTCTCAGGATTGTTCCTGAGATCCTCTCAGAATTGCTTCTGAGATCTTCTAAGGATTACTCCTGAGATCCTCTCACGATTGCTCCTGATTTTCTTTCAGGATTGCTCCTGAGATCCTCTCAGGATTGCTCCTGAGATCCTCTCAGGATTGCTCCTGAGATCCTCTCAGGATTGCTCCTGAGATCCTCTCAGGATTGCTCCTGAGATCCTCTCAGGATTGCTCCTGAGATCCTCTCAGGATTGCTCCTGAGATCCTCTCAGGATTGCTCCTGAGATCCTCTCAGGAGCGCTCCTGAGATCCTCTCAGGATTACTCCTGAGATCCTCTCAAGAAAACTCCTAACATCCTCTCAGGAATACTCCTGAGATCATCTCAGGATTGCTCCTGAGATCCTCTCAGGATTGCTCCTGAGATCCTCTCAGGATTGCTCCTGAGATCCTCTCAGGATTGCTCCTGAGATCCTCTCAGGATTGCTCCTGAGATCCTCTCAGAATTGCTCCTGAGATCCTCTCAGGATTGCTCCTGAGATCCTCTCAGGATTGCTCCTGAGATCCTCTCAGGATTGCTCCTGAGATCTTCTCAGGATTGCTCCTGAGATCCTCTCAGGATTGCTCCTGAAATCCTCTCAGGATTGCTCCTGAGATCCTCTCAGGATTGCTCCTGAGATCCTCTCAGGATTGCTCCTGAGATCCTCTCAGGATTGCTCCTGAGATCCTCTCAGGATTGCTCCTGAGATCCTCTCAGGATTGCTCCTGAGATCCTCTCAGGATTGCTCCTGAGATCCTCTCAGGATTGCTCCTGAGATCCTCTCAGGATTGCTCCTGAGATCCTCTCAGGATTGCTCCCGAGATCCTCTCGGAGCGACACCTGAGATCCTCTCAGGATTGATTGTGAAATCCTCTCAAGGTTGTTGCTGAGATCCTCTCAAAATAGCCTTTGGTAATCTGCCAGGATTAATCCTGAGATCCTCTCAAGATTACTCCTGAGATCCTTTCAGGATTACTCCTGAGATCCTGTCAGGATAACTTCTGAGATCCTCTCAGTATTACTCCTGAGATCCTCTCAGGATTGCTCCTGAGATCCTCTCCGGATTGCTTCTGATATCTTCTCAGGATTGCTCCTGAGATCCTCTCAGGATTGCTTCTGAGATCCTCTCAGGATGACTCCTGAGATCCTCTCAGGATGGCTCCTGAGATCCTCTCAGGATTGCTCCCGAGATCCTCTCGGGGCTACACCTGAGATCCTCTCAGGATTGATTGTGAAATCCTCTCAAGGTTGTTGCTGAGATCCTCTCAAGATAGCCTTTGGTAAACTACCAGGATTGATCCTGAGATCCTCTCACGATTGCTCCTGATTTTCTCTCAGGATTACTCCTGAGATCCTCTCAGGATTACTCCTGAGATCCTCTCAAGATTAATCCTGAGATCCTCTCAAGATTACTACTGAGATCCTCTCAGGATAGCTCCTGAGATCCTCTCAGGATTGCTCTTGAGATCCTCTCAGGATTGCTTCTGAGATCTTCTCAGGATTGCTCCTGAGATCCTCTCAGAATTGCTTCTGAGATCTTCTAAGGATTACTCCTGAGATCCTCTCACGATTGCTCCAGATTTTCTCTCAGGATTACTCCTGAGACCCTCTCAAGATTGCTCCTGAGATCCTCTCAGGATAGTTCCTGAGATCCTCTCAGGATTGCTCTTGAGATCCTCTCAGGATTGCTTGTGAGATCCTCTCAGGTATGCTTCTCAGATCCTTTCAGGATTGCTCATGAGATTCTCTCAGTATTGCTTTTGAGATCCTCTCAGGATTGCTTGTGAGATCCTATCAGGATTGCCCCTGAGATCCACTCAGGATTGCTTGTGAGATCCTCTCAGGATTGCTTCTCAGATCCTTTCAGGATTGCTCCTGAGATCCTCTCAGGATTGCTCCTGAGATCCTCTCACGATTGCTCCTTAGATCCTCTTAGGATTGCTCCTGAGATCCTCTCAGGATTGCTCCTGAGATCCTCTCAGGATTGCTCCTGAGATCCTCTCAGGATTGCTTCTTAGATCCTCTCAGGATTGCTCCTGAGATCCTCTTAGGATTGCTCCTGAGATCCACTCAGGATTGCTTGTGAGATCCCCTCAGCATTGCTTCTCAGATCCTTTCAGGATTGCTCATGAGATTCTCTCAGGATTGCCCCTGAGATCCTCTCAGGATTGCTCCTGGGATTCTCTCACGATTGCTCCTGAGATCCTCTCACGATTGCTCCTGAGATTCTCTCACGATTGCACCTGAGATCCTCTCTTGATTTCTCCTTAGATGCTCTTAGGATTGCTCCTGGGATTCTCTCACGATTGCTCCTGAGATCCTCTCAGGATTGCTCCTGAGATCCTCTCGTGATTGCTCCTTAGATGCTCTTATGATTGCTCCTGAGATTCTCTCTTGATTGCTCCTTAGATCCTCTCAGGATTGCTCCTGAGCTTCTCTCAAGATTGCTCCTAAGATCCAATCAGGATTGCTCCTGAGATCCTCTCAGGATTGCTCCTGAGATTCTCTCAGGATTGCTCCTGAGATTCTCTCAAGATTGCTCCTGAGATTCTCTCAGGCAGGATTGCCCCTGAGATTCTCTCAGGATTGCTCCTGAGATCCTCTCTGGATTACTCCTGAGATTCTCTCAGGATTACTCCTGAGATTCTCTCAGGATTACTCCTGAGATTCTCTCAGGATTACTCCTGAGATCCTCTCAGGATTACTTCTAACATCCTCTCAGGATTACTCCTGCGATCCTTTCAGGACTACTCCTGCGATCCTCTCATGATTACTTCTGTGATTCTCTCAGGATTACTACTGAGATCCCCTTAAGAATACTCCTAACATCCTCTCAGGATTTCTCCTGAGATTCTCTCAGGAATACTCCTGAGATTCTCCCAGGATTACTCTTGAGATTTTCTCAGGATTACTCCTGCGATCCTTTCAGGATTACTCCTGAGATCCTTTAAGAATTACTCCTGCGATCCTCTCAGGATTACTCCTGAGATCCTCTCAAGATTAATCCTGAGATCCTCTCAAGATTACTCTTGAGATCCTCTCAGGATTACTCCTGAGATCCTGTCAGGATTACTTCTGAGATCCTCTCAGTATTACTCCTGAGATCCTCTCAGGATTGCTCCTGAGATCCTCTCAGGATTGCTTCTGAGATCTTCTCAGGATTGTTCCTGAGATCCTCTCAGAATTGCTTCTGAGATCTTCTAAGGATTACTCCTGAGATCCTCTCACGATTGCTCCTGATTTTCTTTCAGGATTGCTCCTGAGATCCTCTCAGGATTGCTCCTGAGATCCTCTCAGGATTGCTCCTGAGATCCTCTCAGGATTGCTCCTGAGATCCTCTCAGGATTGCTCCTGAGATCCTCTCAGGATTGCTCCTGAGATCCTCTCAGGATTGCTCCTGAGATCCTCTCAGGATTGCTCCTGAGATCCTCTCAGGAGCGCTCCTGAGATCCTCTCAGGATTACTCCTGAGATCCTCTCAAGAAAACTCCTAACATCCTCTCAGGAATACTCCTGAGATCCTCTCAGGATTGCTCCTGAGATCCTCTCAGGATTGCTCCTGAGATCCTCTCAGGATTGCTCCTGAGATCCTCTCAGGATTGCTCCTGAGATCCTCTCAGGATTGCTCCTGAGATCCTCTCAGAATTGCTCCTGAGATCCTCTCAGGATTGCTCCTGAGATCCTCTCAGGATTGCTCCTGAGATCCTCTCAGGATTGCTCCTGAGATCTTCTCAGGATTGCTCCTGAGATCCTCTCAGGATTGCTCCTGAAATCCTCTCAGGATTGCTCCTGAGATCCTCTCAGGATTGCTCCTGAGATCCTCTCAGGATTGCTCCTGAGATCCTCTCAGGATTGCTCCTGAGATCCTCTCAGGATTGCTCCTGAGATCCTCTCAGGATTGCTCCTGAGATCCTCTCAGGATTGCTCCTGAGATCCTCTCAGGATTGCTCCTGAGATCCTCTCAGGATTGCTCCTGAGATCCTCTCAGGATTGCTCCCGAGATCCTCTCGGAGCGACACCTGAGATCCTCTCAGGATTGATTGTGAAATCCTCTCAAGGTTGTTGCTGAGATCCTCTCAAAATAGCCTTTGGTAATCTGCCAGGATTAATCCTGAGATCCTCTCAAGATTACTCCTGAGATCCTTTCAGGATTACTCCTGAGATCCTGTCAGGATAACTTCTGAGATCCTCTCAGTATTACTCCTGAGATCCTCTCAGGATTGCTCCTGAGATCCTCTCCGGATTGCTTCTGATATCTTCTCAGGATTGCTCCTGAGATCCTCTCAGGATTGCTTCTGAGATCCTCTCAGGATGACTCCTGAGATCCTCTCAGGATGGCTCCTGAGATCCTCTCAGGATTGCTCCCGAGATCCTCTCGGGGCTACACCTGAGATCCTCTCAGGATTGATTGTGAAATCCTCTCAAGGTTGTTGCTGAGATCCTCTCAAGATAGCCTTTGGTAAACTACCAGGATTGATCCTGAGATCCTCTCACGATTGCTCCTGATTTTCTCTCAGGATTACTCCTGAGATCCTCTCAGGATTACTCCTGAGATCCTCTCAAGATTAATCCTGAGATCCTCTCAAGATTACTACTGAGATCCTCTCAGGATAGCTCCTGAGATCCTCTCAGGATTGCTCTTGAGATCCTCTCAGGATTGCTTCTGAGATCTTCTCAGGATTGCTCCTGAGATCCTCTCAGAATTGCCTCTGAGATCTTCTAAGGATTACTCCTGAGATCCTCTCACGATTGCTCCAGATTTTCTCTCAGGATTACTCCTGAGACCCTCTCAAGATTGCTCCTGAGATCCTCTCAGGATAGTTCCTGAGATCCTCTCAGGATTGCTCTTGAGATCCTCTCAGGATTGCTTGTGAGATCCTCTCAGGTATGCTTCTCAGATCCTTTCAGGATTGCTCATGAGATTCTCTCAGTATTGCTTTTGAGATCCTCTCAGGATTGCTTGTGAGATCCTATCAGGATTGCCCCTGAGATCCACTCAGGATTGCTTGTGAGATCCTCTCAGGATTGCTTCTCAGATCCTTTCAGGATTGCTCCTGAGATCCTCTCAGGATTGCTCCTGAGATCCTCTCACGATTGCTCCTTAGATCCTCTTAGGATTGCTCCTGAGATCCTCTCAGGATTGCTCCTGAGATCCTCTCAGGATTGCTCCTGAGATCCTCTCAGGATTGCTTCTTAGATCCTCTCAGGATTGCTCCTGAGATCCTCTTAGGATTGCTCCTGAGATCCACTCAGGATTGCTTGTGAGATCCCCTCAGCATTGCTTCTCAGATCCTTTCAGGATTGCTCATGAGATTCTCTCAGGATTGCCCCTGAGATCCTCTCAGGATTGCTCCTGGGATTCTCTCACGATTGCTCCTGAGATCCTCTCACGATTGCTCCTGAGATTCTCTCACGATTGCACCTGAGATCCTCTCTTGATTTCTCCTTAGATGCTCTTAGGATTGCTCCTGGGATTCTCTCACGATTGCTCCTGAGATCCTCTCAGGATTGCTCCTGAGATCCTCTCGTGATTGCTCCTTAGATGCTCTTATGATTGCTCCTGAGATTCTCTCTTGATTGCTCCTTAGATCCTCTCAGGATTGCTCCTGAGCTTCTCTCAAGATTGCTCCTAAGATCCAATCAGGATTGCTCCTGAGATCCTCTCAGGATTGCTCCTGAGATTCTCTCAGGATTGCTCCTGAGATTCTCTCAAGATTGCTCCTGAGATTCTCTCAGGCAGGATTGCCCCTGAGATTCTCTCAGGATTGCTCCTGAGATCCTCTCTGGATTACTCCTGAGATTCTCTCAGGATTACTCCTGAGATTCTCTCAGGATTACTCCTGAGATTCTCTCAGGATTACTCCTGAGATCCTCTCAGGATTACTTCTAACATCCTCTCAGGATTACTCCTGCGATCCTTTCAGGACTACTCCTGCGATCCTCTCATGATTACTTCTGTGATTCTCTCAGGATTACTACTGAGATCCCCTTAAGAATACTCCTAACATCCTCTCAGGATTTCTCCTGAGATTCTCTCAGGAATACTCCTGAGATTCTCCCAGGATTACTCTTGAGATTTTCTCAGGATTACTCCTGCGATCCTTTCAGGATTACTCCTGAGATCCTTTAAGAATTACTCCTGCGATCCTCTCAGGATTACTCCTGAGATCCTCTCAGGATTACTCCTGAGATGCTCTCAGGATTACTCCTGAGATCCTCTCAGGATTACTCCTGAGAACCTCTCAGGATTACTCTTAAGATCCTCTCAAGAATACTCCTAACATCCTCTCAGGATTACTTCTGAGATCCTCTCAGGATTACTCCTGAGAACCTTTCAAGATTGATTGTGAAATTCTCTCAAGGTTATTGCTGAGATCCTTTCAAAACTGCTCCTGAGATTCTCTCAAGATAGCCTTTGGTAAACTACCAGGATTGCTCCTGAGATCTTTTCAGGATTGCTCTTGAGATTATTTCTGAGGTACTCTCAGGATCGCTTCAGAGATCCTCTAAGAATTGGTAATGAAATCCTCTCAAGATTGTCGTTGAGATCTTCTTAACATTGCTCTTGACATCCTCTTAGCATCGCTCTACATTCGTTGAACTTAACAATGGTTGTAGTGACACACTTTTGGAATATCAATGTTACAAGTTTAACTATAACGTTGATTATCATTTTCAGAACAGTTTGATTGACAGATGTTACTTACGAACTGTGAGCACTACATTAACTTCGATGACTGGTTAGTTTGCGCATCGTATAAAACGCCTTCTAACAAGCTGTTCGAGTACAGTTAAAATCCTTTTCATTATGAAGCTCCTACTGGTAATCCTTACGCTCAATACAGTTTCAACCAAACCATCGACCTTACTCTTACCCCCAGAAGAATCCTCAGTTGACGACTTCAGCGATGCCATCGTCGCAATCCTCAGACGCCATTTCGTTTCGAACCACTCGTCGACGATGATCACTCAATCGTCCAAGGTGGACGACCACACCGAAGCCGTCCAGTTGGATATCCTCGATCGCATACTGCTCCAAACATCGAACGAAATCGCCTACATCTTCAGCAATCCGGTCCGACCTCGACGTCCTCGGTTCTTCAACGTCCTCCTGTTCGACAGCTATTTGGCATTGCGAAGCATTCTCAGTCAGCTCCACCCGGACAAGTACGACTACTCGGGATACTATCTGCTGATCCTGACGGCACCTCGCCCGGTTTTCAGCAGAACTCTGCAGCAGATGTTCATCGATCTATGGGCGTACAACATCGTAAACGTAGTGTTGGTGACCTCCAATATGGAAGGTCATGACAGTGCCCAAGACATCGCACTCTTCACCTATTTTCCGTACGTAGAACACCATTGCGAACATGTCCACCCCGTATTGCTGCATCGTCTGGCTCCGTTCAGCAAGCTCGATCCATCCGTGGATTTGTTTCCGCCGAAGCTGTCCAACTTCCACGGATGTCCGATCCGTATCGCTGCCGTCGACTATCCACCGTACACGATGATCGAATCTGTGGGAGGTCGCCAACGGCTTCGTGGAATGGAAGGTGACATGCTGAACATGATCGCGACGCTGTTGAACTTCACGTACGAGATAGTGGAAATGACGGGCGACGATCACTGGGGGCAGGTCTTCGAGAACGGATCGTTCAGCGGAGCGGTCAAGCTGGTAGTCGAGGGGACTGTTAACATGACGTCCGGATGTTTTTCGATGCGCGGCGAACGCATGTCGGCGATGAAGTCTAGCCTAAGCTACTACACGATCAAGATGATGTTCGCCGTTCCACCTGGGAGGCCGTACACGGCATTCGAGAAGTTGTTCCGACCTTTTGGCGCGGTGACCTGGACGTTGGTGAGTTTGTACACGGCGATCGGCGCCGGGGTGATCTTTCTGCTGAAGTTCTACCCGTGGAGTGTGCGGAAGTTTGTCTACGGTCGCGGCACCGGAATGGCCTGTATGAATTTGATGAATGTCTTTTTCGGTGGAGCGATGAGTCGAACTCCGGGAAGGAATTTCGCACGAACTCTGCTGTTTCTGTGGTTGTTTCAGTGTTTTGTACTGCGATCTCTGTATCAGGGGTCCTTGTTTGAGTACCTTCAGCAGTCGAAGAACTTTAGCCACGTGAACTCACTGAAGCGTATCGAGGCAGCGAAGATGCCGTACCGGATGTCGCGAGGAAACGTCATGTACGTCAAAGAGATTCCCAGTATTCTCAAGAGGTAGCCTTCTAGAATACCACATGTCTCTGTACACTCTAACCCAGTTCATCAACTTCCAGGACAACAATGATTCCAGATAACACCGAGCATCGTTTCGAACTGTTCAGACAGCAAAGCGTGGACTACCTACAGGTAGCCATGCTGACGTCTTTCGACCACCTGGCGGCCTACAACGAGAAGTTCTACAAACGCGGTATCGTCCACGTGGCCAACGATGTCCTAATAAGATCACCGATCTGTTTTTACTATCCGAAAAAGTCCTGTCTGGCTGGACGGTTCGACGAGGAAATCGGGAAGATTCAGCGATCCGGTTTGATCGAACACTGGCTGCACGGCTACATCGGATATCGGTTCTTTCGGAGAGCTAAGGCGCAGCACCACTCGCCGATGGTCCTGACGAATGAACACTTGTTGGGCTGCTACGAACTGTGGGCTGCAATGCTGGTGCTGGCCTGTTTGCTGTTTGTGATGGAGTTGATGGCAGAACGGGTGCCAACGTTAAAAAGAATGTTCGATTTTCTGGTTGAATAGGATAGAGACGGAAGGGGGAGCGAATGGCAGGAAATGCAAATCATTAGGACAGTTGCATTACTAGCTTCATTAACGCTTGCATGTCCTGAGATCTATTTGCCAGATATGATGGCGTTGATTGTTTTTAGATTGTATCGTGCTTTCGCATGTCATCCTTTGTAAAATGCTATCAGTAAATGCTGTTTGCCAACGATAGACAACTGGTTTCTTGTTAGAAGCGTGGTAGCGTAAATAATTGATTGTGATACGAAAATGGATAGACATTTTGGATTTAAACGTCAAATTGGGTTTGCCATAGGGTGTCCAAAGACCAGTCCATTCCTTCACTTGGTCTAAAATTGAAAATTGATTTAAAAATATAACAGAGTGATTTGTTGGGAACTTGAATTATATAATACCTTTCTGTAGTAGACGTGATATGGATGATAATAATTCAAAAATTCAGGAGCAATCTCAGAAGCAATTCATAAAGGATCTCATAAGTAATCCTAGAGGATCTCAGGAGCAACCATGAGAGGATCTCAGGAGCAATCCTGAGAGGATCTCAGGAGCCATCCTGAGAGGAATTCAGGAGCAATCTTAAGAGCATATAAGGAGCCATACTGAGAGGATCTCAAAAGCAATCCTGAGAGGATCTCTGGAGCAACCCAAAGGGAATCTCAGGAGCAATTCAGGAAGCAACTCACCAGCAATATTGAGAGGATTTAGGAAGCAATCCTGAGAGGATCTCAGGAGAACTCCTAAGACGATCTCAGTCGCAATACTGAGAGGATCCCAGCAGCAATCCTAAGAATCTCGGAAGCATTCTGAGAGGATCTCTGTAGCAATCCTATGAAGATTTTAGGAGCCATCCTGAGAGGATCTCAGGAGCCATCCTGAGAGGATCTCAGGAGCCATCCTGAGAGGATCTCAGGAGCCATCCTGAGAGGATCTCAGGAGCCATCCTGAGAGGATCTCAGGAGCCATCCTGAGAGGATCTCAGGAGCCATCCTGAGAGGATCTCAGGAGCCACCCTGAGAGGATCTCAGGAGCAATCCTGAGAGAATCTCAGGAGCAATCCTGAGAGAATCTCAGGAGCAATCCTGAGAGAATCTCAGGAGCCATCCTGAGAGAATCTCAGGAGCCATCCTGAGAGAATCACAGGAGCCATCCTGAGAGAATCTCAGGAGCCATCCTGAGAGAATCTCAGGAGCCATCCTGAGAGGATCTCAGGAGCCATCCTGAGAGGATCTCAGGAGCCATCCTGAGAGGATCTCAGGTGCCATCCTGAGAGGATTTCAGGAGCCATCCTGAGAGGATCTCAGGAGCCATCCTGAGAGGATCTCAGGAGCCATCCTGAGAGGATCTCAGGAGCCATCCTGAGAGGATCTCAGGAGCCATCCTGAGAGGATCTCAGGAGCCATCCTGAGAGGATCTCAGGAGCCATCCTGAGAGGATCTCAGGAGCCATCCTGAGAGGATCTCAGGAGCCATCCTGAGAGGATCTCAGGAGCCATCCTGAGAGGATCTCAAGAGCAATCCTGAGAGGATCTCAGGAGCAATCCTGAGACGATCTCATGAGCCCTTCTGTGATAATCCCAAGAGCAATCCTGAGAGGATCTCAGGAGAAATTCTGAGAGGATCTCAGGAGCGATTCTGAGAGGATCTCAGGAGCAATCCTGAGAGGATCTCAGGAGCAATCCTGAGAGGATCTCAGGAGCAATCCTGAGAGGATCTCAGGAGCAATCCTGAGAGGATCTCAGGAGCAATCCTGAGAGGATCTCAGGAGGAATCCTGAGAGAATCTCAGGAGCAATCCTGAGAGAATCTCAGGAGCAATCCTGAGAGAATCTCAGGAGCAATCCTGAGAGAATCTCAGGAGCAATCCTGAGAGAATCTCAGGAGCAATCCTGAGAGAATCTCAGGAGCAATCCTGAGAGAATCTCAGGAGCATTCCTGAGAGAATCTCAGGAGCAATCCTGAGAGAATCTCAGGAGCCATCCTGAGAGAATCTCAGGAGCAACATTGATAGAATCTCAGGAGCAATCCTGAGAGAATCTCAGGAGCAATCCTGAGAGAATCTCAGGAGCAATCCTGAGAGAATCTCAGGAGAAATCCTGAGAGGATCTCACGAGCAATCCTGAGAGAATCTCAGGAGCAATCCTGAGAGAATCTCAGGAGCAATCCTGAGAGAATCTCAGGAGCAATCCTGAGAGAATCTCAGGAGCAATCCTGAGAGAATCTCAGGAGCAATCCTGAGAGAATCTCAGGAGCAATCCTGAGAGGATCTCAGGAGCAATCCTGAGAGGATCTCACGAGCAATCCTGAGAGGATCTCAGGAGCAATCCTGAGAGGATCTCACGAGCAATCCTGAGAGGATCTCACGAGCAATCCTGAGAGGATCTCACGAGCAATCCTGAGAGGATCTCACGAGCAATCCTGAGAGGATCTCACGAGCAATCCTGAGAGGATCTCACGAGCAATCCTGAGAGGATCTCACGAGCAATCCTGAAAGGATCTCAGGAGCAATCCTGAGAGGATCTCAGGAGCAATCCTGAGAGGATCTCAGGATTAATCCTGAGAGGATCTCAGGAGCAATCCTGAGAGGATCTCAGGAGCAATCCTGAGAGGATCTCAGGAGCAATCCTGAGAGGATCTCAGGAGCAATCCTGAGAGGATCTCAGGAGCAATCCTGAGAGGATCTCAGGAGCAATCCTGAGAGGATCTCAGGAGCAATCCTGAGAGAATCTCAGGAGCAATCCTGAGAGAATCTCAGGAGCAATCCTGAGAGAATCTCAGGAGCAATCCTGAGAGAATCCCAGGAGCAATCCTGAGAGAATCTCAGGAGCAATCCTGAGAGAATCTCAGGAGCAATCCTGAGAGAATCTCAGGAGCAATCCTGAGAGAATCTCAGGAGCAATCCTGAGAGAATCTCAGGAGCAATCCTGAGAGAATCTCAGGAGCAATCCTGAGAGAATCTCAGGAGCAATCCTGAGAGAATCTCAGGAGCAATCCTGAGAGAATCTCAGGAGCCATCCTGAGAGAATCTCAGGAGCCATCCTGAGAGAATCTCAGGAGCCATCCTGAGAGAATCTCAGGAGCAACATTGATAGAATCTCAGGAGCAATCCTGAGAGAATCTCAGGAGCAATCCTGAGAGAATCTCAGGAGCAATCCTGAGAGAATCTCAGGAGCAATCCTGAGAGAATCTCAGGAGCAATCCTGAGAGAATCTCAGGAGCAATCCTGAGAGAATCTCAGGAGCAATCCTGAGAGAATCTCAGGAGCAATCCTGAGAGAATCTCAGGAGCAATCCTGAGAGAATCTCAGGAGCAATCCTGAGAGAATCTCAGGAGAAATCCTGAGAGAATCTCAGGAGAAACCCTGAGAGAATCTCAGGAGAAATCCTGAGAGAATCTCAGGAGCAATCCTGAGAGAATCTCAGGAGCAATCCTGAGAGGATCTCAGGAGCAATCCTGAGAGGATCTCAGGAGCAATCCTGAGAGGATCTCAGGAGCAATCCTGAGAGGATCTCAGGAGCAATCCTGAGAGGATCTCAGGAGCAATCCTGAGAGGATCTCAGGAGCAATCCTGAGAGGATCTCAGGAGCAATCCTGAGAGGATCTCAGGAGCAATCCTGAGAGGATCTCAGGAGCAATCCTGAGAGGATCTCAGGAGCAATCCTGAGAGGATCTCAGGAGCAATCCTGAGAGGATCTCAGGAGCAATCCTGAGAGGATCTCAGGAGCAATCCTGAGAGGATCTCAGGAGCAATCCTGAGAGGATCTCAGGAGCAATCCTGAGAGGATCTCAGGAGCAATCCTGAGAGGATCTCAGGAGCAATCCTGAGAGGATCTCAGGAGCAATCCTGAGAGGATCTCAGGAGCAATCCTGAGAGGATCTCAGGAGCAATCCTGAGAGGATCTCAGGAGCAATCCTGAGAGGATCTCAGGAGCAATCCTGAGAGGATCTCAGGAGCAATCCTGAGAGGATCTCAGGAGCAATCCTGAGAGGATCTCAGGAGCAATCCTGAGAGGATCTCAGGAGCAATCCTGAGAGGATCTCAGGAGCAATCCTGAGAGGATCTCAGGAGCAATCCTGAGAGGATCTCAGGAGCAATCCTGAGAGGATCTCAGGAGCAATCCTGAGAGGATCTTAGGAGCAATCCTGAGAGGATCTCAGGAGCAATCCTGAGAGGATCTCAGGAGCAATCCTGAGAGGATCTCAGGAGCAATCCTGAGAGGATCTCAGGAGCAATCCTGAGAGGATCTCAGGAGCAATCCTGAGAGGATCTCAGGAGCAATCCTGAGAGGATCTCAGGAGCAATCCTGAGAGGATCTCAGAAGCAATCCTGGGAGAATCTCAGGAGTAATCCCTAGAGGATCTCAGAAGCAATCCTGAAAGGGTCTCAGGAGCAATCCTGTGAGGATCTCAGGAGCCATCCTGAGACGATCTCAAGAGATCCTGATAGGATCTCAGAAGCAATCCTAGGAAGATGTTAGGAGCAATTCTTAGAGTATCTCAGGAGCAATCCTGAGATCTCCGAACCAATCCTGAGAAGAAAGCAATCCTCAGACGATCAGAGGAGTTACTTCAGAAGTACCCTGATAGGATCTCAGGATCGATGCTGAGAGGACCTGTGAGTTGCAAGCAAAACTACTTAGCCTCATTACTACAAAACTACAAAGAAATCTTACAGCGTTTCTTTAAATTCCTGTATTTCACAATTGGCGTACTTCTATAGAGACAACTCCAAGTCTTCAATTTCTCCTCTGCAACATAGCCTCCAAAACACCCTTCTAACCGAAGGATACCGATCCGAAACGACCTCCATCACAAATATCACTCCACACAGCCCCAGCAGAGCGCCACAGAACTCGAACACCGCCGACAAGTGTTCCCAGCTCAACTTCTTAGGCTGCGAAGCTTCGTTCACCTTTCCGAAGAAGTCATAGTCTCCATACCGGTTGATGTAGTAGCTCATCAGCCCTGAAGCTTGGATCATCATGATCTCCCAGTCGAACCGCTGCGTCAACATGGACCTTTTCGGGTAGTAGATGGCCACCGTGTAGGTCGACACGAACTCCCGGCAGACGTCGATGAAGCCTCCCTTCCTGCGGTACAGATGGTTATGGTGAGCCATGTGATCCAGCGCGCCCATCACGACATCCGTCGACTCCGGATGGTGCATCATCCACCGGAGGCGATTGATGATGTTGTTCTTCTCTTGAGGTAGGTGGTGAACTCTCTGGTAACGGTGGGGGAACGAGCTGTAGTAGCGTTCGGCACTTTCCACTACGTAGTACAGGGCGTCGGTGCGATCGATTTCCGCCATAGATTTCGAGGGAGGCAGCGTGGAGTCCTTCTGGAGGTAACGATACAGCGCTCCCTGGTACAAGGACTGGATCACAAAACAGAAGAAGATCCAGTAGAAGAGGAGAGTTCGGGCAAAGTTCCTGGTTGGAAGCCTGTGCATGCTGATGGAAAAGAATATGCGAATGAGGTTTAGATACGGCGCTTGGACTCCTCTACCGTAGACAAAGTTTCGAATGGCTTCGTCGGCCTGTTCAACGTTGGCAATGACGATCGTTGATCCCAGTAATACGGTGGCGATACACCACCAAACTTCCACCTGAAATGGGTGAAACAACTTTTCCAGCGCTGTGTAAGGGCGACCTTTGGGAACAGCCAGGACCAACGCCGTCGTGTAGTGAGCAATTCCAGCCTTCAACACTTCATTTCGGGCCACAGAAATTCCCATACAAGAAATTCCGAAATCAACTTCTTCCTCCTGGATCATCCGAACTAGTCCGGTACTGTTCTGCTGAAGAGCGTAGCCCCACTGTTCGCCGTTCTCCGGTTCGTAGATCTGAGTGGTGAAGTCCAGTTTTGCCTTCAACAGATCCAGTAGATCACCCTCAAATCCAGTCATCCGTAACTCTCCTTCGACCGAACGATCCATGATCGTGAAGGGGCGGGTTTCAAACGATCCTACCTTCAGCTGACAGCCATGGAAGCTAGCAATCTTATCCGGGTATAGTTCGTCATCTGGGCTCAACTGGGTCAAACGAGCCTGTCTGCAGTTTCCGTCAGAGAATGGGAAATACGTCCACATTCGGGGCTTGTTTGCCACGATCCCAATCAACACAACGTTGGCGATCTGCATCTTCCACAAATCTTCGAACACTTTCTGGACGAATGGTTCGTCGATCGCGGAGTTGATGACGATCAAATATCTACCGGAGAAATCATTACGTTCCAGAGACAACCCGGAGCGTAGCTTTGCGAAGGCTTCGTAACCATCGACCAGTAGGACGTTTCGGACCCAAGGTCTCCGCTGATTTTCGGCTTCCTGTACATTGAGTTGTACTGGAATGGATCCCCGTAAGTTAACGGTGATCGTATCCAGCAGGTCACCCAGTAGAAGTTCTGCCGTTGGCGTTGAGCCTTCCCAGACGATCCACGAAGCTGCAAAGGGATCTTGGAAACTGCGTTGCAATACTTGAACGGTGGTTTGCACTAAAGACCTCGAGGGTTGATCGATTTGAAGAGTGGTGTGAGCTAATCGAATAAATAGAAATAGAAGTGTTTTCAGTGACATGGTGTCTTTTGCAACTGCAACTTTGCTATTTGGATTTTACGTTTTTATACAATACTGACTGAATCATTTGACAGTACAACTGGTTTGGCTAATTCATTTTTGATTACCTATATCCCTTTGACTGTTAAGCAGTAGCCAGTCATTTACGCTTGTTAAAGATGGGAGAGACTATTCTGCTAAACAAAAGGCCTTATATTAATCACATCCGCTTCGTTCCATTATCGCCTCGAACAGTCTCCTCAGCCACGCACACCGCACCGACAACAGCTCCAGTCCGAAAACAATACAACTCACAGCCAACCAGCCCAAGAACACTTGGTATCCTCCTGCCAGGTGGCTGTTACTCAGCTTCCTGGGACCTCCGCCAGATTCCTGCTTCTGGAAAAAGTCATAGTCGCCGTATCTCCTCAGCCAGAAGTCGATCAGCCTTGTACTCTGAATGTTCCGAATTTGATCGTCGAACACCTTCGTCAGTCGGGACTTCTTCGGATAGTAAAACCCAACCGGGTAGACTCCCACATGCTCCTTGGCCACGTAGACGAACTCCTGCTTCGGGAAGATCCGGTTGTGGTAGGCTGCGTGGTCCAACGGAATCAACACAACTCCGTCGATCAGGTGGCGACCGAGTTTTTCAACTGTGCTTCCTAGACTATCTTTTCCCGGTTGTATGTAGGTCGTTCTGAAACGCAAAAGAACTTCAGCAGTACGGTAACAACTGGAGCCCTTTGAGCAAGACTTACCTGGCCAAAACACGTGGCATGGTGACAAAGTATCGCTGGCCGATTTCCATCATATAATACCGAATGCCAGATCGATCAATGTCCTCCATGGACTCCAGTGGATCGTGGTTCATCGTTCGCTGCAGATACTGATAGAGCGACCCCTGGTAAAGAGTTCGAATGACGAAGCAGAACAGAATCCACAGCAGCAACAGCGTTCGGGCGAAGTTCCGACTTGGAGTCCGCTCCAAGGCTCCCCCGAAGAAGATATTCATCATGTTCAAATACGGCGAGTCGATTTCGTATCCGTAGATAAAGTTCCGTATCGTTCTAGGGCTACACAATAGAATGCAGGTGACGATCGCTCCTGCTACCAGATACAGCAATATCAAGCTCCATATACTAGCACTGAACGGTCTGAATAGCTTCTCGAACGCTGAAAAAGGTCGACCTGACGGTACTGCAAACAGAACCTTGCTCGTGTAGTGTGCTATCCCTGGCTTCAGATACTTGTGACGATCATACGCAAACGCCATACAACCCACTCCGAAGTCGACCTCCTCTTCTTGGATCATTTTCATCAACCCTGTACTGTTGCCTCTCTCGCGTGCGAAACCCCAAGCCTCCGCAGAAATCTCGTACCGCACGGAAAAGTTCAACTTTGCCGCCAACATGTCCACCAAATCTCCTTCGAACCCGCTTACCACAATCTCCGTAGAATTCTTCAACCTGGGAATGATCGTGTAGGGCTTCGCTTCGTGTGTGCCTCCGATCAACGCACACCCGAAGAAGTCTTGCATCCTGTCCGGATACAGATCCACATGTTCCAGCTCACCAACGCCTCCAGATACGTTAAGCCACAAAACCGGCTCAACCTGCCCGCAATGATCCCTCGTGTACGGAAACGTAGAATAGATAAGTACTTCGTCATATCCCGGTCCATCGCAAACCACCACATTGACGTTCACAATATCCAACGCCCACATGTCCTCCAAAATCTTCCGCACCAGTTCCCGCGAGTCCTCGTGCACCACCCCGGCCACCACCACCAGATAGAACCCGGACGAGTCGAACTTCTCGTAGTGCATCAGAGCGTAGATCCTCCGGAAGCTCGCGTACCCATCGACGACGAACACGTTCATGAACCGGGGCCGCACAAAGTCCTTCCGCGGGTAGTAGAACCGCACGACCAGCCGGGCATCGATCAGACGTATCACATCGCCGAGGAGGTCACCCTGCCGTAGACCGCTGAGCGTCCCGTTGAACACCGGGTTGATCAGGATGGCTTCGTGCGAATGGCTGAAGTGACGCCGCAGTATCCAGGCGATCGATTGCGCCGCTACGGGAGGTTCGGGCGATGACGGGGTGAAGAAGAAGTTGGGCGCTCCGAGTAGCGCTGGGATTGATGTGAGTAGTAGGACAATTGTTGGCCGCATCGTTGTTACTTGGCGATTGAGGGGGTATTGATGATGCGGGATTTTTTTATGGTGACGTCGGACTATAGGATGGTAATTAGTAATCAATGTGTTTTGTTTTGTCTGAACTTCAATTGGAGCGAACATTGTTACAGAAAAACGTAGGCAATTGAAAAGCTCTGCAGTATTTATTTCGAGTAATTCTGCAAATGTAAAAATAGAGATACAAAGTCTATACACTACCCGTCGTTAGAACGGATTCGCTTGAAAAAGTATTGCGTTGCCAGACGAGGAAGAGTCCAGATGAATTTCACGCCGGAGTTCTGATTGACCTCTCACTGAACACCAACGGACTCTTCATCAGAGTGGTAGACGTAATCCAGGCGAACTTCTCCCCAGAATCCAAAACGAGTTCGCTGAGGAGCCCAGGCGGACTCCACTCCGGAGTCCAGAAAGTAGTCTCTACGGAGTCCAGGTGGACTCCTCTCCGGAGTCCAGACGAACTCCTCTCTGGAATCCAGGCGGACTTCTCACTGGAATTCAGACACACAACTCAGCGGAGTCCATGCGAACTCCTCCAAACCGACTTATCTCTGCAGCCCAGGCGGAATCTCCTCCGGAGTCCAGACGGTAGCCTCTCCGGAGTCCAGACGAACTACCCTCTGGAGTCCACACAAAAACCTTCTCAGAGTCCAGGCGGACTCCTCCCCGGAGTCCAAGCGGACTCCTCTCCAGCGTCCCGGTGAACTTCTCGGAGTCCAGGCGGACTCCTCTCCGAGGTCCTTGTGGACACCCCTCCGAAATCCAGACGGGTTACTCTGCACTCCAGGTGGACTCCGTTTTGGAGTTCAATCGAACTCCTCTTCGGAGTCCAGGCGGAATCATCTCCGGAGTCGAGGCGAACTCCTCTCCAGTGTCCAGGCGAACTTCTCCGGGCATCAGGTGCTCCTCTCCGAGGTTCAGGCAGGCTCTTCTCTGGAATCCAGGCGGACTTCTCTCCAGAGCCCAGGCAAACTCCCCTCCAGAGCCCAGGCAGACTCCTCTACGGTGTCCAGGCGGAACCCTTTCTGCAGTCCAGACGATAGCCTCTCCGGAGTCCAGGTGGACTACTCTCCCGGAGTTCAGGCGAACTCCTCGACGGAGTCTAGGCAAACTCCTCTGTGGAATCTATGCGGACTTCTCACCGGAGTCCAGGCGAACTCCTTTCCGGAGAACAGGCAGACTCCTCCTCGAAGTTCAGGCGGACTCCTCTCCAGAATCCAAGTGGTGTCCTTTCGGAGACCAGGAGCACTCCTCCCCGGATTTCAGGTGTACTTTTCTTCGCAGACAAGGTGGACTCTCTCCACACTCCAGGTGAACTCCACTTTGATGTTCAAGAGTACTCCTCTTCGGAGTGCAGGCGGACTCCTCTCCGGAGCCCAGGCGGATTACTCCAGGTGGACTCCGCTTTGGATTTCAAGGGGACTCCTTTTCGGAGTCCAGGCGGATTCCTCTCCGGAGTTTAGGCAGACTTTTCTTCGGAGTCCAGATGGAGTTCGCACTCCAGGTGGATTCCTTTCCAGAGGCGGACTTCTCACCGGAATTCAGGCAGACAACTCAACGGAGTCCATGCAAACTCCTCTAAACCGACTTATCTCTGCAGCCCAAGCGAATTCTCCTCCGGAGTCCAGACGGTAGCCTCTCCGGAGTCCAGACGAACTACCCTCTGGAGTCCACACAAAAACCTTCTCAGAGTCCAGGCGGACTCCTCTCCAGCGTCCCGGTGAACTTCTCGGAGTCCAGGCGGACTCCTCTCCGAAGTCCGTGTGGACACCCCTTCGGAATCCAGACGGATTACTCTGCATTCCAGGTGGACTCCGCTTTGGAGTTCAATCGAACTCCTCTTCGGAGTCCAGGCGGAATCATCTCCGGAGTCGAGGCGGACTCCTCTCCAGCTTCCAGGTGAACTTCTCCGGGCATCAGGTGCTCCTCTCCGAGGTTCAGGTAGACTCTTCTCTGGAATCCAGGCGGACTTCTTTCCAGAGCCCAGGCAAACTCCTCTCCAGAGCCCAGGCAGACTCCTCCACGGTGCCCAGGCGGAATCCTTTCTGGAGTCCAGACGATAGCCTCTCCGGAGTCCAGGTGGACTACTCTCGCGGAGTTCAGGCGAACTCCTCGACGGAGTCTAGGCAAACTTCTCTGTGGAATCTATGCGGACTTCTCACCGGAGTCCAGGCGAACTCCTTTCCGGAGAACAGGCAGACTCCTCCTCGAAGATCAGGTGGACTCCTCTCCAGAATCCAAGTGGTGTCCTTTCGGAGACCAGGAGCACTCCTCCCCGGAGATCAGGTGTACTTTTCTTCGGAGACAAGGTGGACTCTTCTCCGAAGTTCTGGTGGACACCGCTCCGGAGTTCAGGTGGATTACTCTCCACACTCCAGATCAACTCCGCTTTGGTGTTCAAGAGTACTCCTCTTAGGAGTCCAGGCGGATTACTCCAGGTGGACTCCGCACTCCAGGTGGACTCCGCTTTGGAGTTCAAGAGGATTCCTCTTCGGAGTCCAGGCAGATTCCTCTCCGGAGTTTAGGCAGACTTTTCTTCGGAGTCCAGATAGAGTCCGCACTCCAGGTGGATTCCTTTGCAGAGTCTAGGCAGGCTCCTTCTAGGAGTCCTGGGGGATTCCTCTTCAGAATCCAGGTGGACTCCTCTCCGAAGTCCAGGTGGACACCTCTCCGGAATCCAGGCAAATTACTCTCTGCACTCCAGGTGGACTCTGCTTTGGAGTTCAAGCGAACTTCTTTTCGGAATCCAGGCAAACTCCTCCTCGGAGTCCAGGTGGAATCATCCCTGGAATTCAGGCGAACTTCTCCTCGGAGTCCAGGCGAACTCCTCTCCGAAGTCCTTATGGACACCTCTCTAGAGTCCAGGCGGATTACTAACTGCACTCCAGGTGGATTCCGGTTTTGAGTTCAAGCGAACTCCTCTTCGGAGTCCAGGCGAATTCCTCCTTGGAGTCCAGATGTACTCATCTCCAGAGTTCAGGTGGACTCCTCTCCAACTTAGAGAGGATGTCTCCACGAGTAGAGAAGATGGTTTTGTTAACTTGGTGTTGAAACAACAAGAAAAGAAAACACAATTTAAGTAACACATGTAAAAAAGTCAAAATTCTTTTCAAATTTTCAAAATACATCGATAGTACAATCACGCAATTAGATTTAGCTGAAGCTTGTAAGCCACACCTTAACGAACAAACCGAACCCGTCGACGGCGTCTGCGAACACGACGTTTCTGGCTTGTCCACCGGTCCACCAAGCACTCAACGAGCAACACCAGACCACTCACGGTCAATCCAAACGCGAGTAACTCCAAACAGCCCATCAGCTGCCGCACGGTCAACTGCCGTGGACCGTTGACTCCGCTGGACACCTTCAGAAATATGGGCAACGAAAAGCCCGAAGCCCACTGATCGATCAGGCCGGCCGTGCTGATTAAGCCGAGAATGTAGTTGAACGGCTGCAGTACCGGTGACGAGCGCTGGCTGTAGATCGTCAACTTGGACGTGTAGACCCGATCGCCGCTGACCCGGAGGAGTTTCCCCTGCTTGGTGAGTTGCCGATTGAGATAGGCGATGGCTTCCGTCGGAGCAAGCACGATGTAACGCGTGGCCGGTTGTTGGAGTTCGTCGATTTCCCGTGCCAGGAAATTGGTGAGGTTTGACTGTTGAAGCCTTTTGTAAACCCTGGGGAAGGCTTCGAAGATGTAACTGTAGTTGCGAGCCATCCGTATGTGGTAGCCAGCCGCCATGTATTCCGGGATGATCTTTGGAACGGTTTTATTCGGCTGCAGTTGAAGGAACTTGAAGAGGGAGCCGACATAGCAGGTTCGTATTATGATACTGTAGAGCAGCCAGAACGTCAGCAGAGTTCGGGAAAAGTTCCGGTGCGGTAACCGAGGTAACGAACCGCCGAAGAAGATGTTGAACGTATTCAGCAAAGGTGCTGCTATGGAGCGTCCGAATACGAAGTTCTGCATAATGCGTCCATGGAATTTGACAACGATGATCACCAGAACTGCAATCAAGATGATCGTACTAATACAGGACCACGAATCAAGCTTATATGGTAGAAGCAAGTGTTCAATTGAGGTATACGCATGACCAGGAGGAACCACGGTAGTTATCAGGGAGGTGTAGTAGGCGGAGGTGTGACCCATGTAGCGATTCCTGCGGTAAGTCATCGACCAGAACCCTACAGTAAAGTTGACCATCCGTTGTCGTACGAGCCGGGAGGCTCCCGTGCAGCTTCCTAGCTTGTCCGTTATGCCCCATTCCGGAGGTTCCATAAGTTCAATGCTCAAGCTGAAGTTCAACAGCTGGCTCAGCACCCTTGTCAGAATTCCGTCAATTCCGTCCAAGCCAGACACCGTTCCGTCGAAGCCTGGATCCAACATCAAAAACGGAGGGATGTCGAATGTCACCATCTTCAGTGGACAACCGTAGAAATTCATCAACTTTCTGGGGTAGAACGCCCGCTGTGGATCCACAAATCGACCCTTGCTGAAGATCTTCCACAGCCACGGGTGCACTTCCTCACAGTAGGTCGTGCTAAACGGAAAGTACGTATAGTAGAAGGCATCCTCCGGCGAATCGTCGTAGCTCAACAGTACGGCTACATTGATGACGTAATGGGACCACAGGTCGTCCATGATCTGCTGAACGGTGTTGAAGTTGTTCCGCGACGAATCCGTCACAATAATCAAGAAGTACCCACTGTAGTCGTAGGTTTGGACCCGCATCCTGTCGCTGATTTCGCCGAAGGCCTCGTAGTCATCCACGAAGAAGACGTTGTGGGCTCTGGAGTGGTTCAGCATTCGAGCCTGGATGGTTTCCAGCTGTACGCGGATTTGGGGCTCGATTTGCGGGAGTATTGCTTCGATGAGGTCGTACTGAAAGCGGGCATTTCGTTTGTTGGAAGCCCGGCGTCGGATGTACAGCTGACTGCAAACGGGTACGAAGAAACTCTCAACTATGGCGACCGTTGCTCCGACTAGCGGAGATGGCCTGGGGGAAAGGGAGCCCGTCCAGTTGAACGCATAGGGCGTAGGTAGGAGGATGAAGAGAACAACGAATGAGTGCCACATGATTGATGATGGAATACTTTTGAATGGAGAGGTGTCGCTACGAAATGGCAGTTTTATGGCGTTGCGACTAATAGATGTCAGTTGAAGTTTTTGTCAATTAAGAAAAAGTTTGCTGATTAAGATGGTCACGCTATTATTTACGATATTTATGAAATGATATGGTAGATGTTTGGATAATGGTCAAACATTGTATGTACAAACGTTCTTGCTTTAAAATGTTCATTCTTATGTAAATTATTGACTCTCGAGGAATCACGGCTTCCTTTATTGAGACTTGAAGCATCAATCTGGATTCTGCAGAGGTGTCCTCCTGAACTCCGCTTTAGTAGCACTACAGTGTACAGTGGGGTTCACCTCATAACCGCTGGAAAATACCTGCGCTTTAGGGTAGAGTTCGATGAGAAGTTCAACAGGGCTTCAGTGAGGAGTTCGCCTGGACTCCGGAAAGGAATCCACCTGGATTTCGGCGAGGAGTCCACCTGGAATTCGAAGAGAAGTTCGCCTGGACTTCGAAGAGGAGTCCACCAGGACTCCGGAGAAGAGTCCACCTAGACTCCGGAGATGAGTCCACCTGGACTACGGAGAGGAATCCACTTATACTCCGGAGAGGAGTCCACCTGTACTCCGGAGAGGAATCCACCTGGGCTCCGGAGAGGAATCCACCTGGACTCCGGAGAGGAGTCTACCTAGACGCCGAAGAGAAGTCCACCGGTATTCCGGAGAGGAGTCCACCTGGACTCCGGAGTGGACTCCACCTGGAATCCGGAGAGGAGTCCACCAAAACTCCGGAGGGGAGTCCACCTGGACTCCGGAGAGGAGTTCGCCTGGACTCCGGAGAGGAGTTCGCCTGGACTCCGGAGAAGACTCCACCGGGAATCCGGAGAGGATTCCGCATCGACTACGGAGAGGAGTCCGCCTGGACTCCGGAGAGGAGTTCGCCTGGACTACGGAGAGTAGTTCGCCTGGACTTCGGAGAGGACTGCATCTGGAATCCGGAGAGGATTCCGCATGGACAACGGAGACGAGTCCGCCTGCACTACGGAGAGGGGTCCGCCTAGACTTCGGAGAAGAGTTCACCTGGACTTCGGAGAGGAGTTCACCTGAACTCCGGAGAGAAGTTCGCTTGGACGCCGAAGAGGAGCGCACCTGGACTCCGGAGAAGACTCCACCTGGAATCCGGAGAGGATTCCGCATCGACTACGGAGAGGAGTGCACCTGGACTCCGGAGAAGACGGAGAGAATTCCACCTGGACTCCGGAGAGGAATTCGCCTGGACTCCGGAGAGAAGTTCGCTTGGACGCCGAAGAGGAGTGCATCTGGACTCCGGAGAAGACGGAGAGAATTCCACCTGGACTCTGGAGAGAAATTCGCCTGGACTCCGAAAAGGAGTGCACCTGGACTCCGGAGAAGATGGAGAGAATTCCACCTTGACTCCGGAGAGGAATTCGCCTGGACTCCGGAAAGAAGTTCGCTTGGACGCCGAAGAGGAGTGCACCTGGACTCCAGAGAAGACAGAGAATTCTACCTGGACTCCGGAGAGGAATTCGCCTGAACTTCGGAGAGGAGTTCACCTGGACTCCGGAGAAGACTCAACCTGGTATCCGGAGAGGAGTCCACCTGGACTCCGGAGTGGACTCCACCTGGAATCCGGAGAGGAGTCCACCAAAACTCCGGAGGGGAGTCCACCTGGACTCCGGAGAGGAGTTCGCCTGGACTTCGGAGAGGAGTTCACCTGGACTCCGGAGAAGACTCCACCTGGTATCTGGAGGGAATTCCGCCTGGACTATGGAGAGGAGTCCACCTGGACTACGGAGAGGATTCCACCTGGACTCCGGAGAGGAGTCCGCCTGGACTTTGGAGAGGAGTCCGCCTGGACTTCGGAGAGGAGTCCGCCTGGACTTCGGAGAGAAGTCCGCCAGGACTCCGGAGAGGAGATTGCTTGGACGCCGAAGAGGAATTCACCTGGACTATGGAGAGGAGCCCGCCTGTACTACAGAGAGGATTCCATCTAAACTCCGGAGAGGAGTCCACCTGGACTCCGGAGAGGAGTCCGCCTGGACTTCGGAGAGGAGTCCGCCTGGACTTCGGAGAGGAGTCCGCCTGGACTTCGGAGAGGAGTTCACCTGGACTCCGGAGAAGACTCCACCTGGTATCTGGAGGGAATTCCGCCTGGACTATGGAGAGGAGTCCACCTGGACTACGGAGAGGATTCCACCTGGACTCCGGAGAGGAGTCCGCCTGGACTTCGGAGAGGAGTCCGCCTGGACTCCGGAAAGGAGATTGCTTGGACGCCGAAGAGGAATTCACCTGGACTATGGAGAGGAGCCCGCCTGTACTACAGAGAGGATTCCATCTAAACTCCGGAGAGGAGTCCACCTGGACTCCGGAGAGGAGTCCGCCTGGACTTCGGAGAGGAGTCCGCCTGGACTTCGGAGAGGAGTCCGCCTGGACTTCGGAGAGGAGTTCGTCTGGACTGCGGATATGAGTTCACCTGAACTTCAAAGAAGAGTACGCCTGGACTCCGGTGAGGAATCTGCCTGGATTCCAAAGAGCAGTCCAAATAGGAGCTTCTCGTGACCTCCGTCTGTGTTATGATCCAATACGCAATGTACCAGTCAAAGTAGTAGAATTAAGTATCGGCAACGGCTACATTGAGCTAAGTAATTATTAGGTGAACTAAAGCTGATTTATTAGCATATAGGGTGTTGCCACGTACTACATTATTCATGTATATCACTTCAATACCAAATAGACAATTTATAGAGTAGCGAATACCTAATCGCTTGAACATTTAGTCATCATAATTCACACACGACGCCGAAAGATCTTATCGCATAGATGCACAAACAAGCTTAATCAACAATCAGTGCGGAAGCCTTCAACAGGCGACCTCACAATGAATCATTGCAGAAGCCATCAATTAGCTGCAAACATTGTAAGCAACTCATCTACAACTGTCTATAATTGGCCAGAGAGTTTTCCGCCACAAATACCACCCCAGCGCACGCAAGTCCAATTCCGTACAGTCCAAACACCCCGGCCAGCATTTTGGTGGTCAAGGGCTGGACAACGAGGGCCTGCCGAGCGCGGGCTTCAATGCCTCGAATCAAGTTGCGGTTCAGAATGGAGTCGGCCCAATGCCGTATGAAGCCATGCGTCACCAGAGGCTGGATGTGCTCGTCGAAGCTCTTCACCAGTGGAGAGTTCTTGCGAAAGAACACGTGGATCGAGTAGCTGTACAGGCGTTCGCTGAACTGCTGGTAGAAGGGTCCTCCGTCGAGCATGGCTTGTTGGTTCAGGTAGAAGATGGATTCCGGATAGCTCAGACGAGCTCCATGAATTCGTCCGTAGCGAATGTCTTCCATTACGGCGTTGTGGTCATTAACACGGATGACTTGGATGGAGCTTCTGATTTTCTCATGGACAGATTCGAAGATGTATTCCGCTGTCGGAGCGGCGAAGATGTGATACCCCGCTGAGACGAACTGGTCCCACCCACGCACGGTGCTGCGGTTCAATGGCCGGTGGAGAAAATCGAACATCTCCTGTTGATAAGCAGTCCGGAGAATGAAGGTGCCGAAGATCCAGAGCAGGAGAAGGAAACGGGAAAAGTTGCGGCTTGGCGGAGGTTCAACAGGGTAGCCCAAAGTTGCCAAGTAGAAGTTCAGCATCGGAATTCGGTTGCCCCGGCCAAACACGAACTGCTGAACGACAAGCGGTAAGTTCTGGAGAATTACGATGATAATCAGAGCGTTGATGAACACGATGATGAACCCGATCCAGAGCGTCAACTGGAATGGGAGGAGCAGTTTCTCGAAGGTTCCATACTCCGCACCCGGGGAGACGATTAGGACGAGGGAGCTTTGATAGTAGCTCATCGATGACGACATGAACTTCTGCCTCAAAGGGTTGTTTCCGAAAAAGCTCAAGGTCATATTCACGGTTCCGTTTATAACCATTCCCATTGACCCGGTAGCGGTGCCATCAGGTTCAAGGGCTCCCCACTTTTCATCCCGTGGTGGTATGACGGGTTCTATGGTTATGTTAAGATCATCGGCAATCTTCTTCAGCAGATGACCGTCGATTCCTGCATAGTCTATGGGTCGGTTGTTCGAGTCCCGAATCAGTATCATGAACGGAGCTGAATCGAAAAGCGCGACCCGTAGTGGCGATCCATAGAAGTTCTGCAACTTCTCTGGGTAGTGAGGTCTATCATAGGTGAAACCTTGAAGTTCGTACGTATTCCACCTAGCTATATGACAAATGGGATGATCGGGACGTCCGTAGGGAAAGTACGTTGTCATAATAACTGATCCGTCCTGTAGACACAGAACATCCACGTCATAGATGAATCGGTTACTTGTCATCTCTAAGAGAGCATCAGCCAAACTGGTGCAGTCTAGTCCTAGGGAAGTTACGACCATTAGATACAATCCGGTGGAGTCGAACTGTTTCGAATTGAGAAACGACTGCAAACGTCCGATCGACATCCAGGAGTCCAGCAGAACTAGGTTGTACCGTTGTTTAAAAACTAGTGATGTTCTCTGGGGAACCGATTGGATGGCCACTGGCAGTGGTTCATCGACTTGGGTCAGTATTTCACCAATGGGATTCAACTCGATGCTCTTCAGCAGTACGGTCACAAAAAGGGTGTCCACAGTCTTCGTAAAACTGTCCAGCAGAACTTCTGCTGTTGCTTTTGTTAGCAGAACCGTTGACGACATTACGGATGGAACAATGGCACATCCACAAGCCATCGCACTCAATGTAAGCACGAATATCATGATGAACAAACTGGTTGAATGCCGTAGTCGCGTGGCAAATTTATTGGACACTAAAATTGCAATTATCACTTCTGACACGCCTTCTGTTCATACTGTTGAATTGAAAATGACCTTTGCGGTTTCGAACTGATATACGGTTTGATTGATGAACAGTTGATTCAGTACAAATGGTTCTTTGTTGGTTCGTAAAACTGTTTACATCTATAAAAGAATGCCAGAGGTACCAATTGTTGAATTTCGCCCCATAATGTTACTAACATTACTGTGCCTTCAGATGACAGCAGTTTACGGATATCATTTGGGACCTCTACCGGTTGTTCATCCAACACTACAGCTGCTAGTTCAAGCCGCCACAGCCATCTTCATAGGATCAGACTTTGAAGACACTGTTCCCTACACGGTCTGCGTATCTTGGGAGCTGTCCAGCGACCAACCCGTCCAACTACTTCCGAATCTCATAGACCAGGTCTTGCAATCACTGGAAAACGAGAATGTAGTGGTGCAGCTCATCTACCACGCATTTGTGAAAACTCGTCGACCCAGGGGGACCAATGTGTTCCTCGTCGATGGACTACAAGCCTTCGAAGAACTTCACGCCACCATACGGCCCAAGCAGTACAACTTCGCCGGGAAGTATGTTATCATCGTGATGGATGAGAATGAGGATACCGACGAAGAGTTCGTTGCTGAGCGTATTCTACAACTGATGTGGCAGTACTACGTAGTAAACGTGGACGTGCTGTTCGGTAGTCTGGATTACGAGGAAGTCCGCATGTATACCTACTTCCCATTCAGTCCAGGTTCTTGCGAAAAGGTCAAATCGGTAACGTGGAACACCTTCCGGGATGGACATTTCCTCAAGTCTAGGTCACATTTTCCTCCGAAGTTAAATGACTTCCACGGTTGTTCACTGACTGCTGCGGTCTATACGTATTCCGCTTTCATGCGTCTACGCGTCGGACCTCGCGGAACCGTCGTGGAGATGGACGGCGTTGATGCCGTATTGTTGCGGCATATTTCAGCGAAGCTTAACTTCTCTGTTGTGCCCTTGGAGGTTCCTCACGGTCTACGGTTCGGATTGATCTTCGAGAATGGAACCTCAACCGGGGCGATGAAGATGGTCATCGATGGAGAGGCCAATTTCACTCTAGGATTCTTCGGATACAACCAGCTAAGGATGAGGTTCATGTCACTGACGCAAAACTATCACTTCACTACCTTGGTTGTGGTGGTATCGGCCGGCGAAGAATACGAAGCCTTCGAGAAGCTTCTGCTGCCCTTCACCAAAACCCTGTGGTACGTTTTCCTGGGATGTTTAGCCGCTGGTTTCCTGGTGATCGCCGCGATCACCGAAATGAGAGCCAAAATCAAAAACTTCGTATTTGGAAGCAACACACAAACACCTGGCTTAAATCTCCTGAACATTCTCTTCGGAGGATCCCTTCGCGTACTACCAACACGCAACTTTGCTCGTTTCCTGTTGACCCTCTGGTTGATGTACGGTATGATCACCCGAACAGTCTACCAACAAGCCCTGTTCAACTTTCTTCAGCTCTCTACGAACCATTCGACGATCACGACCTTGAAGCAGCTCATGGACGGTCGTTACCCGATCTACCTGATACCCAGCGAAGTGTACGTGTTCAACAACCTGCCGGAACTTCAGCGCCAAATTCAGATCATCCCGAACGCAGAAATTCAGCACTACGACGACGCTATTCGCCGGGCACAGATCCGTGGTGCACGGATCTCCAACTACGAGAAGGTTCTGTACGATAACGCTCATTTCGCCGACGACCAGTACCTGCGGATGTTGAAGGAACGGCTGTACAACTACGCGATCAGCATCGGGTTGCGGTTGAACTCCTGCCTGACGAAGCCCTTCGACGACGCCCTGCTGGAGTTGGCCCCGCACGGGATTGTCCGGGCGTGGGTTAACCGCTACGTGGACGACAAGTACGGCGTGGTTCCGGAGCCTACGGACGTGCAGAAGCAGTTGACCGTTCGGCAGCTGTTGGGAGCGTTTCAGCTGTGGGCCATCGCCCTTGGTGGGAGTTTTGTGGTGTTTTGCGCGGAAGTTTGCTGCCACTTTTTGGGGAGGAAATGCAAGGCCTTAATGGGGGATTTTTGAACGGATGCAGGGAATAAACTGTCCAAGAATGTAACGGGAATGGTAAATATGTAGAACACCATCTCTAGAGAAACCATTTGGAAGTTGGAAGATTGGACACTTGGGACGATACACCTTTCAACTTGTTAATGTTAATGTTAATTTTTAGCCCTAGGATTTAGTCAACTAACCTAGCAAATAACATTGTCTGTGAAACTATCACAGAGAGAATGTGCTAAGAGTGTTTGTGAATGACATTCCTTACTGCTCCGGTTTCACTTTACAGAAACAATTGACTGTTCAATATCCATTTGATCTAATGAGCCATTGTTCGCGTAATTCGCATTTGATCATCACTTCTAGAATCGATTAGTTACACAACTCAATTTAAGCAAAAAGGTCACTACTAAAGATAGTATTGCAAGGTCTACTTTTGAAGTTAGTGCCAAACAGCGTGATGAATTGCGTGATATTCATTGTGGCATTATCGATTGTTTGTCTACCAACAACTGCGACACCTACTGGAGAGTCATCAACAATACATGCTGCAGCTACCCTGATAACGGAGATAGTCGACGAATACTACATCTTGCATTCAATGCCTTTGCTTGTTGTCAGAGAGCATGAGGAAATTCAAGCTGATTTGGCCAACCAAGTTATCCAAAACCTTCACCATTCGAGAGTTATTCAACTCGACGAAACACTCGTCGGATACAAAGCATGGTTCTACGGAGTGTTCTTCTGTCAGAACCTGTCTAGGTTCCTACAACTCCTCAATATTTTCACCTCGGAAAGATACGACATCGTTGGCTACTACACCTTTGTGCTAATCGAGGCTAGTGAACCACAGGTCAACGCAGCATTCGACGCCTTATGGAAACTCAAACTTCTTCGCACCGTACTCGTCGTACTCAACGGAGACCGCCCGCAGCTGTTCAATTACGCCCCCTACTCTAACAACACCTGCGGCGAACCCAAGGTTCACCGAATCCATAACCATTCATCTACGGAGCTATTCATCCACTTCCTGAACGATTTCTACGGCTGTCCCCTTAAACTGGGAACCTTCGAGACCCCACCATTCGTCCATTTCCTCACACCGGAACAAACGCACAGCCCCCAGATCAACGGGTTCGAAGGAGACCTCGTCGGAGCCCTTTCCGGTAAGCTCAACTTCCGGCTCGTCATCGTGACTCCTCCGGACAATGCACAGTGGGGCGTTCCGGCACCCAACGGCAGTACCGGTCTGATGAAGATCCTCCAGGATGAAACCGTAGACTTCGGGATCGGCTGTCTCGGCATCATGGCACAGCGTAACGAGATCCTGCAACCCGGCCGGGCGCACTACAACTCGCGTGTCCTGTTCGCCATCCCGGAAGGGCAGCCCTACGGTCCCGTTGAAAAACTGTTGAGGCCTTACGAGCGAACGGTTTGGATGGTGGTTGTGGGCATGCTGGGTGGCATCGCCTTCATGGTGCTGGTGTTGAAGTTCGCATCCGACAATGTCCGGAACTTCATCTACGGCGAAGGGAATCAGACGGCCTTGTTGAACCTGTTCAACGTGGTGTATTCCGGTGGCCTGCACGTTTTCCCCAGACGAAACTTCGCGAGGACTCTGCTAGTGATGTGGATAGTTCACTGTTTCGTGCTTCGAACAGTGTACCAAGGTCTGCTGTTCAGATATCTGCAAGATGAGTCCAACCATAGCCCCGTGGATACGGTAGATGGAATCGAGCGGTCAGACCTGCACTACCACATCAACAAGAACTCCGATCGTTTCTTCGAGCACAACCCGAGTCTGCTGAAGCGAGTTCGGTACATTCCGCCAGGAAATGACAGCATGGGGGCGGCGCTGGACGCCGTATCAAGCCGAAGAGTTCGGGATGGAGTCGTGCTGGTCACCCTGGAGCACATTGCGTATCATAACAAGCACCGGTTGAATCGGGGCTTCCTCCGAAGCACCCGGGACAGCTTGAGTGGCTACCCCATGGTCATCTACTACCCGAAGAGAACGTTCTTGGTGCGGGTGTTGAATCGAGTCATTGGAAACATCGAAACGGCAGGGTTGATGAGCTACTGGGTGAGACGATACGGGAACTATCATTTTCTGCCGACGAAGTTGGGCATGACCAAGCCGAAACCTTTGGAGGTCCAGCATGTTATGGGATGTTTTGCGTTTATCTGTGTGCAATGGACCATGAGTTGCGTGGTGTTTAGCCTGGAACTTCTGTCGTCGAGGATGATGTGGTTGCGGAGAGGTCTGGAGTTTCTTGTGCATAGATAGAATGGGCGCTTAAAGTATCGAAATCTGAAGGCCTTGGCATAAACTTGAAGCTATTATTCGATTGTCTACTGATCAATTACTGCTAAAAGGGTTAAGATATTGATTCGACTATGTGCATGGCTATTGTTTAATGCAATCGGATTCATCATATCGGAATTCAAAAACTACTGGTCAATTATAGCGTTTCTCAATTGCAATTACAACTCTGTACAGAAAACACAATGTTACTGTTGGCTCTTTCACTTTCCATAATTGGACTCAACTGCGTCGCAGTTTGCCTAACCACAGATGTCACATCGAAGTTAATTACGGAAATTATCGACCAGTACTTCGTCTTTCGCCAGGTTCCCCTTTCCATCGTGAGCGAAAAGGATTCAATCCATTTGGAACTAGTCGACCAGATCCTTGGTAATCTACAAACCCCAAGGGTAGTCCAGCTAGGCTCAACGAACGCAGAATACAGCACGTGGTTCTACTCCATGTTCCTCTTCACCAGTTACGAAAGCTTTGTCGAACATGCCAACCTACTGAGCTCGGAACAATACGATCTCTTTGGATTCTACACGTTCTTCTTCAACGAAGTCACCGAAGTTCAGATTCGCAATGCCTTCGACGCTATTTGGAAAAGTAAACTCCTTCGCGCCCTGATCATCGTGTTCAACGATGATCGTCCACAGCTATACAACTACTTTCCCTACAACAGCCACTCATGCAGCAAACCCACAATCCGGCATATCCAGCAACCGAAGTCGTCAGAGTTATTCCTACGGCAGTTGAACAACTTCTACGGTTGTCCAATAATCCTAGGAACCTTCGAGACCCCGCCGTTTGTCTATTTCCAAGGCAACACAACAAATGGCTTTGAAGGTGATCTCGCTTCAACGCTATCTCAAAAGTTGAACTTCCAATTGGTCGTAGTAACCCCTCCGGACAACGCCCAGTGGGGTGATCCTCGCCCGAACGGAAGCACTGGATTGATGAAACTCCTCCAGGAAGAAACTGCGCAGTTTGGCGTCGGCTGCCTAGGCATCATGCCCCAAAGAAACGAAATCCTGCAACCCGGTAGACCCCACTACAACTCCCGAGTGCTGTTCGCCGTACCCGAGGGTCGTCCGCTGAACTCCTTCGAAAAACTGTTTCAACCTTTCGATCGAACCGTCTGGGCTGCAGAAGGAATACTCATCTGCATCACCATCACCGTCGTCCTTACGTTGAAGTTCGCTCCCAACGCCGCACGGGACTTCGTCTACGGTCCAGACAACCCAACGCCGTTTCTGAATGCGATCAACATCTTCTACACCGGAGCTCTGCACCGCGTCCCCAGACGTAACTTTGCCCGAACTCTGCTGATCCTCTGGATCGTCCATTGCTTCGTAATGCGGACCGTCTACCAAGGTCTTCTCTTCAAGTACCTCCAAGAGGAGTCCAACCACAAGCCCATCGACATCATAGACGACATCGAGCGGTCGCAGCTGCACTACCACATGAACAAGAACGCCGAACGCTTCTTCGCCCACAATCCGAGCCTGTTGAGTCGCGTTCGCTTGATACCGCCAGGAAACGACAGTGTGAGCCTGGCATTGGACGCCGTATCGAGTCGAAGGGTTCGGGACGCCGTGGTCGTCTGCACCCTGGAGCACATTGCGTACCACAACAAACACCGCTTGAAACAGGGGTTCCTCCGAAGTTCCCGAGACAGTCTCAGCTCGTACCCGATGGTCATCTACTACCCGAAGCGCACGTTCCTCGTCCGGGTCCTGGATCGAGTGATCGGACAGATCGAAACCGCCGGGCTGATGGACTTCTGGGTCCGCCGGTACGGAAACTACAACTTTTTCCCGAAAAGGGTTGAAGTCACGCAACCGACGGCCCTCAAGGTCGACCAGCTGATGGGATGCTTCGAGTGCATCTGCGTCCAGTGGGTCGTCAGCTGTGGAGTGTTTGGACTGGAACTGTTGTCTCGTTGGCTGTCCGGGCTTAGAAGATTTCTGGAGTTTCTCGCACACAAGTAGATCGCTTTTTGAGGTCACGTCATACATAGCGGAATGCGCCTTAGAGGCTGCAGGTAGGACACTGTTTATATTCTACTAGATTATTAAACTAAGGTAAACTAAATACATGTTCAACCTTATTGATTAAAGATCCAACATCCAAGTCTTGGTACTGCTTTACCCAGTATTCTGTTATAGTCCCGTTATCATGGTTAACGACCGCTCTCATTTAACCTGTACCTTTAAGGAGTGTCAAAGAGTACGAGAACATGAACCCGCTGGATAGAGTAGCTAAGCCCAAGTACCTACCTCTCTTTCGGTGTTTCTGTCGCCATAACTTCCCTGGAAGGACCAGAGTTTCCCCCGTGTATCTTTGTCCTTGTACCTAGGCTTTATTTGCTTGAATACTACAGATTTAAATCACAGACAATTCTAAATCAGCTACGCATTCACTCCCTGTAATCCCCCATACCGCTCAACCGTTCCAGAACACTTCTCATCCAACCAACCCTCCAGGAAGCCAGCTCCAATGCAAAGACCAGCAAGCTCAGCCCAAACATCGCACCGCACAGTTCGTACGTCACCGCCAGGTGCCCGTTGCTCAACTGTCTCGGCTCGGAGCCCCCTTTCGACTCGACCCTATTGAACTCGTAATCCCCGTACAGGTTGATCCAGTAGCTCATCAGTCCCGAGGCCTGGATCCACTGTATCTGGCGGTCGAACTGTCGCGTCAGCATCGACTTCTTCGGGTAGTAGATCGTAACCGTGAAGGTCGATATGAACTCCGGACAGATGTCCACGCGGCCACCCTTCCGGCCAAACAGCCAATTGTGATGGGCCATGTGGTCCAGGCAGCCTTGAACCACGTCCGGCGAGCCTGGGTGGTGGATCATCCACTCCAGCCGGTTGATGATGTTGTTCTTCTCCTGAGGGAGGTGACGCACTCTGTGGAATTTGGGATTCAGTAAGAAATGAGAAAGTTGGTGTTCATCGAGGAGTTACCTCAAAAGACGATCTGGGAACGCTTCGTAGTAGCGTTCGCCGCTTTCAACGACGTAGTAGAGGGCGGCAGTTCGATCAATTTCGGCCATGGACCGCGAGGGAGGAAACGTCAACTCCTGCTGGAGATACCGGAACATTGCGCTTTGGTAGAGTGATCTCATCACGAAACAGAAGTAGATCCAAAAGATTAGAAGAGTTCGGGCGAAGTTCCGTGTTGGCATGAGATGCATCGCAATGCCGAAGAATACCTGAATCAGGTTCAGATACGGAGTACGTGTCTGTTGCCCGTAGACGAAGTTCCTAACGGTTAGGCTTCTGAGCTCGACGCTGGTGATGATGAACGCCGCCCCTGAAATCACTGTGGCAATGATCCACCATACGTTAGCTTGAAAAGGCCGAAAAAGTTTCTCAAAAGCGGTGTACGGACGACCTTTCGGAACTGCCAGCACCAGAGATGTAGTGTAGTGTGCCAATCCAGCTTTCAGTATTGCACTTCTGGCTACGGATATCCCCAAACAGGAAATTCCAAAATCGACCTCGCCTTCCTGGATCATCCGCATCATTCCGGTACTGTTACGAGGCAGCGCATAACCCCACTGTTCGCCATTCTTAGGTTCGAAAATTTGGACGGTGAAGTTGAGCTTCTCTTTCAAGGTGTCCAGCAGATCTCCCTCGAAGCCGCTCATTTTGAGCGGTCCTGTCTCCGGACGTTCCATGATTGTGAAGGGGCGAGTCTCGAATGACCCCACCTTGAACGGACAACCATGATACGTCAACGTTTTGTCCGGAAAGTACTGATCGGATGGTTTCAGCTGAACCAGGTTCACCATAGCACAGTGTCCATCAACGTACGGGAAGTACGTCCACATGCGCGTTCTGTTCGCCCCGTATCCAACCAGAACGGCGTTGATGATTTGTAGATCCCACAAATCTCCGAAGACTCTTCTAGCAAACCCTTCGTCCACCAATCCACTGAACACTATCAAATACCTTCCGGAGAAGTCGAACCGTTCAACCGACAACATCACATACAACCTCCGGAAAGCCTCGTATCCATCTATCAGCATAACAGTACGGATGCAAGGTCGACGAATACGGCCCTCAGACAGGACATCCAGTCTCAGCGTAACGGCACCCTCCAAACGAGTGACGACCTCTTCCAGCACGTCGCGCAAATCCTGACCACCGTCCGTAGTCGTAGACGCCAACAGCATGAGAGACGGTGCAAAAGTATGCCGGAAGTCACGTAACATTAAGGAAACGGTAGATTCCACTAGCGATGAGTGCCCTGGTTGTACCGCACGAAGACCCGCACATATCATTAGCAGCCTAACAAGCATAGTTACGCAAATGAGCATTGCCATCAATCACGGTAGATGCTTTTATACCGCGACGAGGCCGATAATTAGAAGTGAAAGCATTGGCCAAATGGGCTGACTAATTGTGGCGAAAGTAGTAATTAGTTGAAAGCGTTGTTATAGCATGTCTAGGGACGACCTTCATAAACGAGACGGTTTCTGCAACAAAGTCTGGTGTAGTTTGGAACAAGGTCGGAAAGGTTCAGACGTAATTCTGTATCAGATACGAAGAGGGGTTATAATTCTAAGATAGCATTCTGCTTAGGCTTAGAATCGCTTGGCATTACAGCAGGGTCATTACACCACTTGCAATGATGAATTGTAGTTGGCATTGTGGAAAGGTTCTACCTTTACAGATTATCTGAATTCATTCAACATTTCTCTAACAGTTCTTTGAAGATTTATCCAAAGACCCAGTGGAATATCTCGAAATAATAGTAGAATTCCGGGAGTCTCTGGATGAATTCCTAGAAAACCATGGAAAAATTGCTGGAGTATCACCAGAGTAATCACCAGACGTGTTGGCATGAACTCCTGGATGAACCTGGAGGAATTCCTGAATGAGTTATGTGAAGAGCCTCAGGAGAATTACTTATACATTGGAAGAAATTTCTTCAGAAATTCTGGAAGAACTTCCTGGAGAAATCCTGGAAGAACTTCTTGAAGGAATCCTGGAAGAACTTCCTTAAGGAATCATAAAAGGACTTCGTTCAGGCGTCCTAGAAGGACTATCTTTAGGAATACTGGAAGGACTTTCTTCATGATTCCCGGAAGGAATTCCTACAGGAACCCTGGAGGGACTTCCCCAAGGAATTCTGGAAGGCCCAACAAACATTTTTGATGTACAAGAGTGGAACAAACTATTCTTAAGCAAACTTTAGCTTAAGAAACTGTTGTTCAGCTAGTTCTGCTACTTGGGGGACTTGCTTCACGGCTTCTCCGGGAAGCTCATTATATTGATCAAAGCGACGATTGACAGTGTAAGAAACTGCGAAAGGGTTTCGGGCGATCTGTCTAGTTCGTTCGAATCCTGCCGGGGACTAGTTGACAAGGTGATGGACTCTCATGCCTACTGTTCAAATTCGCCCTGTTATGCGACGAGCCGGGCCCAACAGCCGAGGCACGATTTCCACGAAATCCAGCCAATTTGTCTGTTTTGCAGATGACAGGCAAAGGTTGGACTCACGGTGAACGCGTCAAGAACGATGTACATGCTGGCAGACGAAATAACGAACGACAGGGCAAGCCTAGGCAGCAATGTTACGACAGATGGGGACATTTCTGAGGTGATGGAGGACTTCGTCTACCTTGGGTCGGCAAACGAGTCGACAATGTTAGCCGCGAAATACGAAGGCGCATCATCGGTGGAAGTCGAATCTCCACAAGAATCTGCGGTCGAAAAAGATTCACCATCACACCAAATGTACTATGTAAATAAAAAACGCTGCTGACGAGGCTCGAATAGGACATGCGAGCAAAGTGTTCGTGCGTCAGGTGCTTAAGACCATCTTTGGCAGTGCGCAGGAGAACGGTGTATAGCGGCGAAGAGTGTTCCACGAGCTTGCTGCACTCTACGGCCAACCTAGCATCCGGAAGGTCGCAGAAGCATCCGGAAGGATACGATGGGCAGGGTATGTTGCGAGAATGTCAATCAAGTCGCTAGGAGCTACAGTTTATTGCTTCTGACTTAGTTTGTGTGGTTAGCTAACTATAATAACATTAATTTCTATTCTTGAATCCAGGCCTACTACAATTACTATCAGGCGAGGCCTGCTACATCTTAGAATATGTCATAGAACGACAGCCATCTTGGAATAATAGGACAGATCGGTGAAGTACCGTGACCGTACCTAATTCCGTTCACTTAAGGCGATGCACTAAGTCTAACAGCTGTAGAAAACACATCTTCTGCATTTAATGGCTGTAATTGTGCAACGCTGTTTCATTATGTCTCTACATTGCTAGAAAAATATAATCAAGGTTGCAAGTACTCCACTTATTTTGAAAATGGCCGCCAATTTTAACAAGTTGTTGTTCGTAATTCCAATCAGTATGCTCCTAACTCCGTTCACTTGTGTTCCTAATTCCGGTCACTCAAAGTAATTATCATGATGACCAAATAATCATATTGTTATTGTTTGTTATAGTGATAGTTATATTTTTTTGTGTAAAATACATTTATTTCCGCATTAAAATGTGTTAGTTTTATAATAATTTGAAGTAATAATATTAGATTTTTTCACTGTTGTTGCACATTTTAGAATTTTTCTGGATTCTTAGAGTTTTATCAATTTTCAATGATCTCATTCATTCAAAAAATCTTTTCCGTCATTTTTGCTTCTTACTACATGATTTCAATCAGAGCACACACTAATTGAAAATCAATTCCTTTTCATTTGAATAAATTGTCACTCAAATGATTAGCACAGCACGAAACACGCAAAACATTGCAAAATTCCGCCAGACTGAAAAAAAAATCGAATGTCGCGTCAAAGTCGGGTCAATTTTTACCAAATGTTGGACCACTATTGGGCCAACATCGCAAAACTGTTGCGTCTATATTGGGTTTGCAGGCCAAAATAAAAACAGGTCAATGATAGGTTCATGTCGGGTATGACGTCATCTATGACGAATCAATCTTTGAACATATGCGAATAAATATTTAAACAATTTATGCTTGCTGCTGGAATTAGCAATGAATGATATGTACCGGTCATCTATCGTCATAGTGCCTTGACTGATGCTGCTGGAGTTGGTTGTTCCGATTGTACTGCATTTTTTTCAGAATTCCTACGCATCCATATGTTGATTGGAATTAGGAACAAGTACAACCTCTAGTATCCTAATTCCGGTCATGTGCTTTTTTCATTTCCAGCATCATGAATCGTCGACGAAAAATGTTTTTGATGTTGAATTTATAAAAATATGTCCTTTACTGTTTTGCTTTGATACTTGTTTGATTGATTTTGTTAGTATTTCAATGAAAATACAATTAATATGTGAATTGATGCAATTCCCAGGTACCGAAAAGAAAAAAAAGTAGTATGGCTGCCAATTGGATGATAAATAACATTTAATGTATTTTCACAATAATACGTAAACAATCATGAAAATTTTAATTATAGTCTAGCGTGTACATAATTATTGAAAATTTTAAAAATAATTTGCAAAAGATTTGCGACAATTTCGGCTAATACTCGTCGTTTTGATTCAAGTGAACGGAATAAGGAGCTGATTGGAATTAGGCGCGGTCACGGTACTAGATTTGTAGTAATGAGCTGAATTTTAGTATGGTGAGTGTGGTAGTGTAATACCACCTTTAATGGAAATGAGTTCTGAGAGGAGTTGCTCAGAATCTTAGAAATAGCAATGTATCCGAATAGGTGGAATAAAGAGAAATGTTTTATCTGTTGACTGAACCAGACGTGTTTTATTTAAATGTCGTCGCGTTGCTCCTTTGGTTATAACAGTGGCGTACGAGGATAAAATTGCCATCAAAATGATGGCTTGGCCACCAAATCCTCATTTTTTTTTCGTTTGGAATGCGTGCTTTGTTTGGTTTGTGCAAATAGTGTGAGCAACGGTTTTGTGCTTTATTTTTGTATGGCGTGAATGTAAACCGTGTGGTTTTTTGTCTTCAAGTAGCCAAAGTGTTTAGCCTATTTTATTTTACGCGTGTTTTTTTTTGTGTAAATGTTTTTTTGTTGTGAAACTTCATCCGCGTATTTTTGGGCTATTTATTTTACGGGTCAACCGTACTTTGCACGACGGCATCTTTTTGTGTTTCTTTTTTATTCACGCAACCTTTTGGTGCTGGTCAGGTATAGTTGATTTGAAACTGAAAACAAATTATTTGTTTTTTTTTTTTCTGACGGCATTCAAGTTTTGGTTTAGGTGATAGGCTGAAGAACACATTTTTTATTAATTTTATTTGGATGTCTAAATGCTAGAACATCGTATTTGTTTGGCCATTTTGAATCGCCAATGATTCTTTTTCGTTCAGTCAGTTGTTTTCTGCTGGATTTTGCCTTTTGATGTTCTGCATTGATTTTCGCCATTTGCTCATGGTGAGCATGAGTTACTTGAGATCAATCTCAAGAGTGCAAGCACGACGACGACGCCGTCCAACGAGTGCACACAGCACCCGTTATACTTCACCAACGATGATGAGCTTTGGGTGATACACGATCTCGCGAAGCTAGTGGTGTTTACTGTGAGCGCCGGGACTTGAGATGGAAGGAGTGTGGATCGGTCAGCAGCAGAACGACACATTGTCGCGGCCTAGATGGAATGTGTATTACGAAAATTGAATGGTGCATTGGTTCTACTTCATTGTAATTGCACACCGGAGAAAAGTTCGTTATAATATGACCACCAGCGGCTGTCGCTGACACTGGATGGCAGGTTAAGAAACCCAGACAACCTACGGAACCTTCCTCATCGTTGCCCTGTGCGTTTTGTGTTTGCTAGTGTCACACACGTATTTCGTTTTTTGTTTACTCTGTTTCTACTTCTAGGGTGGTTGCACTAAATGTGGAACAAGTCAAAAAGATAGAAATTATTTGATCTATTAAGATAAAGCTGTAGAATTTTAAGCATGATGTGACGTGAAAATTGAAACATGAACGATAATTTTAGGTTCTAATAATCTGATAAAAAGTAACTGTTAATAATCAATAGAAACTACTCTTTTTCATGTGTTTGGATATGCAAGTAGATCTTGCGTTCTGATTTGCAAGATAATAATGAATGAACACATTTGATTACTTTATTGTTAGATGTTAACATTTGACCTTCTGAGCATATGTAGTGTTTGTCTAAAGGGAAGAGGTGTTGTGGTAGTGTAATACCACCTTTAATGGAAATGAGTTCTGAGAGGAGTTGCTCAGAATCTTAGAAATAGCAATGTATCCGAATAGGTGGAATAAAGAGAAATGTTTTATCTGTTGACTGAACCAGACGTGTTTTATTTAAATGTCGTCGCGTTGCTCCTTTGGTTATAACAGTGAGAAGGTTGATTTTCCGTTTCTGCAAAGAAATGGTGCAAAAAGCGTGGGTATTATGGTTCCTTACCTAATTTGATGCTGTTTGAGCAAAATTTTGGGCAACAGTTGTTGTTTTCTCCATTTCTTGCAACATAAACAACATAGTTGCCCAAAGTTTTGCTCAAACAGCATCAAATTAGGCAAGGAACCATAATACCCACGCTTTTTGCACCATTTCTTTGCAGAAACGGAGAATAGGAGGCAATCAGTGAAGTACTAGATTGAAAGTAGTGAGCTGGATTTTTGTATGGTGAGATGATCAATTGTCCATTTCTGCAATGAAATGGTGCAAACAGCGTAGGTCATATGATTTATTGGCTAATTTGATGCTATTTGAGCAAAAGTTTGAATAACTGTGTTGTTGTATTATTTTTTCCTGCAACTTCAACAACATAGTTATCCAAACTTTTGCTCAAACAGCATCAAATTAGTCAATAAATCATATAACCCACGCTGTTTGCACCATTTCATTGCAGAAATGGAGAATTGATCATCTCGCCATACAAAAACCCAGCTCACTACTTCCAATCTAGTACTTCACTGATTGCCTCCTATTGACCTTCTCACCATACTAAAATTCAGCTCGTTACTACAAATCTAGTACTTCACCGAACGTGCTCCATTGATTCTTGTACAAAAATTCTTCAACTGGTTCCGGCGGAAAGTTGTTCGTGCCAAACGTAGTTTGTACCGGACCAGCAACTTCTTCCAAGGCCGGTGGCGAGGTGGCAACAGGAACTGAAGCTTCGACAATATCAGGCTGTTCTTCTAGATCAGCCACTACCGCTGTAGCTTGTAGCTGTACTTCATCGCGCAATAATAATATCAATAAGAGTGAAAGAGAGGGAGAGAATTCCGTCTATCCCTATGTAGCAAGGGCGCATTTGGTTCACATGCGCTCTAACCAGCTTCTATCTTCCGTTGTTTTCCAGCAATGGGGCACGTTCGGTGTAGTACTAGATTTGTAGTAATGAGCTGAATTTTAGTATGGTGAGAAGTCTCAGGGTGAGAAGGTCAATTCTCCGTTTCTGCAATGAAATGGTGCAAAAAGCGTGGGTATTATGATTAATTGCCTAATTTGATGCTGTTTGAGCAAAACTTTGGATAACTATGTTGTTTATGTTGCAAGAAATGGATAAAACAACAACTCTGTTGCCCAAAGTTTTGCTCAAACAGCATCAAATTAGGCTAGGAATCATAATACCCACGCTTTTTGCACTATTTTATTGTACAAATTACAATGTACAATTATTGACCTTCTCACCATACTAAAATTCAGCTCATTACTACAAATCTAGTACTTCACCGATCTGTCCTATTCGATATTATGAACGAAGCACAGACAAAATAATTCTTCTATTGGTTCAGAATAGGAGGCAATCAGTGAAGTACTAGATTGAAAGTAGTGAGCTGAATTTTTGTATGGTGAGATGATCGATTCTCCATTTCTGCAATGAAATGGTGCAAACAGCGTGGGTTATATGATTTCTTGCCTAATTTGATGCTGTTTGAGCAAAAGTTTGGGTAACTGTGTTGTTGAAGTTGCAAGAAAAAAATAATACAACAACAAAGATACCCAAACTTTTGCATAACCAGCATCAAATTAGTCAAGAAATCATATAACCCACGCTGTTTGCACCTTTTCATTGCAGAAATTGAGAATCGATCATCTCACCATACAAAAATCCAGCTCACTACTTTCAATCTAGTACTTCACTGATTGCCTCCTATAGGGCACCATCGGTGAAGTACTAGAATTGTAGTAATGAGCTGAATTTTTGTATGGTGAGAAGGTCAGTTCTCCGTTTCTGCGCAGAAGTGGTGCAAAAAGCGTGGGTATTATGATTCTTTGTCTAATTTGATGCTGTTTGAGCAAAACATTGGAAAACTGTGTTGTTGAAGAGACAAGAAATTGAGAAAACAACAACACAGTTTTCCAATGTTTTGCTCAAACAGTATCAAATTAGACAAGGAATCATAATACCCACGATTTTTGCACCACTTCTGCGCAGAAACGGAGAACAGACCTTCTCACCATACAAAAATTCAGCTCATTACTACAATTCTAGTACTTCACCGATAGTGCCCTATTGGCTTCTTTAGCGATGTTGAGATTATTCCATATTCTGAATCTGCATGTCAAACTGAGCTGAAATCCAAATTTTCATGAATTTTGGTGCCCGGGAACCTATTTAAAAATCAGTTTGAAGTTTGTATGGGAGCGATTTGTCGAATCACCCCTCGTCGCATTTTGTACTGGGCGGAGCTGTCAAGCAGTTGCCCAGCTGTCAAAAGGTGATTTCAAAAAATCTCTTTGTAATTGATTTTAGGTATCAACATGAAGGTTTAAAAATCTGGAAAAAATCATAGTGACTCAGAAAAAGCTGCTCTTTCGTATAAAATCAAAAAAATCAATACATTATTCTAAATTTAAAAACCCAATTGGCTGAGTTATATAGCTATAGCAAAAAAGTGCCCAAAATAGGACCCCTGCTGAGATGGTTCCACCACAGACGTAACTCTTAGAGGAAATGAATCTAAAACTTTTGCCCGGTGTCATTTTCATGAGCGCACTGCCACCGCGCGCGACACTGTCGACCATGATGGATTTCGATTTGACGTTTTGCTGACACGCACACTACTACACAAATTGCCTGTAATTATCGTTTGCATCATTCAGCAACGTGTACACTGGCAAACGTCAAAGCGATCCATATTTCCCTTTTAAACTTTCAAATTTTCACGACATAACCTCTATTATAATCGCAACTACAAATACTTAAAATTAATTAAATAAAATTAATTGGGTTTTTAAATTTAGAAAAATGTATTGATTTTTTGATTTTATACGAAAGAGCACCTTTTTCTGAACCACTACGATTTTTTTTTCACACGGAAAAATATTATAACCCAAAGAATAAGTTTTAAAAACTCAAATTTGGCTAAACTGCTTAAAGATTTAACTCAAAGTTGGGTTGTTTTCTCCCTCGCCCCACCGCAATGTTGTCGAAAACAAAGAGAGAAGCACCGACGCATCCGCTGCTCTTCCGTGGAAGAAGCCAAATTTGGGTTTTCTTAAGTTAACCCAAATTTGCGTCATTTGAGGCCTCCGTTGGGTGAAAATAACTTACCACTGGGTTAATTTTTTTGCCGCTCTTAAACGAGAACTACTCACTCACAACTTTCGCTGTTTAACGCAAATTTGAGTAATTCCACGGAAGACCGGGATTGCGTCAAAACAACTTAAATTTGGGTTGATTTGTAGTTCCGTGCAGATTTTTAGAACTCTATTTTGGTACCTAAAATTAATTTCAAAGAGATTTTTCGAAGTCACCTTTTGACAGCTGAGCAACTGCTTGACAGCTGCGCCCAGTACAAAATGCGACAAGGGGTGATTCAACAAATCGCTCCCATACAAACTACAAGCTCATTTTTAAATAGGTTCCCGGGCACCAAAATTCATGAAAATTTGGATTTTGGCTCAGTTTGGCATGCAGATTCATGGTATTATCTCAACACCGCTAAAGAAGCCAATTGGGTTCTTTAGGGGTATCCGGATTATTTCATAATCGGATTCTCCGCCCAAAAAATATTCTAAATCCAAAATTTCATAATTTTCGGAGTCCGGTAACTATTTTTAAAATGCATTTAAAGTTTGTATGGGGATTTTTTTTTTGTTCGGGTCAAACTGTCGCTTTATCGATTGAACTGTCATTCTATCCACGAAAATTAAAACTGTTTTGTTATTTAACCATCAAAACAAAGGTATTGGAAACCAATAAAATCACGTTATACTCAGAAAAATTAGCTCTTTCGATTAGGCTACAGACAATAGCAATATTTTATTCACTAAACAACCCAATTGAATTTAAACAGTTGAAACAGTCGCTATTTCATTCTTACGAGAGAATCTATTTTCCGTGTGGATTGAAAAGTAGTACTAGATTAGTGTGAATGCGACTGACGTCTGATGATGGATGCGAAAATCAGAAACAAAACAAAAGCCCAACTAGTCAACTCCCACCGGCCCACCCCACTAACAAACATAACAACAAACATCGCGACTACCATGCGTTTAATTTTGTAACACAAATAATCGTTAAATTTGAATGTTTGAATGGTTTCAAATAAATTATTGTCCGTTGTCCACTGTGTACATAAGGTAACAAAAATGTCACTCGATTCATCCGTGACCGAAAGCGTTCCAGCGGAAAAACTAGCCCTAGAAAAGCTGACCACTTTCTGCCAGCACCTAGCCAACACGTACCGCCAAATCCGAACCCTAACCGGGCCCGAGCGATCCAATGTGGACAAAACCCTAGCCAAGGCATCGCGCTACGAACTGCTTCGGAAATTGAATCCTGCATCCAGTACCTGCTACTCGCAGCAGCAGACAGAGCAGATCCAAACCGAGTGCCTACACGAAATCAACAACCGACTGATTGCCACCGGCGAGCTAATGTGAGTTCCTATCCAAACTTAAGACTATCTTAGGTATTTTTATTTAAACCAAATTCTCATCCACAGAAATGAAACGGCAGACGGCTTCAACAAATTGCTGCGGAGCTATCAGGACCTCCAGTACACCGCTCAACAGTTGGACTGGTCCAAAGCAACGACCAGTAGTTTAATCACCGGAACGGACAAACGGAAACCACTAGAGTACTACCTACAGCAGGGCTTTCGGATCGTGTATCAGCTGAACAAGGTCATCTCACAAATCAAACTTGTACTGGGTGCTGTTGATCTGCACAGGATCGATTCAATTCAGAAGTTACGCGAGTGCTTGAAAATATCCGAGGAACTCGATCTATATTTGCGGGAGTTTGTTACCTTCACTGCCTTTATAGTTAAATAAAACTATGAAACATGAAACTTTTGCTACCTATCTAATTGTTTTCTTGTTATATTTTCATACATGAATACGGGAGAAAGTAGACATTAATTTTTATACCTTTATTTTATATGTGGTACCTAATTTAGATTCCACCAAATAGGCAGTGTCGTAGCAGATTATTTCAGCTGTCAACTGGAAATAAATGTGAGAACTCCAATTTATGTATCTTGTACTGCAACAGTTGATTAACCCTTTGTGACTTTAATTTTTCTAAGCGTTATTATAAAGTTTTGTCTACGTATTTCTATAGTTTTAGTGTCCATAAACACAAACATGGCAATATATGATGGAAAATATTTTTTCGGAAGTGCTAGGTCATCCAAACTATTATTGTGTTTAGGTTCTAAAGTCTACGGGTGTACGTGTAATCGTAACTTGTAATAGAATGTTAGAATTTATTTTTTGGTTGTATTGAGGATCAACAAAGCTCATTGGAGCTCATATCATACTAACAGAGATCATGAGATGCTTTCGAGATATTCAGGATTATCCAAACTGTTCTGCAGTTCAGAACATGGAATTTACAGTCATAACAAGAACTTTCATTGCTGTTTTGAGTTATGCAACATAACGTAAAAACGGTATCTACGAAAAGCTCGAAAAGACATTATAAAATATTTACATGATTTCCCGTATGAACTTCATGAAGCTGTTTTTCGAGTTCGGAACTAGAAGCTAATAATATTAATATCACCACCAATCCTTCTTAATGTATTCACTCATGTTATTGAATTTATCCAGATGCAGACACCCATGAGAACATTTGAGATGTTGAAGATCTTTAAAGAAATCAGCACATTCGCAATGCTTAACTTAGACTTAAGACTATCAAATAAACTAGAACACATATCAAAGGTAATAACTTCCATTTCCGATGCACCGAATTTCACTACAAATTATCAATAATGTTGTTTGAAGCCTTACAAAGTAGTAAGAATATTGTAATTACTGGAGGTCATTCGAATTCGACTTATATTTCAAGTACAAAGCATATGATCTACAACTTTAAAAATTGCTATACGAATGGAGAAACTGTGGTCAATGAGCTTGTAGTGAGAGTTACAGTGAAAACAGCAACTGTAAGTGCAGCAGCTATGAGGAATGTTTAATAACAGTTTAGACTATATAACAACGCTTATTGTTCTATAAACAGATAAAGTGAACGTGGTTGGTTACGTAACGTAAGATTTTAGTTAAATATGTGGGTTACAGTTCATAGTGCAAATAACTACTGCAGCGGCCGTAGGTATAAAGCACTAAACGTCAGGACTATTTAGACCCCCCTGAATGCCCTAAAAGTATATAATAACATGAATCACTTTTCCAGTAGGTCCGGTAATCATAGTAGATTATGAAACGTAATTCTATAGAGCGGATATTTCTACTGCTACGAGTGTAGACCTTAAGTTCTACTCATTGAAGTGGTTTGATTGGACTAAAATACTCAACAAATAACTTTGATATGATTCCAAAACATTGAAATGGATCATAGAAAATGATTGAAAAAAAGTTCATAGCGAAAATATCTACTGTACAGCTGTACTGTCCCTCTTCGCATGACAGTCCCATGTCGTTTCTAATGCGAATCATATTTCTGTCACTCACGAGGTCATTTGAAAGAAATTTCTGGAGCTCGATTTGAATAGGTCGTATGTGCTTTTGTCAATATAAAATTCGATCAGTTTATTTTAGTCATTGTAGCAATATGGCAGATATTTTGCAAACTTTTAATGATGGAACAGAAAGCCAGTTTTGTGAGGATTCTGCTGTATGTATCAACTTTGCTCAATTTCAACGGTTTTTGCTATAATAAGCGAATCCAACTGATCGAATTTTTAATCGACAAAAGCACATACGACCTATTCAAATCGAGCTCCAGATTTGATATATCTCCCGTCTCATTCCACAGCCCAATATGCTACGAAAAAGGTGTGCAAGTGATTTTTTTTGAAAATATTTGAAGTTATAGTACAAAAGGTAGATACATTCAAAAACAACATGGGACTGACATGCTTAAGAGGAACAGCGAGTGTAGATGTCAAGGACTAAACTCGAGTAGATGTCAAGGACTAAACTCCAAGAAAGTTTACATGACTTCGAATGTGCCGCTAAAAGTGTAACTTCTATTAGTCTTCCATTAGTTCCGGTAGTCATAGTTTATTATGCATAATAACTCTGTAAAATTAATATGACTACTGCTACGAAAGTGAATCTGCAATTCTGCATTTGGTTGGTCTGGATTATCTCAAAGAATTTTAAATAACTAGTACGAGGATTATTGATCATGAATACGTGATAACGAATATATCTACTGTAACATCTTTAGAGATCAAGGGCTAAACCCCAAGATAGTTTGGACGACCTTAATATCTATTAGTCATCAAGCAGGACCAGTATCCATGGTTGATAGTGTAACGTTTCTCTGTATAGCGGATATGACGACTGTTACGAGTGAGGTTCTAAAATCCATGTTAGTTTGGATGTCCTGCATCATCCTAATAATGTGAATAAGTGTCTTCCGGTTTTCAAGAGATTCACGCATTACAGCCGCTTATGTGATGTTAAAATTTGGTGCTAAAACGCACATAATCACTCTTGTAGATTTGAAGGACTGAATTTTACAACTGTTTGAGCACAAACAAACAGACGTAACTCCTAGAGGAAATTCATCTAAAATAATAGAGTGTTACGTCTGTTTGTCTGTGGTTTGGGGAAACCTTCAGCTTTTCAAAATATGAACAAGTTTTCCATATTCACAAAAAAAAACCCGATTTAATCCACCTATGGTGAACAGAACCCTTCTTACACTTATTAAAACTATTGTTGTATTATTTGTATTTAACATATTTACTGTGTATGATGGACCAAAAGTTCTAGAAAATATTGTGGATTTGGCATCTAGTGAATTGGTTTCCAAAATAGCATCAGACCATGGACAAAACTACCAGAAATGCCAGACACCTCCTAGAAACTTGTATCGGAATATTTAAAAAAAATAGCTTACATATTCTGGAATATTCTATCTTTTGTTAACTGCCAAAAGATCTTGAATCGATTAACAAATGGATAAGCAAATCAGCGAGATACACTGTGTCTAATATCTCTTAATCAGTCGAATAAATTAGCTCCGAAGTACTTGGTATTCATGGTTATGGTGTTAAAAGGACAAAAATGATATATCTACTATGCTAATCAGTTTTGGAATTAGCTAGTTATTGTGGCTGTCCAGTTCTTGCATTTTTCCCACAAAATATAAATTCAAAGCTTTCGTTTAACATATTGTTAGTTTTCATAGAATTCCTGTTTATTTGTAATTTGTTATTTATAATTTTGTTGAAAACAATAACCTGCTAGTATACACTTTATATGAGGTCAGCATTATTGATTGAACAATAATTTCCCATAGACTGTTCAAAAGCTCATGCAAGATAACAAACGAATATAATAATAAAAAAAGGAATTTATTGAAAAACTCTTCGAAAGATATCTCAGTAACCAAATGTCCAATCCAAATAAAATTTCAGAGCCTTTCACACTGTAGCTTACTGTAGCTTTACTGTAGCTTTCAATTGGTGCTAAGAGCACCCAAATCGGTTGACAGACGGCTGAGAAAATTATTATGATACACTTGGTCAAAAATCTCTCAAAAGGTTAACCTGTATTACTCCCAAGTACTCTTTGAAAGATATCTCGAAAACCAAGTGTCCACTCCTAATAAAATTGTATAGGGTTCTACTAGGATGTTATAGCTTTCATTTGGTGCCAGGAGAACCGAAATCGGTTGACAGACGGTTAAGATATTTATTATGATACACTTGGTCAAAAATCTTAAAAAGTTTAGATGTATAACTCCTAAGTACTCTTCGAAAGATATCTCGGTAACCAAATGTCCAATCGAAATAAAAATTCAGAACGTTCTACGATATTGTAGCTTTCATTTGCTGCCAAGAGAACTCAAATCGGTTGACATACGGCTGAGATATTCATCAATATGCTAAATGTCAAAAATCTCTCAAAAAGCTAACCTATATTACTTCAAAGTACTCTTCGAAAGATATCTCGGTAACCAAATGTCCAATCGAAATAAAATTTCTGGGCGATCTACTAGGATGATGTAGCTTTCATTTGGTGCCAAGAGAATCCAAATCGATTGACAAACGGCCGAAATATTTATTATGATACACTTGGTCAAAAATCTTAAAAAGTTTAGTAGTATGACTCATAAGTACTCTTCGAGAGATATCTCGGTAACCAAACGTCCAATCGAAAAAAAATTCAATAGCGTTCTACTAGGATGTAGTAGCTTTTATTTGCTTCCAAGAGAACTCAAATCGGTTGACAGACGGCTGAGAAACGTGCGTGACTTTTTTTGTAACGCACATACACACACACATACATACACACATACACACACACATACAGACATTTGCTCAGTTCGTCGAGCTGAGTTCATTGGTATATGAGACTCGGCCCTCCTCGGATCGAGAGTCGGTTTTTCGAGCGATATTTATACCCTTCTTATGGGCGTAAGAAGGGTAAAAAGGCTTTTCCTACATACATTCCGTGATATTTTTGCTACTGTTTATTAAGCTCAAATATTACAAAGAGATAGTAGCTTTTATGTATTTGATGCAATTGCATTTTCATGCAGAGCTCCTTGAGAAACCAGATTTGGTCATAAAAAAGGCTTTTCCTACATACATTCCGTGATATTTTTGCTACTGTTTATTAAGCTCAAATATTAAAAAGAGATAGTAGCTTTTATGTATTTGATGCAATTGCATTTTCATGTATAACTAACTTGTGTAACCAAATATGATCATAAAAAATCTGTTGACAAACGGCTGAGAAATGTATTATGATACATTTTATCAAAAATCTCTCAAAAGCGTAAATTTCATTACTCCTTAGTACTCGTGGAAAGATATCTCGGAAACAAAATGTCCAAACGGCATGAAGTTTAATAGCATACTACTTGAATGCTATAGCTTTCATTTGATGCTGAGAGAACTCAAATCGATTGACACACGGCTGATTCATTTATTATGAAGCATTTTGTCAAAGACCTCTTAAAAAGTTAAGTTGTATTACTCCAAAGTACTCCCCGAAAGATATCTCGGTTACAAAATGTCCAATCGGAATGAAATTCAAAAGCGTTCTTCTAGGGTGCAGTAGCTTTCGTTTCGGGCCTTAAGAACCCGAATCGGTTGATAGACGGCTGAGAAATTTATGGTGATACACTTTGTCAAAAATATCTAAAATAATTAGGTTGTACTACTCCCTAGCACTCTTTGAAAGATATCTCGGTAACCGAACGTCCAATCAAAATAAAATTCAATAGCGTTCTACTAGGATGTAGTAGCTTTCATTTGCTTCCAAGAGAACTCAAATCGGTCAACAGACGGCTGAGAACCGTGAGTGACATTTTTTTGTAACATACATACACACACACACACACATACACACACACACATACATACACGCACATACAGACATTTGCTCAATTCGTCGAGCTGAGTTGATTGGTATATGTGACTCGGCCCTGCGGGCCTCGGATCGAAAGTCGGTTTTCCAAGCGGTATTTATACCCTTCTTATGGGTGTAAGAAGGGTAAAAATCACGTATGAATGTAACCCACATTCAAAATCAACATTAAATGATACTGGATGTTCTAGAATGTCAATGATGCATCAAACCCAGGGGGAGCAACACTAGTTTCGCCAAGCCGAAAATCCCTTAAAAAGTCGAAAAAGACGAAAAAGCCTGGTAAAACCGCAAAACTTTTGCGGGTTTTAGCGACTTTTGGTCTTTTTCGGCTTTTTTTTTGAGTTTTTTTTTTGCTTGGCAAAACTAGTGTCGCTACCCTTGATCAAACCCAATGTTTTCCCTACACTCTAAGAAGTTTTCACGTCCGATTTACGTGAAATATCACGTAGCTCATCCTTATTCTTAAAACTACCAAAGTTACGTGACGTTAGTCATCTTCACTCGATAACCACGTCGTATGCATCGCCCTGTTAGGTGAAATCCACCAAATTTTCACGTAAATCGTTTAATGCGAATGTGTTAGTGCATTTCGACTTGGAAGTTTCCGCGAAACGAAAGTTACGTGACTTTCAGGTGTGAAAAAACAATCCAATATGGCGTCCAGAAGAAGTTTGGTGCAAAACTGCTTGTTAGAATTTCCGTGCAATTTGCTGTAAGTATTGAACGATAATTTGATTATTTAACGTAAAGTGATTAATTTTACGCAGTTATGAATATTTCTATTTTCAATAATTTCAGAGCTGGAATAGGCGAGGCGTTATTGGTCGCGTGACGGTAGCGGAAGTCCAACGGAGGAGTTCACCGAGTATTGGAAACGGTTGGAGTTCGAAGGTTTTGCTTCAACATCCTTGGATTAATTTGCAAATAGATTTCTCCATCCGAAACGTATGTAGATGTATAAATTATATATGTAAGTGTAAATTAATTAAGTGCTTTAAATAAAGGAATGATAAAGTTTTTCTTTAATTGTTACATATAAGTACCAGCTTGTAGCGTATTTGAGGAAGCAACAAATTTCAAATTCCTATAAAATGCAATGATATATTTATTTTACTTTAGGGTACATATCCATTTTCATTGCATTTTATAAGGATTCAAAATCTGTTGCCTCTTCAAATACGTTGCAAGCTGGTGCAACTGCTTTATTTTCATTCAAAAATAATGTAGAAATTACGTGGAATTCATGTAGAGCTAATCATGTTTTCACGTAAAAGTTACCTGACATTCCAGTGGCACTCACACACATTTCAGGCAAACGATACGTAAAACGCGAGTCAAATTTACCTGTCTCATCACGTCGATTCGCGAAGCTCAAATTTGTCAAGCTACCTGACATTCCGGTGAAGGTGACGTGAAAAATATGGTGGACGAAAACTACCTATCTTTTCACGTAAATCGGACGTGAAAATTCTTCAGAGTGTAATAGAGGAGTAGGTTTTCAAAAACTTTGCCGAAGACAGAGTTCACTTTTATCAATTGGGTGATTTTACTTTCAATTGGTTTGGTTCACACCAAATAAAGACACTCTTCGGGAATAGAGTCGGTCCTACCGACAATCTTGTTGGCAGACAGCAAGATTCAACAGTTCTCAGGCATTGGTTTCCGTTTCGGGACATAAGATTCAGCCAAGCGGTGGCTGAATGTTTCCAATCCAGCTGAAACAGGGTCTGCTGGAGCCCGTGGAATCAAGTCCAGTTCAGATATAATTGGAATGCTTGGGAGTTGTAAGGTAGATCACCGTACTCAACTATCGATAACTCAGCCATTGGTTTCTTCAAATGTGTTCGCTTTTGAGCCAAGCCCTCCTGATATTACTGCAACCGCACTCTACAATCTTCAAGATGGTTGGCTATCCAGGACTAACATATTCCGAACCAACACTTAAAGGTCCGTTGGTGCCTCATACGCATACAACCGCAGGAAGCCGCAGGATCAAATACATAAGCGCATTCTCCACGCAGTACAATGCGTCTTACGTTTCAATGCTTTGCTACACTCCCGTTCAAAAGTTTGGGGTCACCCCCTAAAAACCTGTCATTTTTTTAGGCCCATATCTCCGACAATTTGCGTCCGATTTCAAAACCCTAGGTTTCATTCAAAAGATAATAAGTCAAAGAAACTTTGAACATAATTTAAAAGAAACTTTAGAAAAAAATTGTATGTAAACTTAACCCAAAGTTGTCAAATTTTCTAAAAAATGAATATAAACTTACGGCAGTTTCGCTGGAAATTGGGTCGACCAAATTTTAAGATGAGAGCGGTAATATGACCCATTTTCTATTAGCTTTCAAGTGCTTTTTACAGAACTTAGCTAAAAAGTCTAGAAAAAAAGTTATTAAGTAAATTAATCCTTGATGTCATCGACCAAAAGTTTGGGGTCACCCCTCAAAATGATGTATCGGTCAAAAGTTTGGGGTCACTATCGTAAAACATGGAAAAGTGATTTGTTGATATCTTTGTCATCTTTCATTCAATTTTAATTCTTCTTGGCTGCAGAGTCAAAGGAAAAGAACTCCATCCTGGACTGGACGCTGCTATCATATCGTCGTATCGCCTGAACTTCTTCGAAATTCGGTTTAGTATCACTTATTTAAGCTGATCATTTTGATTGTTAGCAAGTCACAGTAATATGATTTCGTTGATGAAGGCGTTATTGATGTCAGTTCGTTGGTCTTCTACACTGAGACACACTCCGAAACATCTAGGTATATTATAAGTCTATTACCGTCACACACGTTCATGGCTGTCATCCACGACCAAGCTAATTCACGAAAACCACAGCATTTCCACTACTTAACAAGTAGATGAATACATATCTCCAAAATAGTATATTGCATCGTTCACATCTTTACGACGTTCTTGTGTTCTTAGCTTAGCTTGGCAACTGCCATCATCGCAGTTGCCTTATCTATAGCGCACTTGTTTCCATTTGGATTGACCATCTTCTTCTAATTTCCGGCACTGTTCCACGTGCTCGTTCTCTAACACCATTTTTTTTTCATTTGTAACTATTTGTTTTTGTTTTGTTTGGGTTTTTTCGACGACTGCTGACCCATTCTCGTGTTTCACCTAAACATTCAACATGATTGTTTAAACGAGAGACAAGAGTCCCATTTCGTCTAGCACTTGTATTCTCCTTCTTTTTACAAACGAGTCAAACAGAAAAAAAAAAAATAATGGGAAAATATCTCTAACCTACAATTACTACAAATTGTTTTAAACTTTATCACTGTCGATCAAAAAAAATATATAAACATTACATTAACAAAAAGAAAGATAAAGAAACCTAAACTTTGTCCCTTGCAGTTCACTTGTAAAGCTGTTAGCGCGCGGTCCAGGTGCTTGTGAGTGAAAATGAGTAGTTGTTGTATTTATAGATCTTGCTGAGAAGTGATGCCATATGTATGTAAAACAATGAATGCACTACCGACTGGTTCAGCGGTAAAATGTTACTAACAATTACTAAAGACAACTTAGGTACCATAAGATCGGTAAAACTACTGTGTACGTATTTCGGTGCACCTTTTTGTACCGAACTTTGGAATTTTCCACCGAATTTTGGTAAACTCGATTAAACTCTAGTGTGTGAAGGAAAAAAAACGTACATCGTCGGGAAAGCATGAAAACGAAGAAACAACCTTTGCGCGGCAAAATCCCGCAAATGGTTCGTTAAAAAAAACACTGAATAGCTTTATAAAATAACAACTAGGACAACCGTTGGATCGATAGAGACACCCATGGGACAGAAATAGGAGGGGAAAGGGGGCGACACGATGAGTATAGGAAACCATTCGACACCTGAGTTTTCTGAGTTTATGGGACTGATGATAGACACGCGGAGGAAATGAAAGCGGAAGAATGGGAAAAAGAGGGGAGGAAAGTATGGAAATCGGGAAAAGGATTAACTCCACACGTCGGCCGAGTATCGCTTCTGGGCTTCCATCTTCTTGATGTACTGGATGGCTTCACTCTCGCTCATGTTGCCCTTGGTCTGCAGCACCTTGAGCAGAATGTTCCGCACGTCGGTGGCCATATTTTTGGCGTCACTGTTTTGTTGAGAAGAGATTAGATAAGAATGGACAAGCAATTAGATTCTGGATTCAACATGACTTTGTATAAGGACAAGAACACTCACCCGCAAATGTAGAAATGACCCTTGTTCTCTCCTATCACACTCCACAGCAGGTCCATGTCCTCCTCGAGCAGATGCGTCACGTAGACCTTGTGCGCTTGGTCACGGGAGAATGCCGTCCGCAGCTTCATCACGCCGCGCTCGACGTAGTCTTCCAGTTCCTAAATGAGGGAAAGAAATTTTTCGTTAACCATAAAGCGTTTTAAAATTAACTTAGAAAGAACAGGGGGACCTTAGGCGCCATGTATAGTAATTGTTAACAATGTAGACTTATTCATCAAACAATGTTATGGTTGATGGCAACACTGCTGATAAATTGAATATCTCAGATCCCATCCATGATTTCGAATACGAATGGTGATCTGAGTTGAAACGATCGGCAAGTGCTTTCGAACGGGTAGAGGCAGAGTGGCAGAACATGTACATATTTGGCATAAAGTCTTTGGATGTGACAGTCAGTGTATTGTCCAAGCCATGCAACCGTGTACCAGCATTCCACTTCAAGTTCTTCTGAGGGTTCATAGAGTTTCTCTTCACGAGCTAAGCTAAGCAAGACATAAATTCGTTCAAAGATGTATACTGCCCCTATTCGCATAACAGACCCATGTTTGCTGGGTATCCTATTCACATGGGACTGTTGTGCGAATGGGGGCAGTATAACAAATGCTTTCGAAGGGCAAGCATCGATACTTTCAATGATTTACAATAATGTTCAAGTTCATTCAAGGATTCCTTCTAAAACTTTCAGAGAAACTTCCAGGAATTCAAGAGTTGTTTTAATGAATTCAAAATATGGGGTTCGTGTATGTGTGAAAAAGTGTGTTGATTCATGACTTTCTGGTGGCTCCTTCTGGGATTCAACAAGAATTCCGTGTGGGATTCCTCTAAAATTTCTTTTGCACTTCCTCCACAAATTTCTTCCGCAACTCCTCCAAGAACTTCGGATTCCCAGGGAGTTTTTCATGAGATTTATCCGGAGGTTTATCAGGGATTCCTTCAGAAGTTACCTCTGGGATTCCTCATTGGCGTAACTAGGATTTTTTCCTGGAGGGGGCCCAGGGGGGGCCTGACTTGAGATGAATTTTAAGCGGGATGGGCGCCCGATATGTGAATATGCAAATCAGTATTGTAGTTTTGAGTAATCAAAATGACTGTTTTAGATTTGTTCATAGTATCGTAAACTATATGAGTACGAACAATTCTTCCAAGATTTTTTTTTCCATTGCTTGCTTCAGTGATTCCATCATGGCTTCTTCCAGAAATTCAATCAAGAATTCATCTAGGGATTCCACTAGACATTTTTTCGAGGATTTTTCCTGGGATATCTCTAGTGGTTCCTCCAGTAACTGTTCCAGAGCTTTTTTCGAGGTTTCCTTCAGGAATTTTACCAGAGATCCTTTAAGGTATTTCTGCAAGTATTCAGAGATTTCTACAGGAATTTCTCCATATACTTATGCCTTTCAGAATTCCACTAGAGATTGCCCCAATAATTACATCTGGAATGATTCGAAGTATTTCTGCAGAAAAGTATTCCTGAAATTATCTTAGAAAGTTTTACTTAGCGATTATTAAAAAATACTCCAAGAATTGCTTGAAAAATTTGTACAAAAAACCTAGTTTCCCTTCAACAATTACTGTAGACATTGATTTCTTCATTTTTTTATCCAGGAATATTCCTACAAAAATTCTTCCAGGTAGGTATTCGCTAAGAAAGCTCTCCTGAGATTCCATTAAGAGTTCCTCATGGGGCTTGCTTCCGGGATTCCTCATCGGGTTTCTTCAGAAATTACTTCAAGAGTTCCTCCAGGGATTCACCGGAAATTTCTTCTCTTATTCTTACATAAACGAATTCCGAGATTATTTTAAACATTTCTAGAAGAACTCATAAAGGGGATTCCTTCAGAAACTCCCGCAGGAATTAATCCAGGATTTAAGGATTTCCTCAGGAATTTCAGCGGTTTCTTCAGTATTTCCCCTGAGAATTCTTCAGAAAATCCTCCTGGAATTCCCTCAGACATCGAACTTTGTATTTCATCAGGAATGAATCTTGAGATTCCTCCAGGAACTCCTTCGGAAATTCCTCCCGGATTTTTTTTTTTTCAAGAATTATACCAGGTATTCCTTCTGGCATGCCTCTAGGATTTCATTCAGGCTTTCTCCAGAGACTTCTGCAAGAGTTCTACCAGGAATTTCTCCAGGTATTACCCCAGGTATTTCCTCAAGAATTACTCCAGGAATTTATTCAAGTTTGGATTCAAGTTTGGATCCATTCTTCCATGAATTCCTCCGAAAATTCTTCCAGGGTTTCTTCCAAGAATTAAACCAGGAATTTCTTCTCTAGGGTTTCCTCTGCACATTCGTCCAGGATATCCCTCCAGGAATTCCACCGATGATTCCTGCAGTAACTCCTTTCTGAATTCCTCTAAAAATTTCTCCAGGAATTTCTTCAGAAATTTCTCCATGGATTCCTTCCAGAATTCCTCTAGAGATTCTTCCAGGAATTCATTCAGGGATTCTCAAGATATTCATTTAGGGATTCCTCCTGGAGTTCTTCCATGAATAGTTTCACGGAATTTCCCCAAGATTTCCAATAGAGATTTGTCCAGGACAGTCTTCCCAAACGAACACCAAACTCGCTAAGTACTGCTGTATTTATACTCCGCCTGTACTCTGACTGTGCGTTCGTACCGCAACACACAAATCAGTACCCAAACGTGTACTTATGTTCAAAGTTCGTTTCAAACACAAGCTCGAACATATGTACAGTACATGTGTACCGTGCGAAACGAAGTGGGAAGCAATCGTGCAAAAAATAGCTTTCTCGAACGACGATTGACAGTTCGGCACCAATCGTTTTCCAATCCGAACGCCGCTTCGGGTTTCATTCTCGGTTTGTGCTCGAATCGATTTTCGTTTTGTACTTCTGTACGTACACAAGTTTTGTACTTGAGTACTCTTCGGTACGGAGTACGGTAGCAAACACGGGTACTCCGATGCTTGGCGTTTGATGTTCAACACAAGTGCGAGAAAACGTACAGAAGTTGAACATGTGTCAAGTTTGAGAGAAGACTGGTCCAGGAGTTCCTCCTGAGGTTCTCCCAGAAATTGTTTCAGGGATTCCTCCAGGTTTTTTTGCAAGAATTCCCCCAGGGATTCTTCCAAGTAATTCTCTAGAAATTCCTCTAAGGATGCCTCCAGGAATTCCTCACGAGGTTACTTAAGAATTACCCCAAGAATCCCTTCAGAAAGTCCTCCAGGAATTTATCCAGGAACTCCCATAGGAATTCCTTCAGCAATTACTACCGCAATTCCTTCAGGAATTCCTCCGGGAATTCCTCCAAAAATTCCTCTGGGAATTCCTCTAGAAATTTCTCTAGGAGTTTCTTCATAAATTTCTCTTGGAATTTCTTCAGAAATTTCTTTTGGAATTTCTTAAGAAAATCCTCCATTAATTGCTACCAAAATTTTTCTCGAGATTCCTCCAGGAGTTCATTCAAGAATTCTTCTAGGGATAGTTTCAAGGAATTTCCCCAAAAATTCCTTTACAGATTAATCCAGGAATTCTTCCTGGGATTCCGCAAGGCATTGGTCCAGAACTTCCAGCAGTAATTTGTCCAGAGAACTTTCCAGGCATTCCTCCTGCGGTTTCTCCAGAAATTGCTTCAGGGATTCATCCAGGGATTTTTCCAACAATTTTCCCAGGGATTCTTCCCAGAATTTCTCTAGAAATTTCTCTAAGGATTGGTCTAGGAATTTTTCAAGAGTTTTCTTTAGAAATTTCTCCTGGAAGTTTCTCCATGGACTCATCCCGGGATTTCTCCAACAATTCATCTAGAGATTGCTTCGAGAGTTCTTCTAAAAACACCAAACTCCACTAGATTGCTCCCAGAATTCTTCTGAAAACTCCACCAGGAACTCATCTAGTCCAGGAATTTCTCCAGGGATTTTTCAAGGAAATTCCCCAGGGTTTCCTCCAGGGATTTCTTAAGGAATTTCTCGAGAGATTCCTCCAGGAATTGATACAGGCATTCCTCCAGAAGTTTCTCCAGAGATTTCTATAGGGATTCCTCCAGGCATTAATCCAGGATTCATTCAGAAATTACTACCGCAATTTCTCCAAGAACTTGTCTAGAAAATCCTCCAGGGATTCATTTAGAAATTACCCCAAGAATTCCTCCCGGAGTTAATCCTAGAAATATTCCAATAATTCTTCCTGGGATTCCTGAATGATTTCCTCCTGAGATATCTATTTATTTTTATTTATTTATCTTCGGTTGAATGGCGCACAGACTGATTAGCTAGACTTAATTATATTTTTAAACACTAATTTACTTATATTAAAATCAAACGAATCACACACATCATTAAACAACCTACAACACGATTCAAACGGGCTGTGATATCCGTAATCCGAACGATGAATGGGAATCCACAGCTATCTTGAATTACGAAGGCGGTGGGCTGGAGCGTGGAAATGCAAGTTGCTAAGAAGACAGCTGCAATCGATTTTGCCGGTGACCACACCGGTGACCACGTCTCTAGGAATTCCTTCAAAATTTTTTTCAGGAATCCTCCAGGAAATCCTCAAGTTATTCTTTTAAAAATTTCCCCAGAAATTCTTTCTGGAATTTATTCAAGAAATAATTCAGGTATTCCTCCTGGCATTCTTCCAGGATTTCATCCAGGCATTACTCCAGGGACTCCTCCAGGAGTTCTACCACGAATTTCACCAAAAATTACCCCAGGTATTTCTTCAGGAATTCCTTACTTCGGAAATTCGTACAGCAATTACTTCAGGAATTCTTCCAGGAATTCCTCCAGAAATTCTTCCAGGGTTTCCCCCAAGAATTAATCCAGGAATTTCTTCTCCACGGTTTCCTCTACACATTCCTCCAGGAATTATTTCATGGATTCCTCCAGAAATTCCACTGATGATTTCTCCAGTAATTCTTCCAGAAATTCCTTCAGAAATTGCTCCTGTAAGTCCTCCTGAAATTCCTCTGAAAATTTATCCTGGAACTCCATTAGAAATTCTTCTCAGAATTCCTCTAGGAATTTCTCTAGGAATTTCTTTAGGAATTTCTGTAGGAATATATTCAGAAATTTCTCCATGGATTCCTTCCAGAATTCCTCTAGAGGTTCTTCCAGGAATTCATTGAAGGATTCCTCAAAGAATTGATTAAGAGATTCCTCCTGGAATTCATCCATGAATAGTTCCATGGAATTTCCCCAAGATTTCCTATAGAGATTTGTCCAGAAATTCCTCCTGAGATTCCACCTGGAACTTGTCCGGAAGTTCCTTCAGGAATCCCTCCTAAGGTTACTCCAGAAATTTGTTTCAGGGATTTCCCCAGGGTTCTTTCCAAAAATATCTCCAGGGATTCGTTCAAGAATTTCTGAAGAAATTTCTCTAAGAATTTTTGCGGGAATTCCTTATGAGGTTTCTTCAGAAATACCCCAGGAATTCCTTCAGAAAGTCCTTCAGGAATTCATATAGGAATTCCTCTTGGAATTCCTGAGAAATTACTACCGCAGTGTCTCCAGGGGCTCCTCAAGAAATTCCACCAAGATTTACCGCAGATATTTCTTAGGAAATCCCTACAGGAATTTCTTCAGAAATTGATCCAGAAATACCTCCAGGAATTTCTTCGGAAAATCCTACAGCATTCCTCCAGGAAATTCTGCAGGAAATCCTTCAGAGATTGCTTCCGATATTCTTTCAGGAGATTCATCAGGAAATTCTATATAAATTTTGCCAAGGGATTCCTCCGGAAATTCTTGCAGGTTTCCTCTAGGAATTAATCCATGAAATTCAACTCCAGGGATTCCTCTAGAAATCCGTCCAGGAGTTATTTCACGGGGTCTTCTAGAAATTCCACCAGGAATTCCTCCAAGAATATACCAGAAATTCCTGCAGGGATTCCTCTAAGGATTTTTCCGTGAGATTCCTCCAAAAATTCCTCTGGGAATTCTTCTAAAAATTTATCTTGGAATTTCATCCGAAATTTCTCTAATGCTCCAGGCATTACTCCACGAACTTCTCCAGGGATGCCTCCTTCAGAAATTTATCCAATAACTTTTCCAGGGAATCCGCCAGGAATTTGTCCAGAAAATTTTCTAGGATTTCCTCCAGAAATCCATCTTGGAATTGCTGAAAAAATTTGCTTATGATTTCACAAAAAAAAAATGTGCTTCGTTCTTGAGTTATGATTTTTCAAAGTAGATCGTGTCTGTGAAAAATGTTTATTTTTCACTGGAGTTTGCCGGAAAATTAGGCGACCCTGATTTTTTTTTTCAATTTAGTTTTTCAAATATATATGATCCCTACCTAATTTCATTAGACTTCAGAACCTTCGTACCATTTTGTACGATAATAAAAAAAATCCCCTAATGCTCCAGGCATTAGTCCAGGAACTTTTCCAGAGATTCCGCATGGAATTTTTCCAGAAGGTTCTCCCGGATTTCCTCCAGAAATACATCTAGGAATTCCTCCTGTGATTTCTTGAAGAATTCCTCTAGGGATTCCTCCAGGAATGCATCCAGATTTATCTAAAAAAATTCTAGTAATTTCTAGAGGGATTTCTGATGCGGATTCTTCAGATTTTCTTTCCTGAAATTCCTAGCATAATTGCTCTTCGGATTCCTCCAGGAATTCATCCAGGGATTCCTCCAGGTATACTTTCAGAAATTACTCCAGGGATTCCTGCAGGTATTGCTCCGAGAATTCTTGTAATGATTTCTTCCGAAATTTCTCTCGGGATTTTTTTTTAATTTATTCAGCGGTTAGATAAAAAAAAATTACAGTATTCCGTTCATAATGTTTTGCAAGGATTCACCCCAGGATTTTTTTAGGATTACTTGTAGATTTGTTGAATAATTTGAAGGATTTCTAGAGGAATTCCTCCAACGATTTGTATTGAAATTCTTTTAGATAATTTTAGAGGGACATAGAAGCCAAAAAATTCTCCAAGAAGTAATCCAGGAATTCCTACACAATTATCTCATAAATACCAAGTCTTTTACAAGTCCAATCATGAATATCTTCAAGATTACGATTACCCCTTGCAGCACCAGCTTTTAAATGTATTAAAACTTCCTCAATGACCATTTGAATTTGTGCGTTGTTTGATAGATGCAAAAATACCCCTGGCCCACGAAATAAAAGAAATTAATAGTCACCTCCAGCATGGTTTTAATGAATACACTCGCGTTTACGATTCAGCTACGTACATCTATTCTCACTAGGAATTCAAAAACTTTTGCTGGAATTCCATTGCAAATTCAACCAGATTTTTTTCCCACATGATACTTGATTTCCATAAAGAAGCACTTAACCATATTTTGCAGTTATGCTGCTAGAAAATTCAAAGATTCTTAAAGATACCCATCCAGGAATTCCTGGAAATTATCATTTAGATTTAATTTCTCAGTTGAGAATTGTCTCCAATAACTGTCAATTTAAACACCTATTATGCCAAATAAATTTCTATTATAGATCTATTTTTGTCACCACGACAGTGGTTTTTAGATTTTTTCTAATTTCCATGTATAAAGTCATGACAAATTTCTGGGGGGGGGCCTGGCGGATTCTGGAGGGGGGGGGCCTGGCCCCCCTGGCCCCCCTCTAGTTACGCCAATGGGATTCCTCTTGGGAACTTCGGCTGAGACTCCAAAACAGGTTACATGATAAATATTTCTCCTGGATTTTACCAGGTGTTTCGGAAATCCTTCGAGAAGTTTTTCCAGAGATTCCACTAGTTGCTTCTTTTGAAATGCCTTTCAGTCCTTCATTTTATTTCAAGAAGGAATTATAGGAGAAAACACGGAGGAACTCCAGGGGTCTCAAGTTAGCCTAGTGGTTAAGGCTATGGATCACCAATCCGGAGACGGCGGGTTCGATTCTCGATCTGGTCGGGAAAATTTTCTCGACTCTCTGGACATAGTGTATCATTTAACTTGCCACACAATGTACAAATTCATGCAATGGCAGGCAAAGAAAGCCCTTCAATTAATAACTGTGGAAGTGCTCCAAGAACACTAAGTTGAAGAGAGGCAGGCCAAGTTCCAATGCGAACGGCGAGCCATAAAGAAGAAAAAGAAGAACGGCGGAACTCCGAGGGGGGTTCTTTGCAAAGCTGCTGGAGGAATTCTATAAGAAATTGTTTGAGGAATTCCTCAGGAAATTGTTGTAGGTATTTCATAAGGAAACTCCTAAAGTAATTACATAAGGAATTTTGTAAAAAAAATCTCTTAAAAAATCTGGGAGAAATTCAGAAGGAAACTCATGGACGAATACAGAAAAGAGTTCCCAAAGGAATCCGGAAAGGAATTCCAGAATAAATCTTGTAAGCAGTTCGGAAAGAATTGAGCTTTAGCTTGATTGACCGCCCGCAGTTGCTACTCCAGTATCGCCAGATCAGCTACACTCACACAAGGAACCAATGAGATAGCTGCTAACAGGCATCTTCAGTGTGTGAGCGTTGGTGGTCTTGTATTTTTAGGCGACAATGGCGCCTGCTGCGTCAGGTTGCAGGTCAATGTGGGGAAGGGGAGGGAAGTGATGATTGCAATCGCTTGTTGCCAGCAGGCCGTTGAATCCTCTGCACCTGCACAAGCTCATGCGGATGTTGGTGTGTTGGTGGGAAATGTTTATTTTTGGCACATGTATCATGCATTGGTGCAAGGGTGTCAGGCGTAAAGCGATAGATTATGTGAAGATTACTGTGCAGCGGCACAGTCCGCTTGGTTGCATAACTTGTAGGCGTTATATGATAGATTGACACTGTGCTGTGATGAAAGTTGGAAGGAAGGGAAACGGCTTTTTTTTTCAATCCGTTTCTGGTTCTAGCGATTGCTACGAACATACGAATATACATGAGATGTATATATGTAGGAGAGAGAGAGTGAGAGAGAAAGTAGATAGAAAGATACAAAGTAGGAGGAAAGGGACGAGCCAGGGATTGAACCCAGGACCTTCTGCATGTGAATCAGAAGCGGTAGCCACTAGACCACCAAGCTCGTCGCAGTTCTGAAAGAATTCCAGAAGAAGAAGAATCCGGAAGAGTCCCGGAAGGATCCCTGAAGCAATCCCGGAAAGACTTCTGGAGAAATGTTGGAAAAAATTCTTGGTGAGAAAGAATCACTGTACAGTGGTTCCGCCATAGGTCATTATTCGAAAGATTTGACCTCAATGAAACTGTGATATCATTGCGGAAACATCAAGTTTAATGCTTTAATAACTAGAGACAATCACTACTTTTATCAAATGTATGCCGAAACTTTTCCGCAGAACTCATGAAAGTAGATGTTCTTTAGTAGATATTTCATTTGAATTTTTCTAATTTCAGTCCTATGCATTTATCACTCTATTAAAAAGTCTCATCCATTCGACATGTATTTGGTTGATTGTGTTCGATTCTTATATAGTTGACATCGATGTTTATCACAAATTAAGATGCCATTCTTTATCATTTTATTTGAATAAGTGAGGCTGAATTAAATGCTTTTTCAACAAAGTATGAAAAACTGAAAATTTTCAACAAGCCGAAAAAAATGTTTCCCCTTCCGACCCCTTCGGACGTTCTTCTATAAAACTTCCCTATAATCTTAAACAATGATTTACTGGCGAATTCAGCTGCGACCGTTTGCGACCAGATTGGTGGTAGTCACTTAAGTGTCGTACTTTCAATTTACTCAAAAACTAAAAAATACCTCCCGCATTGCATTGCACGGAACACTTTTTCCAACTTTCATCCTTTTTATTCATTACATTATGTGTGTTTCACTATTCATGAGCAGTTTTGACTACCGTGGACTGCCTAAACTAATGTTAGTATATCCAAACCAGTTACCAAAACCACAAAATAATGAATTTCGGCTCCGTAAGGCCAAAAACTCGTTTTTAATAAACAAGACAAAAACGCATATGGAATGCAAATATGCATCAAATAGAGCGGTTTCATCATAAAATTCGATAAAATCATATTTATTGCCGCCCTCATATGGGGCTGGAACCACTGTGACTGAAGAAGTTGCCAGAGCAAGAAATCTGGAAAGAGTCTCTGAAAGAATAAATGGAATACTTCCTGGAGAGATCCTGACAAGAGCTCCTTGAAGAATCCCAGATTGACTAGGGATCTTAGAAGAAATTCCTAGAAAAATCCCTGAGGGAACTTCTGAAATACCCGGAAGAATCTCATAAAGAACTACTTGAAAGAGGAGATAAGTACCCAGGTAACCAATAAGCATTTGAATAAGCAGTACATTAGTCTTAGATTTGCATGTAATCTGCTTGCTGCCCTAGCATAGCAAAAACCTTTTGCTGTTATGTAGCATTTCAAATGCACATTTTATTTTGGGTTTTAAGCATTCCAAATGCCATTTTAAAGCCATAAAACTGCTTAAAAATAATGTGTTGCTGCTTTTTTTATTTTTGTGTCGCTTCGTCGAGTCTATGCAAACTATTATCGACGTCTGTAGAAGCTTCTATATGTGGTGAAAGGATCACTCATTTCAATCAAAACATGGCGTATTGAATAAGATGATTTTACATTTCTGATTCTGTATCCATTCCAATCTTTCCCGCTCAACTTCGAACAAACACTCCAAGCGAAAGAATGCCACTTGATCAGGAACGAAACCCAATCACTACAAAGTTAACCCTCTAATACCCAATCCCGCCTTTAGACGGGGTATAGTTTGAGCATTTTTGTAATTTTTGTTTCGTAGAAAATCAAAATTTTTATATTTTTGGCTGATATTTAGGAATTTTCTGTATATCTCAAAATGGTTTTTGGTGTATTTTAAAGCGTATTTCCTTTTTTTAAAAATCATTGAAAAATTGATGTTTTAGTCACCTTTTAGAAGTCATTGTTTATTTTGTATTGAATCGCTACAATTAACATATTTTAAATTTTTCCCAAATCATTCTATCCTTGTTTAATAGTTTAAGGGAATCGAATACACTCTAAAATTATTTTCCTTGAAATTACACGGAAAATAAAATTTTCTGTGAAAAAAAATTAAAATAATAATATTTCAACAATTATCATAAAATCTCAAAATGTTTTCATCTCAAAAAATCCGTTCCCCGAATTGGCTTCCAGGAAAAATATAAAAGTGTGGGGATGTTCAAAAATAAAAATTAGAAAAATCAAAAACTGAAATTCACGAAATCGAGATTTAAAAAGAATCATCTTCCAAAACATGTTTAAATCGATTTTATATGACGAAAAATGATATTTACATCAAAATCAAAAATTTGGGTATTAGAGGGTTAAAATAGAACAAAAAATCAGCGCTCTTCACAGCTTCATTTTCAGCCTATCCTGTAGCGCACAGGAGCTCCTTCCAACACGTTCTATCGCAGGGTCTTGAGATCGAGTCGCAGTCAGAGAAGTAATCAGCAAAAAAACACCTACAAGAAAATATGCCGTACTGAATGATAGTGTAAAATGACAGAGCAAGTGGAAGAGCCGAGTGGAAGGGGCGATTTTTTCTATTTTGGTTTGTCTCATATGTATTAGGCGTTACAGTCAAGGCGTTACTATCTTGACAGTTGTTTAAGAAGTTCCTGAAGGTATAGCATTTAAGCAGCCGTATGTTGGGCCAAAACCTGCATTTAAGTAGCATTTAAGGCGCATATACGGCTGAGTGGCATTAATTGACCAGCTGTAAAGGCGCATATAATGCTGAAATAATGCCAAATATAGTGCTTATTGGTTACCTGGGGAGCGTAAGTCGACTATCGCCTGCAAGTGTCACAGAGTCAAAGGATAAGCAATAGAGAGTGGAATTAAAAGGTACAAAACTGATTACACTCAAAGAGGCTATTCTGCTTAGAGCAGTGTTTCTCAAACTATAGGTCTCGACCCACCGGTGGTTCGCGGGCTGATTTTTGGTGGGTCGCGAAGACTTGGGCGATATTGTAATAAATATCTTAATTAATTAATTTTTCATCAGAATGTTTAAGAAGTGATCTGGTAATTTTTACCGAATTTCGGGTAAAGCTTAATTTCGATAAAATTCTGCTGAATTTTGATAATCCCCACTCGCCGTAAATGTAAAATAGCATTTTTTTCCGGATTTGTTTGATGGATTTACACATTTTTGCACGAGATGTTGTGTATGTACTTTAATTTTAAAGGAAATTTGTTCAAAGATATCTCAAATTCCTCTTAAGACAATGAGTTTATTAAAAGTGATCACTTGGGCACCTTAACCTAATTTTGACTTTTCCAAAATAAACGAGATATTGAATAAAAATAAAATTTAGTATTACGCAATGTAACTTTAAAAAAATCAGTATTACGTAATGTATTCAAAAGGTCAGTTCTAATTTTCTGAAATGGCGTATGTTATTTCAATTCAATTCAATATTTATTTCTAACTTAACAAACACAATTAGTTTTTAAGAGTTGAACATTGAGATTTGGGATACCTTACAACAATAACATAGACCAAGCACTTCTTTGACGAAAACTAACAAACAACTAGCAACAATTTTGCCAAAAAAGGAAAAATTCTAGAAAAAAAAACCTTTGAAGTAGCGTAGGAAATATTATAGAAGAGAAAAGCTTAATACTAATATCACATGACTATGCGGCGCAGCTCTGTTGGAATTTGGGAATGAGTCTCCGGAACCAGTCGTCGATTGGCTCCACTCCCGCAAGACGGTGTACCTCTGTAGTTCGATGGAAGGCGCTCAGATCCAAAATCATCTTGAGCAAGCGATTCTGCTTGACTTGGACTTTCTTCCGATGAACGAGGGCGCAGTCGTACCAAGCAGGAAACCCATACGTAACCGTAGGCCGGAAAACGGTTTTGTGTAGCAGGATTTTGATATTGGAGTCCAAGCGAGATCCTCTTCTGACAAGCGGATACAGCATGCTAATGAGTTTGCCGACTTTTTGAAGGCAGTTGGTCACATGGCAGTTGAATTTCAGCTTTTGGTCCAGCGTTACACCCAGATAGTCGACATTTGGAGACCACGGAATGTCTACACCATTGCAAGAGACAAGGCGCTGCGGTAAAAATCTAGGGCTTCTACGGCGGGTGAAGAAAATAGCTTGGGATTTCGCAGGATTAACCTTAACTTTCCATTTTCTTTGATACTCTTGGATAGAGTTCTGCGCTTCTTCTGCGGAGGGAATTGATGACAACTTCTGCGTCGCGATGAGAAGCCAAAAAACCAGTGTCATCAGCGAAGAAGTAGTATTCTATTCCGTTGACTTTCACTATGTCGGCCGAGAAAATGTTGTACAGAGTTGGGCTCAACACAGAACCTTGGGGAACTCCAAACGGGACGGGCTTTCTATCTGAGAGACATGTTATGGAAATGTGGGTGGGTCGCAAAATTCTTCAACAATCAAAAGTGGGTCGCAAGCTGAACAAGTTTGAAAGCCCCTGGCTTAGAGGGTTCGAATTACCCTGGATAAGTCATTCATTCTCGGTGGAGCGGGTCTGGTTGGATGGTTAGAACACTTGACTATCACGCCGAGGACCTGGGATCGAATCCCACTCCCGACAAACTCACAAAATGTGAGTTCTTCCTTCGGAAGGGAAGTAAAGCGTGGGTCCCGAGATGAACTAGCCCAGGGCTAAAAATCTCGTTAATACAGATAAAAAAAAAGTCATTCATTCTCCTTTCGCATTCTTGTGTTAGGCCAAGAAATAAATCCTGAAGGAATACCAAAAAGAATTATTATTATTATCTTTATTTAAGAGATTTGCAGCCCTAGGCTGGCTCATCTCTGACCAAAAAGAACAGCTAGAGAAGCTCCGGAACGGTTTCCCAGAAGAACCCTGGAGGATTTCTAGAAAAAGCTCCAGGAGAGCTCTCAGAATGAACTTCTGGAGGATTTCCAAAAGAAATTCCTGGAGAAATTCCTAAAAAGATTCTGGAAGAAAGTCAGCAGGAGCCCATGGAGGAGTCAAAGAATGAAATTATGGGTGAGTTCCAGAGGAAACTTCTACAGGATTTCAAAAGAGAACTCCTGAAGAAACGACGAACCCTAAGAGACGCGCATGAACGAAGAATTGGCGAAGAAACTGAATCATTCTGGAGAACACCATGCACTTCGTATCACATGGAATTTAACCAGAGTTGCGCAACGTTGAAATTGAAATCTTGTTCAGACTAAAGGGAAAGCGCTTTCGTTTATAAGACGTTCGCACCGTTACAGAGCTGCAGCCACCCAGTCAAACGCTCGATATGCAACAGCTACAGTCTGAATACTACTACCGCAGTCAACGTAACGCTGGCGAGGAAGAATCGCGAGGAAAGGGCATGCCAACCGTTCGCTATTAAGGTTGAAGGGTTCGTCATTGATATAAACGTTATTATTGAAAATTCAAAAGCAGTTTTCTCGTTCAAAACTGAAAATTTCGCAGTAAAAATGTATACAATGTATTATGTGTGGATAAAGGAGTACAGTGAATACATTTTCAAAGCGAAATGTTCAGTTTTGAACGAGAAAACTGTTTCAATGATGACGATTATATCAATGACGAATCCTTCAACCTTAAAACAAATCTCGGCTAGACGATATGCGGCGGTGCTCCGGCTGAACAATCTGTGAACATGGTTTGATGCATTACATAAATCACGTCTCCTGATACGGTGAAGGAGTACCTTTCACTTGAAAGCCTCGGCGCGTTGTGAATCCATTGCGGAAGTTATTATAATAATCACGTACAACATCCCCATATCAACAAAATGGTGTTTTTTCAGTTTTGAACAACAAAGAAATCCACTGAATCATATCCGCATCTTCACACTCCCCCCCGGCAAGTGAGCATGAACGATCAACAGTCAGTTTGCTTCACAAGCCAACCGACCGATGAGGAATAGTAGTCGCAGTTGGTTCGGGTTTTCTTCGCTCCCTATACGTGTTCCTTCGTAGTGGTTGCTGGCGCTGATAACTGGTCGTATTTTTCATATTCACTCAGATTCAAGCACTGGCAAGCGGCCTTTGTTGGTGATAGGCTTGCGCATTCCTTTATCCAGAGATTGGATATCACAATCTCTAGATGTGTCTTCTGATCAGATTCCAGGAACGCTATGTCGCACCGTATATACTTGTAACTGCCCGGGGTTAGTGAGATCTTGGAACTAGCAAACATTGCTGACTAGAAATGGATCCCATCGAAGTGGAATATGGCTGATGTAAGTACAGGGGATAGGCAAAATGATCGGGACAGGCAAAATTTTCACTTTTCCAAAAATGTTCAACTAGCTGTAACTTTTCGAAAAGTGCATCAAAAATTCTCAAATATTCACTGTAAGTTCATCAACTAGTTGTGCATCAGTGGACAAAATTTGGAAAAGATCGGGCCATTCTACACGAAATTATAAAGATCCTAGAAATAGATATAATTTTCCGATAGCCAACTTTGAGCTGTTATATCTCCGGATTCAATGAACCGAATGCAATGAAATTTTGACCATTTAAGACTTATATAATGAGCTCTGAAAAACGTTTGACACAACTTTAAATTATTAACAAGAGAAAAAGTTATAACAATTTTATTTGTTTTATGATTTTTTAGTAAATTGGTCTATTTTTAATATTCATCCCAATACTTTTTCTATTAATTAAAGGCTATGTTGTTACTTTCCTTCAAAACATATTTATATTAAAGACAATTAGAGGGAAATTAAATAAACTATAATTAGCATCTTGAATTTTGAAACCATGTTGAAGTTTTGGAAAATTTGGTGTTTTATTAGGAATATAAACTAATCGTAATAATTTTCCTCCCTATAAAGAATTTTAAGTTGTGTCAAAAGTTTTTCCAAGTTCATTATATAAGTCTTAAAAAGTCAAAATTTCATTGCATTCGGTTCATTGAATCCGGAGATATAACAGCTCAAAGTTGGCTATCGGATAATTATACCTTTTTTTTAGAATCTTTATAACTTCGTGCAGAATAGCCCGATCTTTTCCAAATTTTGTCCACTGATACACAACTAGTTAATCAACTTACAGTGAAAATTTGAGAATATTTGATGCTCGTTTCGAAAAGTTACAGCTAGTTGAACATTTTTTGAAAAGAAAAAATTTTGCCTGTCCCGATCATTTTGTCTATCCCCTGTAGGTGGTACAAAGGGTCAGTGTTCTTATAAGGCAACAAAAGCAGAAGAAAATCAAAGAAGTTTTTGCCACTAAAACTGATAATTTCTGTGGGGAATTCTACAAGAATTCTTCTCAAAATTCTTCCCAATGTTACCCCACCATGTTTTTAATTCCCTCCGGGTTTCCATCCGGAATCTTAAAAAATCCTCAAGTAATATAAAGGGTTTCTCCACAAACCAATTCAGGTTTCGCTCCGCAATTTTTCTGGTATTTTGCTCTGACTTCCTTTCAGAATTAATTCACGGGGTAATTCACTGGATTACCCCGAATTTTCTTCCGAAATTTGTCCTGAAATGTCTCCCGGAGTACTACTGGAATAACTTCTGAGACTACTTCCAGAAATCTGTCCCTGATTTTCATAGGAATGTAATCGGAAGTTAGTTCCGGGATACTTTCCGTTTTTCTTCTCGGAGTTCGTCGACTCCTTCCGGAGATTTTCACATCTTTTACCAGAATTCTTGAGTTTCCCTCAGAGTTCCTGTCAGAATCTCGTCAGGAGTTACTCCTGGGATTTCTCCTGGAGTTTATTTCCGAGTTTTTTTTTTTTTCAGGACCATTCCTGGCATTCAGGCAGGAATTCACCTAGTTTCTTCCCAGGGAAGGGACTGTCGGTGATAATTTTAGAAGAAACCCATGTAAAACTCAGGAGAAAGTCCGAGTCTACTCTTGCCGAAAAATCCTGGGCACAAATCGAGAAGAAATTTCGGGAGATCCTCTGGAAATGATTCCGCAAAAGAAGTTCTTGGAGAAACTCCTGGAAGAACTTTGACAAATCTCTGGACGAATAGGATTTCCGGTTGGAATTCCGGAAAGAATGTTAGAAATCACAGGAAGAATTTTGAGAGGAATCCCAGAAGAAATTCGAGGGAAATCCTGGAAGGAATTCTGGGAAAAATCTCGAGAGCAATTCTGAAAAAAAAAATCGGGAGAAATCTTGTGAAAAGTCGAGGAACGAATTCTCGGGCAAACAATATCTGGAGGATTCCTTTGAGCTTCCGGAATTTTCCACTTCATAACTAATTCTCGAAGTTCTACTTGAATCCCCTAATATCAACCTACCGATCGCAGGATCTTTACGGAATACTCATTCTTCCTGGCATCCTTATCTTACCAGAAACATCTGTCAGAGTTCTTAGCATCTCTCACTCTTATTATACAGCTCCCATCTGTATTCAACTTGCTTCTCGTGTAATCATCTTAAGAATGTGAAAAGAGGTCCCTAGAATGCTACTGTTTGCGTCGAATCTGACTGTTTTCCCAATGAAATTCATATATAAATTGTTGAGACCATTCTTTGATGAGCTCCAAGAGTAGCTCTTTAAGAGCACCTTTAACGGAGCGCTTCTATACCCCGTTTGGCAACCCTCCATCATTACAGCAAACTTTACCGGTCGCTGCTGGATGCGCTCCCAAAATAGTAGCGCTATGGGTGGGTGACCAAATATAGTAGCGGGACAGTTGCGCTGCTAAAAATGCTATGGGAATATGGCAGCCCTCCCGATACGAATCAGGGTGGCTAATTTGATTGCTACCGGTGTGGAAAAGGGTAGTTAAGTCAAAATGGTAGCGCTGCGCGGGTTGCTCGAATAGTAGCCGCCGTTTAGGTTGCTCTAAACAAACCCTAGCCACATTTGTGGAGAATCATTCCAACGTCTCTGAAGAAATGCAAAGAGGAAGTTTCACAAATAACCTCAGTAGAAGCACTCTGAAGTACGCGAAGATACTTCTGAATCAATTCTAGGGAAAGTCTAAGAAGAAATCTTGAATCCATTTTGAGTGAAACATTTGCATGATACTTTAATAAGCTTTAGAAAGGATTCCGTTGATGGAACAAAGAAAACCTAGCTAGATTATTAGGGAATCATCTAGACCCGTGGTCACCAAAGTGCGGCCCGCGGGCCGCACGTGATGTCCAGTTCTCTATGTTGCCGTAGAATTCCTTGTAACGTTTCTTTTGGAAGTTGTTCTACTCCCGAATTAAGCAAGATTAACGTTGAACGATTCACAAATCAATTCAGGTGTTGCAATACGAGCAGTTGAAAAAATGGGCCTGAGGATCACTGATCTAGACAAACCACCAATAATATACTTCTACGCAAATTTAGACTAGTTGCTTAATGTAATAAATCCTTATAAAATCGAAGAACTATCAAAAGAAATTATATGTGAGGATGCTGAAATGATTTTTCAAGATAAAAGAGTCGACCCCCCTCATAAAACGAACAACACTTACCTCCTCATAGATGTAATCCTCGGACCGCTTCCTGCATCCAAAGTACAAAATCGTCTGTCCCACTTCCTTTCCATCCTTGCGATTGAAGTCCCGCTCCTGGATGAAACCGCGGAAGGGAGCCAACCCGGTACCAGGTCCCACCATAATAACGGGCGTTTCCGTTTTGGCCGGCAACCGGAACTGGCTCTTGCGGATAAAGATGGGCACCCGCGGAAGCGGCTGTCCGTCCAGTGGATGCTTCTGCGATAGGAATGTGGTGGCCACTCCGTGGTTGACCCGTCCGGTTGTGGTTTCGTACTTGACCAGCACGGCTGTGACGTGCACCGTGGTCGGGTAGAGTTTGGACGAGGAGGAAATCGAATAGTAACGTGGTTGGAGGCGTGGCAGCAGTTCACAGATGTGATCGAGAGGGGGTCGGCAGGATGGGAGGTCTTCCAGGACGTGGACGATGTTTCGGCAGCTGTCCTGGATCCATTGCTGGTACTTGGCCTTGCCTTCCGGATTCGTCGAGCACATGAAGCGCAGGAATTCCTTATCCTTCTCTTCGCTGCAGTATTCGGCGAGTTCCTTGAGGATGTGTGTCCTCGGGAGGGCAGTAATCTCCAGGTAGTGGGTCAGCGCGGTCCGGTAGGTGGTTGGGCAAGGGAATGGGTGCTTTTTGCTGCTGTCCGTATCGGTGTTGATCAGCGAGAAGATCGTGTCCAGGTCGGCATTGCACAGCTTGCCCAGTCTCAGCACCAGATCCTGATCGTTGACCGGATACATGGCCAAGTGGTCGCCGGCCTCGTAGCGCATCTTGGATCCCTCGATGTCGAACTCGATGTGCATGCAGGACCGACCGCCGGCTTTGTGCAGTTCCCTGTTGACCTTGATGGGGGCCAGGAAGGGATTCTTGGCGTCGAATGGCGGCCGCTGGGTTTGCAGCGAGTGTAGACGAGCCACTTCACCGGTGTACAGTCGCTCCGTTGGGGTCTCCGGTTGTTCCAGCAAACGGTACTGACGCATCAACACCTCCTCGCCGGAGCTCTCGATTCCGAAGTGGTCGCACACCGCTGGCCAGAATTTGTCCTTCCAGGTGATGAAATCGTCTTCAATGCTGGAAAGAAGATAGACCGATTAACACTTTTCTAATAACTAGTGAAATGATTTGACTTCTCAAAGACGTCACACTTACTTGGCATCATCATCACCGAGTCCCAGCTCGAACACCCGATTGGCACCCAGCTCCTCCAGTCGTTTGTCCACATAGATGCCGACCTTGTTGTAATGTTCGTAGGTCTTGTTGCCAAGTCCAAATACCTAAGAAAAGGAGGAAGCACAAACACAAAAGCGTTAGAAATATTAACTCACAATCATCCGCAGCATTACATAATCTAGCACTATCAAACCAGCCCTTCCCGCCGTCACACCTGTTTGATCAAACTTCTTTTCCGTCGGAACCGTCCGCTTGCCTTCGGATCCTGACCTATCCTTTGCAGCATCCACCGCAGCCAGTCCCACTTCAGAGGACCAGCAGCAGCCGGAGCCGACCAAATTTCGTGATGTGTTGTAGTGGCGGCGGAGATGGGCGCCGCTACAAAGGTGCTCCCGTCTCGCGTCCAAAGCCGTCTAGCTGCAGCCGCAGAATTCCACCAGCACATTGTCATCTTCGCAATGGATTGCGAATCGCCAGATGAATAAGCAATCGATCCGAAAATCACCTCATTTTCGCGAAAAATACATTTTCAAACTAGCAAGACGCAACAACACCGCACATGCTGAAATCCCGACGAAGACTGCTGCAGCCAGCGGAGGCAAGAAAAGTCACGATGACAGCGAAAAATGTCAGCACAAAAGGGAACATGCGATTAAGCGTGTGTTTACTCCAATGAGGTACAGATACAGGTGGCGCAGATAAACATTGCAAACCACTAGTTGTCTCTTTTGTTCTACCGCTGATCAAATGCAACTCAATTAGTGACGTCACTAATTGAGTTGCATTTGATCAGCGGTAGAACAAAAGAGACAACTAGTGGTTTGCAATGTTTATCTGCGCCACCTGTATCTGTACCTCATTGTGTTTACTCTGCTCTAGTAATCCTACATTATAGAGATCTGCGGAGGCGGCCATTGTGAGCCAATCGTGCAGAGAGAACTGTCAAAGTGTGAGCCAAATGAACATGCTTATCGTTCGTAGGAAGGCGTCGTTTGAATGGTATTGCAATCGGAACTAAATAAATAAAAATTATTTATTTTTAATATCGAGAAATTGGCGGCATATGTATGTTTAGTAAAAAGATAAAAATTTATTAATTCTGCTTTCAAAAGCTCATGCTTATGACGACACTTTTGTTGCTGAACTTGTCGAAAAAACTTCCATTGCTGCTTCTTGCTTCACTTCTGCCGATATGATTAGCGTAGCACTTTTGCAATGAATTTCAGATTTCTTCGATTGCTCCGCTATTTCAACAAAATTTTGGAAAAAAAATTCTACTATAGTTAGAAAATGTAAACAAAACAACTTGAACCACAACGAAGTCACGAACAAAGTTTGAACATCTAGCTTTGTAGCAAGTGTTGGCAGCTGTTGTAAACAAAACAAACAGCGTTGCCGAATCGACGTATGTAACTTCCGCTCATCTCTATGTAGAGGATTTCTACTCTGCTCGAGCACGTGGTTCAGCTCAGTGAACACTCTGCGCACAGTTGGAAAAAATGTGATTCAAATTGCGTCATAAAGAAGGCGGTTCATATCAGCCTCCTGTCACCGCAATACTGCCCCACAGGAAAATAACGAGCCAACATCTCTGGTTCCCACTTCCAGCCGCCTCGTTGAACACAATAGCGGCGGTTCGGCGGCTTGGTTCCCCATGACAGCGCAAAGTTTGTAAACAAACATAATTCCAGCACGATAACCCTCAGTTACCCAGATTGATGTCAAAGCGACCCAGACTGAGCAAAACTGCAGTTACTCTAATCTGAGTAAAGGCACCTTTACTCAAATCTGGGTTACCGATGTTGGTGACAAAATCTGGGTAACCGGTACCCAGCTCCTCCTGGACCTTGATTTAGTTAATTTATTTCCAAATTAGATTTTTTATAAAAAGCTCCCAACTCCCATGTGCTGTTCACTTACCTGATGCAGGAAAACAGTTCCCTGGAAGAATTTCTCTGTTTTCCCGTCATTTATCCTCATATTTTTCGTGGAAACATTCATAATTGCCAGCGTTTGCCTGACCGCTGCCATATTCTCAAGCCGAAAAGTGACAAAGTGCCGATTACCCAGATCTTTACCCAGATTAAACCAATCTGGGTTTTCGGGTTACCCGGATTTTGACAACTGCTAACAACATGAAAATCCGGGTAGAATCGACCCAGGCGATGGGTAGTTTCAGGTTAGCGTGAGGAGCAAAAATCAAAAGCGGCGAAACTTTTTTTCACAACCAATATTTTTATCACCTTTTAAAATCGTTAGTTTAAGCAAAACATGATTTTTTTTTGCAATTATTTATTTAAAAATGAAGTCGTAATAAAATCAGCGCGTCTTCGTCATGGCAAAAAAGGTTTCCATAAAATTTAGAATTGTTATTAAAATGATTCAGCCACAGTCAATAATCGTTCCTGGATTTTGATGCTGACCTCAAAAACATGGCCGCGTGACAGGAGGCTGGTTCATATGCAATGATTAAGGTGAAACGAGTCATAATAAATAAGGCAATCCATGACGACTTTTCGCGATGGGGGTGACAGCCAAAACTGTAAACACAGTGTGAGTACAACTTAACAAAGTTTCGTCAAGTATCGCCGGTGCTTAACAAATTCCTTTGTGTTCAACTGTCACCCCGATCATCGAATGTCAAAAATACATGGTAATGGCTAGTTTCCACTTGATAAGTACTCTGTAAAAGGATAGGATAAGTAATGCTCGCGTAAAACTTTTGCAATCAAAATTACTTAAGCGTTCGCAGTTGATAAGTAATTCGCAGCCAGAAAGCTATTTGCCAACAGATGGCACTGTCATGCGATGCTGTCAGTCATGTTGTTGTTTTTCCGTACGGAATAATAGTCCTGTTCAACGACGTAGGTTGAACTTGCTCGAACTTGCTCCATCCCGCTCTTTCCCGTTTGTTGACAAATGGGTAAGAGTAGGATGGAGCAACTTCGAGCAAGTTCAACCTACGTCGTTGAACAGGACTAATATGTCGATGTATTATTCCGTGAGTAAAAGGGACATTTCTCTTTCTTTGTGTTTCTTCTTTCGCGCCTGCGCGTTCACAGTGTGCATTAGTACAGTGACGATTCGTTCGTTGAGAGCTCGTTAGATGGGCTGTCTCGATGGTTGAATTTCCACTGGTTGGGGCAAAACCCAACTAAAAAGCACTGTCAATGTCAAAATAGATATCAAAACGAGTTTGACGTCTGACCGCCGTCGCATCACAGCTCCTGTATACAGAACGTTTGCGCAAGTATGTGAGTGTTCCGTGACGTATTTCTCGTCACTTGCGTGTGTCTAGAGCATTTTGATCAGTTGTCAGTTGCCCCAACGAACGAACACGATTCGCTAATCGGGGCGCAGTCGTGACCCAACCAGCGAATCCGGACTGTATTTAGCCGTGTCGCTCTATAATGTGTGCTCCGTCGTCCCTCAGCATGGCTGCATCTGAACACGAAATTGAATTTCTTGAGGTTGAATAATTTGCCGTTACGTAGTTTAAAAATTTATAAAGACACCCCAAAACTGAATTGTTTATAAAACTGTTGCATCATAATCATTTCATTTCGTTTGTTGAATGTTGTATGGTGCACTAGAACCTGGGAAGACTGTATTCGATGAAATTTGGACACAGAAAATAATGTATAGGTTTTGATTGCGTTCACAAAATCAAATATTTTTTTGACCAGGAATAATATATAATGTGTAGCTAATACCATAACAATGGCAACAAATTCAGTTTGATATTGGCGCAGATATTGTTAATATCATAAAACAAGATTTTAGCATTTTTTTTCACCCGTTTTAAAAATTGTGTAGGTTATAATTTTGATGTAACTCGTCAAGACGTCTGAAAATTTAACTCGAAGTTCTTAACAGAGTATCAATAAACTGATAAAAAAATCTCAAAATCGGTTCAATACGTTTTTCTAGTATTCAAAACTCAAATCGCTTCAAGGCATATTTTAGGTAATTTTTAATCATTTTATTCCGTGTGTACTATTTTGTTTGTACAACTGTCATGACTGTTCCGATTTTTATTAACATTTGAAACTGTAAAACCATTATGAAAACTGTTCTTAGCCAAATTGCTTGAAAATTTTTCAAGTTATAACTGTTTGAATGCCATGATACAAAAACAAAACATTTTTGCTTATTGTGACTTTGTGCCGCATATGCGGCTAAAACTTTATTACGGCTAGATCAAATTGAATGAAATTTTTGCACAATATTTCTACATGTATACTTTACATACAGAACAGTTTTGATTGAAATCGGTTCAGTATTTTTGGTTCTAGAGCTATAACGGTGAAGAAGTGATATTTTTAAAAACGTTCGTTTGCTCAAACTTCTCAAATGGCAAATTTCTTGTTTCAACGATATCTCCACCAATATTCAACCGATTTTGATGAAATTTGTATGGTATTAGCTTTACGTAATACACTATTCCTGGTAAAAAAATAGTCATTTACTATTTTATTAGGAAATCTTTCTGAATTCCAGGAATTCGTTCCAAGATCCCTACGAGAATTGCTCTGAGATTCCCTCAGAATTTCTGCTTGGGATTCCTCCAGAAATTCCATCCTAGATGTCTCTCGAAATTAATTCAGGATTGCTCCAGGAGTTCTTTCTGGGATACCTAAGGGAGTTCCCTCAGATGTTATTCCTGCAATTTGTTTAGGATTTGTTCAGAACTTCCACGAGTTCTCTCCAGGATTACTCCTGTAACTCCATACGGGATTCCTTCAGAGATTCTTTCATGGAATTCTCTAGAAATTCCTTCCGAGATTCCTCCAGAAGATTCCTATGAAATTATTCTAGAAGTTCGTTCAGGGATTCTTTCACGAGTTTTTTTTTATAATTTCTCCAGAACCTTTCGGAATGTCTTCAGATTTTTATCTGGGAAGAAACTATTGAAAGAATCTCTAAAATAGCTCGTGTAGATATTCCCTGCAAAACTGCTGGAGATATTCGTTAAGAAGCAGGAATTTTATAAGGAACTCAAGAGCAAGTCTTGGAGTACTTCCATAAAGAATAAAAAAAAACTTCTGGAGTATTTCCATGAGCAAAATTTAAGAAACTTCCAGAATGAATTCCAGAATATGTAATCTGCAAGGAATCCCAGTAGAAGTTCTTGGAGGAATCCCGGAAGGATATCCTGGATAAATTATTGGACAAGTCTTAGAAGGAACTCCTGGAAGAACCTTGACTTATTTTCCAGGAGTCTGGAAGTTCTGAAGAAATTCCGGAAAGAACTTTTAAAAAATTCCCGGAAGATACCCCGGGTAAAATTTCTGGAGAGGTCCCTGATGCCACCCCTGGTGTAATCTTAGAAGAAAATCCTGGAGAAATACCAGAAGAAACTATGAGAGGAACCCATAAAATTACTCCTAGGGGAAACCTAGAAGGAGATCCTGGAGGAATCCCGGAAGAATCTAGAGGAATTACAAAAGGAATTCTTTGAGGATTCACATGAGAAACGTCCAGAGACAACCTAGATGAATCTCAAAAAGTTGTATCTTAGAAAGAAATCCTAGAAGAATCACTGAAAGAACTCCAGGACGAATCAAAGAATGAATTCCTATAGAAATCCTAGAAGGAAATCCTGAAATGATCCCGGAAGGAATTCCTGCGGCAATCTCCGAATAAATATCTGAGTGAACCCCGGATAAAAAATACTTAAGAAATCCCGGATGAAATTATTGTAGAATAGTTCGAAAAAACTCCTGGTAGAATCTTAGAAAACACCTCTGGAGAAAACCCTGAAGGAACTCCTAGAAGATCCCAAAATTAAAAAAAAAAACAAAATAAATAAATCCTGAATTAGAAGGAACTCACGGAGGGATTTTTTGTAGAACTTCTAATGAAAATCTCAGAGACATTTTATAAGAATCCCCTGCGAACTTCTGATGGATTTTTCGGTGGAACATCTGGAAGAATTTCAAGAGGACTTTCTGTGAAACCCCAAAGAAAAACCTTTGTACGGAATGCCAAAAGATTCATCACAAAGAATCTGGAACTCCGTTGCACGGTGTCAAAATTTCGATTATTATCGAACTTCCATGTACCTCGGATCTTTCTTCACAGAAAGTCAGCATTTTGGCTATACTTTATAATTGGAAAGTTTTAAAATATTCCATCGGGGAAATTTTGATTTATCTAAGTTTTTGGCTATTTTCCATACTAAAATTAATTAAATATTATCGTCGCACCACCAAATCGAAGTCGTCGCTAGAAGCACATGCGAAGTTGCAGCTGCGAAGTAAATTTGAATCTATTTTTTCTGTTGCGCATCATTAAGCTAATTAAGAGCAACAATATGCACTAATCCAAATTGAGTTGCGACATTTTTAAGTAGGTTAAAAATCAATTTTCGCACGTTCGGTCACTTCGTATTTCGACCAAAAGCATAATACTAATTTTAACCAAATAACGTCCCATACAAAATGTATGGGAAAATTTTCACCAATAAAATATTTTCTCGTCTTCCGATTATGAATATATCGGCACCAACATTTCAAAAGGGCGTAACTGCTTTTGCAACCAATGCCTTCCCACAGAGCTGTGGGTCGTATTTCATTCATCTCAAGCAATTCACATCCATTAATTGAAAGAGGAGGATTTTATCTTTCTATTTGTGCTAGTGGATTGCTCGAGAGGGATGGGATACGCTCCACAGCTTTGTGAGAAGGCATTGGTTGTAAATGCAGTTACGTCCTTTTGAAATGTTGGTGCCGATATAGCCCAAATACTAACAATTTCCGAAGAAAAATCCGAGGTACATGAAAGTTCGATAATAATCGAGATTTTGACACCGTGACGTTGAAATCTCACTATCTGGATTTTCCCCATACGCGCGCAAAAATTAAATTTAAATTTCAATCACACTTCCTGATGAAACGAACAAAATTTTTCTCAGTCCAAATCGTAAACAACGAGGCCACGAAACGCCACACGAACAACGAACAATTTATCTAGCAACCGGCGGCCGTATGCAGTGCCCTTTTCTTCACATCCTTCTTACAGCATCGTTTCGTAAAAATGCTGTCGGTTAAACAAATGTCAAAATTACTTACGGAAAAAGGAGGAATTTTACTTGAGCGCTCTACTTGGGAACTGGAAACTTACCATAACGATGCAATCCGTGGTCTATTAAACCCAAATCTTGTATTGTTCATTGCGGAAATTGATAGATTCCAGCGCGAAAAATGATACCTAGCTGATATAAAATTTCAACACGGGATAAGCGATTTTACCATAGACTAATTTTACTCCAGCGCACTAAGCATTATATGAATAGCCAGTTGTAGCGCGTGGGAAAACTTCTAATTTCAACCCCGACAATATTTTAGCGTCAATGCATTATTTTGTGCATTATAAACGTTTGTTTTCAATGCAAACAACGAATTAGCCTTCCATCCTATTCGAAAGTCACAAAACCAACCAGTGTGAAGAATGACCCTAAGTTAAAATTCACGAATAAAAAGAAATTAAAAAAAAAAAAAACAATCAAAAATTTCGTCAACATAAGAGCGAGGCATGTTACGCGATCTACTGTGTAACTTTGAGGACAAAGTGCCACCAGAAGAACAGTCGGGCATATACCAGGTACCTTGCAATGACTGCCCGGCGGTTTACATCGGTCAAACACACCTCAAGGACTGTTTGCAGTTCAGAAGGAATTTCTCAGCCTATCTTGATGCATGGGAAATTCCTTGCCTGAATCGCCCAAGAAACCGTTTTTCTTCCATCGCAGTACGCAGTTGCGAAGAAATGACAATTCAAATGGCAGTCACCGTAGAAAGTTTCAGCCAGGAATCGCTCAAGAAGTTTCTTGAGCGATTCCTTTTGAACTCGAAACTACGCTTCAAGGTCAAGATACGTTTGAAACATGAGCATGAGCATGAGCACAGACAAACAGACGTAAATCTTAGAGGAAATTCATCACAAACTTTTGCCCGGTATCATTTTCATGAGCACACTGCCACCTGTTGGTAGAACCGCGCGCGATACTGTCGGCCATGATGAATTTGGATTTGACGTTTTGCTGACACGCACACTACTACACAAATTGCCTGTAATTTTCGTTTGCATCATTCAGCAATGTTGAAGTGGGAGCTTCGGAATGAATGCGACACGGATAAGTTTCAGGAGTAACTTTATTACGACCACATTGGTCGGAGTCTTGTCAAGAACTGCCCGTATAAAAACGAACAATTAAGGCTATGGGCACAACAATTGAAAAACAATAGATTTTTATGTTAACATTGCTTTCTATTGTGAATGTATTATACAGCATATTTTAAAATTTGATTCTTTATAATGATTACAATTGGTTCACATTAGATTTCATTGTTACATAGACAAATAATAGATTAACATTTGAATTCATTGTTACTTTTGGATTCAGCGTTCAAACCATTGGTTTACAATAGAATGTATCAGCTACATTGAAATGTACCGTTTTTCAATGGTCTGAACGTTTAAAAAAACCCTGCTTTTAAGTACAGTGACGATTCGTTCGTTGAGAGCTCGTTAGATGGGCTGTCTCGATGGTTGAATTTCCACTGGTTGGGGCAAAACCCAACTAAAAAGCACTGTCAATGTCAAAATAGATATCAAAACGAGTTTGACGTCTGACCGCCGTCGCATCACAGCTCCTGTATACAGAACGTTTGCGCAAGTATGTGAGTGTTCCGTGACGTATTTCTCGTCACTTGCGTGTGTCTAGAGCATTTTGATCAGTTGTCAGTTGCCCCAACGAACGAACACGATTCGCTAATCGGGGCGCAGTCGTGACCCAACCAGCGAATCCGGACTGTAATTTCGAAACAGTGTGTATTGATGACAGCCAAGTTTTTTTGTTATCAGTTTGGTAGTCGACGGTAAAATTTTTCGAAGTGCAGGTTCGTCTGCGGAAAATGTGGAAAATTCACGCTCAACTGCGTGAATTTTCCACATTTTCCGCACGTGAGTTAATATAGTGTGTGGTGCAGTGTAAAAGCATACAATAGTAGCAGCATTTCAACAGGTTTGTACATTATTTTGTTTGCACTTTTGCGGGAAGTTGAGTTGGCAGGGCAGGGCTAGTAGCAAATCACACTTTCACAGACAAGTTCACAGGGTTGGTTCGACCTTTTTTTTGTTATACATATTATGAAATCATCTAAAAGAGTTTTTGACCCAGTTTTTAGATATTTTTTTTGTTTTCTAAACTAACATTTGAAAAGGGCTTATTTTATTGTACCAATATTTGAAAAAAAAAATATAATGGAGAAAACAACAAAGTGTTGTCCAAATCCCCCTTTCTTTAATAAAATTGCAATTGTTTCATTAACATCTTTCCTATGTTCCTATCCTATGTTTTTCTATTGTATTTTTATCCGGGCTGTTCATAAACCACGTAGACCGAAATTTGACCATCATAGACAGCCCCCCCCCCCCTCTCCACCCTCGTAGACTTTTGTCCATACAAAAATTTTGAAATTTGTATGGAGCGTAGACTTTGGCCAAAGCCCCTCCCAAAAAGTCAACGTGGTTAATGAACGGCTCCCATGCAGAATAACTAATACCCAATGGTATCCAAATAACTATTCTTTCCTATCACTTTAGCAGTCGCAAGGACATGAAGCCTGTGCAGAAGCAGTTAGCTCTCAGCTTATTCGATCGCATTGCGGTCGAGGGAATACGCATGATTAGGACTGATCGCTGCATGGACGAGAACTAGGAGCGCTGAGAAGAGAACGGGGGTGCGGAATGCTGAATCAAGAAACTTTGTGGTTTTATTCTGAAATCACCGATCGGTTCAGTAGTTTCCGAGTCTATTAGGGTCAGACAGACAGACAAACAGTAGTAACTCATTTTTTATATACAGGGTGTTAGGTTCCCGAGTGCAAACTTTTTAAAGGGTGATAGAGGACCATAAATGGAGAAAAAAAATTGTTCTACGCATATGGTCAAATCTCAACCGTTACGTAGTTATTGAACTTCCCATGTTTATGACTCTTATTGCCTTAACTGACAATAACTTGAAAATGGTCAAACTTATCGAAGTTTTTTTTATCCTTATTCGAAAGATTATTGAATTTTCTAACAAATGGTATCTTTGAATCGATTGGTTTAGTTAAATAACTAAGTTTTCTAGAACAAAATTACTAAAAATACTGTATTTTTATTGGCTGTTGTCAATTATCTTTGAAACATGCGTAATAAATTGAAATTCTTTCTTTGGGAAAGTTGTGGCTCCTGTTACACTCTACAATTCGTTCTTTGACACCAAACTTCTAGCTCTTATCGTTTTCTTGCAATTTTGATTTAAATGTGCGGCACAATGCGCAAAAAAGTGCTTTCCATGACAGTTGCAAATTTATGATCTGAAATGCGATGTTAAAATCGAAATTGCAACACAATGATAAGAGATAGAAGTTTGGTGTCAAAGAACGAATTGTAGAGTGTAACAGGAGCCACAACTTTCCCAAAGTAAGAATTTCAATTTATTACGCATGTTTCAAAGATAATTGACAAAAACCAATAAAAATACATTATTTTTAGCTATTTTGCTCTAGAAAACTTAGTTATTCAACCAAACCAATCGATTCAAAGATGCCATTTGTTGGAAAATTCAATAATCTTTCGAATAAGGGTAAAAAAACTTCGATAAGTTTGACCATTTTCTAGTTATTGCCAGTTAAGGCAATAAGAGTCATAAACATGGGAAGTTCAATAACTACGTAACGATTGAGATTTGACCATATGCTTAGAACATTTTTTTTCTCCATTTATGGTCCTCTATCACCCTTTAAAAAGTTTGCACTCAGGAACCTAACACCCTGTATAAAGATAGATAGATGGATACCAGGATAGATATATATTTCAATTTTACCATTCTAATTTGACTGCATTTTTTTCCTTTACATCAAACTCGTTCAGTTAAACATGTTATTTTTGTGTTAGATTTTTTCTTATATTGATTCGCTCTTCAAACCTGAAACGCATGCATGTCTTTAAGTCAAAATTAATAGTTTATTATCAAATGTGACGAAATTGCATGCAATCATTCATAAATAACAAACGACTCACAAATGTACCATTTGAACGCTTCGAACGATCTTCTAATATAGGTTCAAGCTGTAGTATATCGAGTATTTTTAAGTGCTATAAAAAAGGTTAAGCACGCTGTAATGTTACTTTTGTACCTCATCACCCAATAAATGCAACTACATTTGTGGTCTAATAACACTTAGCGCGCTTAGCGTCTAATAACGCTTAGCGGCACGGTTCCATCATGCCGCTTATAGTGTTGCCACATATAATGCTTAGTCTGCTAAACCCAGTTATCTGGCTGTGGGGCATGGGAGCCAAAGCTTCAACCATCAATGCAATTAAACATTACTCGATTTACTACATGAGTGATCCAAATATTTGATAATTGTTCGATCTGTTTTTGAAATGTAGCTTAAAATATACAAGCTTCTAGTCCAAATGCATTATAATAGTTCAGTTTCGCTTCATTCTGGATTTGCTCAAGCAGTTTATATTTTTTGTAAAGTTAAACTTAGATGATGATGGCCTAATGCGGATCAAAGGATTTTTTCAAGAGTATTCAGGATTTCATTATAAGTCGCCTCTAAGGTTCTTCCAGAAGTTTCTTCTAAAACATCCCAAGCGATTCCGTCTAGGTTTCCTCCCAGCGTTCTTTCCAAAATTCTTCTACACAGCAAATAATTTTGTAATACCCAAGCGCGTAATTTCCAGCGATGTATGTATCCTTTTTCGAACGTGATTTCATTCGGTTACATCGTTTTCCAACAATTATCACTTTCACCATGTACATCCTGGTTGGCACCGAAAAGTGTCAACCAACCCATTCCAACCGATACCTAGAAGCAGTATCATATTTATCATCTACCTAATATCTCGATGGAACAGCCGAGAGGTAAGGGATATGCCTAACAATCAACGGATCAGTGTACGAATCCATGCCATTATTTTACTTATATATGATTTATCTATCGATCCGGTTCTAGCGATTGTTAGACCCCTTAGACCCACTTCAAAGCTGCGGCGGCTGATATTCTGCGTGGAAAGAATGTAATTCGTACATCACTTTTACGACGCGACTGATGTGCATGCGAAAATGATGTTATATTACAAGAATATATTTGCTGTGTAAGGAGTACATAATAAATTCCATTAAAAATCAACTTTCATAGGAGTTCCAGAAGAAACCGCAAAAAATCCAGGAGAAGCCCCTGGTAGAAATCCCATCCTGGAAACCTTTCCTGGATTACTTCAGCAGAGACAAACTTACACCCTTGACAACCATGGAATGTCATTTTTTCCTAACAGTCAGTTCTTAACTAGACTCCGGTTGTTAATAAAGTACCGTCTTACCCCTCTGGTTCGGCACGTTTTAGTACGACACTTTTTAATTCGTACAAGGGGAATGACACATCCTTTTCTAACCGGAATATCCGCATTTATCCGTTTCTAACCGTCGTTAACCGCGTCTAACTGCTGCTCACTTAGCAGCTCGCTTAGCAACGGTTAGCGACGGTTAGAAACGGATAAATGCGAATATCCCGGTTAGAAAAGGATATGTCATTCCCCTTGAATTCGTACCCCGCTTATTCGACACATGTCGAATTAAAAAGTGTTCAGATGTCACAGCGGTGTACTCTGTAAATGCAAAACAGTTGGATATTGCGCTTATACTCGCACCCGCAGCAGCTCCTCTTGCAACCGCTAATTTCGGAAGTTCTTAGTTGGTGCTATTCAACACCCAAACCGCCTGGAGACGAACCGGAATGAACTGAGGATGGCAACAATCGTAAAAAGAACGAGCTTTTCATTCGCGCCACCGCAGTATTTGTTGAAATTATGTTTCATAACAAATCCGGAAATCAAAACAAAAACAAAAATAGAGTTGCCAAATTTCAATGAACATGGTGGTGTAGGGTGACCAGTTTGTCGAATTAAAAGTTTACCCCGGTTATTCGACAGCAGTCGGTGCAGCCGGTGGGGGTACTCCAAAACTTATCAGTGCCCGTTCCATTCCGAAGCTCCCACTCCTGATAATCCTCCTTTTGATGATTACTTCTTCTGAGATTCTAAGGATGCCTCTCGCAGTTCTTTCATGATTTCTATTGGTTTCCTTCTGATATTTTTCCAGGAGTTGCTTCCTTTTGAGAATTCCTTCTTCTGTAATTTACTAAGGAGTTCTTTCTGGGATTCCTCCAGTTTTTTTTTTTTTTTTGATAATGCGAACTGCGAATAATCAGCAGTTTCTTCTAGAATCCCCCAGGTGTTCCTTCACCGGTTTCTCCTGTAGGTTCTTCTGAGATTTCTTCAAGAATTCCTTCTGAGCTTCTTCCAGGAGTTTATTCTGTGATATTGTGGATTTAGCATTAAATTGGTGTCGGAAGTAACTTCATTGATTTCCGCTGCCTTTCCTAAGCATTAAATATAACGTCGGAAGTATTGCGCTGTATATTGCACCAGATTTACTATACAGCGCACTACTTCCGACGCACTAACGCACTAACGCATAGAAAAGGCAGCGAAAGTCAATGAAGTTACTTCCGACACCAATTTGGTGTTAAATCCACAATACATGCTGGCAAGGATGAGAAATGTCATAAAAATATAATTTTGTTATTTGCTAATTTCTCCATCCCTAGTTAGAAATGTTTATGGACGACATCATAAATTGTCCTCAACAAATCACCATTCTGGATTGGTGATGTTAGCGGATGGAAATTCACTCTGGAAGTGATGGAAATTGAGAAATGTGATAACATGTTTTCATGAAATTCCATGACATTTTCCATCCTTGCATCCAGCAACTCCATCTGGGATTTCTCCAGGATATTTTCCGAAATCCTAACTGAATTATTCTAAGTGTTTATTCTGGGACTTGGGGCAAGACACTGTGCTGGAGAGTACATTTTCCTTCACAGAGTTGCTCAGAATTTCTCTGGATTGCTCCCGTTTTTGCTTGGGTGTTGCCTGATACTATCGCAAAACCAAAACAATATTGCCCGATATCCCGCTTTTCTTGCAGTTTTAGGGGTGTTTTTTGACAAATTTGGTCGATCATTGGTAAAAGAGTTACTCAGAATTTCTCAGAGTTACTCTCGTTTGCACAGTGTCTTGCCCCTAGTCCTGGGATCCTTCCAGATGTTTTTTTTTCTGGGATTTCACCAAAAAATCTTTTCAGGGTTCATCCTGGAACTTTTCCAGGATTCCTCCATCATCTTCTTCTTGCACTCCTTCAGGACGTTATTGTAGAACTCCTGCAAGAATGCCTCCATGTATTCATCCCATAACACGTTCTGGGATTCCTCCAGGAATTCCAATGCAGATTTCTTCCGGGTTTCCTCCAGGAATTCCAATGCGGATTTCTTCCGGGATTCCTTTTGAAGTTCTTCAACAATAATTCTATGTGATTCCACTTCAAATTCTGTGGTAAATGAATCAGGGGCTCTTTGGTAGTCGTGCAAAAGGCTTTGGATAGAACAAAACGCAATCCTTCTGAAGCAGTTCGCCAGACGTGCACAGATGATGTGGCCACAGATAAACAGACACAATCCACTTCAAAAATTCTTGGCTCATACATTCATCGATGAACTCGGAATCACGTACACAGAATCTGATCCCCATACTGAAATCGATTGCAAAGCGATACGATCGCGGTCCAGTTCGACACTCGGTTGAAAAGCATACGGTTCATCAAACGTACTAAGTCATCCTTAAATTGAATGATAATCAAATGAAAATGAAATGCGAACACGAGGTTCTGTCACTTCCAAATTTCTGGGAAAACTCCCTCGACTAGACATGTCTGCATTAGCAGATCTGAACATCTTTGCAAGGGGTACTTACTTACGGGATCGGTGATCTTCTTCTCATCACTCGACCCAGTTCCCAGCGGTCGTACGGAAAAAAGGCAAGAGCTCGGCTTATGATGCGGGAAGAGTCCCTTGATGATCCTCTCTAACATCTCTGGGGACGCTTGCTCGATAGGATTCATTACACCTCGTTTGTTAACAATCAGGACCCTGTAGACATCGTACAGGCATCGTCTGCCTTCCACTTCGAACTACTTTTTAAGTCAGGGCTACAAAAAGTAACGTCGATGACTGACTTCACGCTTTTCCGATTTAAGGCACTTTTTGTATCGACATTAACCAGTTCGACATCGAGCATGATCAGTTCCTCCAACAAGATCTGACCCCGCTGCTCCATAAAACGGTCTCTCCATTGAAATCACCTGCTATTACCATTGGCCAACGCCCTGTCAATTCTGCTGTCATACAATTCAGCATCTGCGTTTGTCTGTGATCTGCGTGAACCCTATCGTCCACCGAGAAGGCACATAACAGCTGCAGAAGAAGATCCCGCCGACCTTGGCGACCACAAAACCCTCGTTGGATTCTTCTTTTCTGTGGCTCGACTTTCGCACTGGAACTTGGCCTGCCTCTCTTCAACTTTGTGTTCTCAGAGCACTTCCACGCTTCCACAGTTATCAATTGAATGGCTTTCTTTGCCTGCCATTGCAAGAATTTGTACATTGTGAGGCAAGTACAATGATAGACTATTCCTAGGCAGTCGAGAAAAGTTTCCCGACTGGAACGATAATTGAACCCGCCGTCTCCGGATTGGCGACCCATAGCCTTAACCACTAGGCTAACTGGAGACCCTCATTGGATGTTGACACCAACTACTGGATAACTACCCAGTTGTCCAGATTGATGCCATTCTCTACTATGCGGTTTGAATCCGGTATCAAGGCAATATCCGTCCATGCCCAGTAACTGCCTGACACAGTAGTTGAAGAGGTGCTGCCTCACAGTGTTTCTTCAGGATTAACTGCGTTACCTACACTGTGGATAACCTGAAAGCTGTGGCTTTTTGGAAGATTGTGAACTTTGGGCTCCCATCGGGTGCTGGCTGTTCACGGATTTCTCGGAACAGATACAACACTTGGGAGGTCTCACGGTCTTGTGCCTTATGGACTTCGGCTCTACATCGTCTGGAAAACTTGCTTCTGTCTGGGCCTTTGCAATCCCACGGCTTGTGTCCCGGTTTGAAACACCTGAAATGAGCCGCCATCGATTGGTACAGGAGAGTACTCCGGCAGCTACCGTCGGCTTAAGAAGAGGGTCACAGAAGGTGACCCTTTCCAGCGGCTAGCGAGACTCTAGACTTCACATCTTTAGAGTCAGCACGTTTATCCTTGCTCTTTTGCGGATTCAGCAAAACACTTGAGTTAGCTTTTCACACTCCTGGTTATTTGTCTAAACACAGTGCACTTTCTCTAGTCTTTATTTTTTTCTAGATATCAATCTTCTTCAATCTACTTCACCCACATTCTTAAGGATAATCTGACCTTTTCACTGATTTCTCCAGCCCATTTACTCTTGCTGTCATCTTCTGTCGTTCCACGCTTCAGCTCCTTCTTGGTCCTCGGCTCAAATACAACCTTTGCAACCTAAATGATCCGGATATTTTGGAATTAGAGTATCGATGTGACCTCGGATTTGAGGTAACCTGGGTTTAATGGTAAAACTTCGGGGTTCTATGTGTTTGGAATCTCTCACACCTGAACTACAGATCTATGACACACTACTTGTAGGTTCTATTGTGAACTTCCTGCTTGCTACGGACCACTTGGGCAAATGACCGATCCTAGGCGAGGATCTCCAAGATCCAAGATCCATCTCCTACTATTACAGGCAGGGTCATCTGGTGGAGAATATTTCAGGATGATTGTTGGCTGCGTCCTTTTTGGATGACCAGCAAACACGCAGAGTGGAAACACACATCACAAACACTTCCCTGAACTCTCACAAACCTGCTGAGGTGGTACTACGAACTGTTACAGGTAAATGCTCAATGAGCACAATAGCCAACCCTTCCTCAGCTTCACTATCTGTACGGATGCATAGGCATTCGCCACAGGTAGCCGAAAGCGTGATGAGCTACTCTGTATCCGTAACCTCATCCAGTTTTTCACACTAAAATGTCACTTCAGCAGCGAGAAATCTCACCTCAACTGTTTTGCCAAGGACTTCTTTCATCAAATATTTGCCGCGTACATCAGCTCCCGGATCCGTGAGCTTAGCATCATTCTTCATCCTCTTCAGGACTTCCGAGTACTTGGATTCGTTGATCTTGATGAGAGCGTCACTCTGGTCTCGCTTAGCTACTTCTCAACCTGACCCTTTCTTCGACTTCTTCTTCCGTCTGTCCACTTTCTGAGTTAACATTCTTTGAGAAAGCATTAACGTTGTTCCGTCTGGGTCGACATCAGCGCATTCAGCTTCACGGGCCTGACACTGCCACTGTTACCATGAACTTATCACCTTGGCCTTGCTTGGTGGCTACCAAAGTTTCAGCAAACCCTGCTTCAGGTGGTTGCTGATATTGCTCTTCGAGAGCGCGATGTCGATTATTACGTCCAGTTGTAGCTCATCCACATCCACAGCAGGAAGCCCTTCTCTTGCCCTCGTCAACCATTGCTATCTTTTTTGATATTCCGCCCTCCTTAGCAGAGGTCTTGTCAATTCATTTCTTGCGAAGGGGTTAACCTCACCACTACCCAACTATAAAAATAAAGACACTTACCGCATAGTTCAACCCGGAGAAGTCCACGTCGTTGTTCTGGATCCAGTCATAAAATTCCATGCAATTGTCGGTGGGATCACCCTCGCCATACGTAGCTAAACAGAACACTGCCAACGATTTGTCGATGTCCTTCAGTGAAAGTAGCTCCTCCTACAGAAGAATCACAAAAGAAAGAGAATCGTTTAGAACCATTTGATGTCCGATTTCTACGAACACGAGACTCACCATATCACACTCCTCCGGGTCGGCCACCATGCCCTTCATCTGGTAGCGCAGACCTTCCTTCGCCAGACGGCCGGCGAACTCCTCCGCCGTGCCGGTTTGCGACCCGTAGAACACCACTAACCGACGCCCGGACGATTTCAGCTTCTTGATGAACGAATTCTCCGCCATGGTCATCGTGTTGACGGTGGTGGGCCTGCGAAAAGGGTTGACTAGGTTACGACATTTGCGAAGAAGCCGAATTGGCGCAAAAGAGCTGATGTAGAGCCGTAAAACAACACTAAATCAGCCATTGTATGGCCTAAGGTTACTTTGATCACGTAGAAACTTACTGTATCGAGTACGATTTGAACTGACTGGTCTGTGTGTCCTTCTTTTTGCTCTTCAGGAAGTACCAGGCGGCTCCTCCGATGAGCACCGCCAGCAGGATGATGTCCAGTGGGCCCAGGAATGGTTCCTCGCTGACCGGTGCCGGTGGCACCTCCGGTTCCGTCTGTGCGTCCATCGCGACTGGTGACGACTACTGTCTGTGTGGAAAAATGAGAAGTCGAAGACGAGCCAAGTTAGAATTCAGGTCGCTGAACTGCACTTAGTTAGATAGGTGCCAGGTACTATGATGGAGGCGAGGGGTTGTTCAAAAAAAAGAAAAAATGAGACCGATAACCGGATTTCTAGTTCAGCACGCGTGCATTCAGCTGTGTAAGTATGCGAGACTCGGTCAGCTGAACCGGTTTTCGATTGCATTCTATGTCAGTCAGTCAGTCAGTCCAGAAAGACAGCTGATATAAGTATTGACCCTCCTCCTCGTTTCGGACGGCGCGGCAGTGCGGCGCGAGTGAAGTAGATTAGGCACAGACCGACCGGCTATCGATTGGAATGAAGAAATGGAGATAATGCAGCAAATGAGCGAGTGAGAACGAGTATCGGTAGGAAGTGCGTGCTACTTCGCTATGAGCCTATGCATCATGACGTTGTCGACTGTCGAGTCGACATACAAATGACTTTTACTGTGCGCGGTATTTACAAACATTGCTTTGTTTAATTTTGTCGTGCTTATCGTGTTTGTAGTCAAATCGATCATAACACTCGCTGTTTTCGGAAAAGTGCAAGTTTTCGTGATTTCGTGGAAATTTATTCGGATTCCCGTGCATCCAAGACACCTGTTCGTACCTGTTTGATGATGATAGCAGCAGATAATTTATGTTCCGTTGGAACCCGCCTCTCGGAGTACGCCAGAAAGTTACCGCAAAATAATCCAAATGTACGGAAGAGGTACATTGAAAAAATTAAAATCATCAAGTTTAATGACCCTTACACGTTACAACTGTCCTCTGACATGCCAACAACGGTGACTACCGGTCACGTCGTCGACTACCTGATCAACTTCAAGTCGCCTTATACTGGAGAATCGGTCAAAAACCTCCGAAGTCTGGACGCGTACAGAAAGTTTGAAGCAGGGTTCGTACAATCAATGAAAGGACGTTTGATGGAAAACTTCTACATCGTGGTGGGAAAGGTAAGTTATGAATTAAATATTGTTCGTGGTTGAAAATCGGAATTTTTGACACGCGAAAATCGATTTTTCTCCTAAACCGTGTGTCGGACGTACGTCGGGCACAATGCGCTGGATAGAGGGCCAGGTCCGCTGTCCAGCGCCCTACGTCCGACGTTTGGTTTCATGTATGGATTTTGAGAAAATTCGATTGTCGGGTGTGGGAAAACTTCGGGTTTCAACCGCGACGACAATAATTATCGTAAGGTCCAGGAAATTACCCAACACAAACACTTTCAGCAAAGAGTTGCTTTAGGATCGCACTTGAGTGAAGTGTCCCAAATCTATCACATACCACACTACATATCATTTTCAGTGATACCCCCATTTCATATTTCATATTTTTTAGGTTGCTCATTTAATGCGGCTCAACGAGAAGCCGTTGAATCCCTGGGTCATTGTCCAGAAAGAAGGAATGATCATTTCAGCTCACTGCGATTGTGCTGCTGGCATCAGTGAAACATGTTCACATGTGAGTGCCATATTGTATGCCTTGGCAAATCTACACCAATTGACCACCGATGGAAAGGTATGTTTTGTGTCCTATGAAAAAAAAAAAATATAGCCAATATCACTTGCTTCGAACAATCATAGTTCGGAATTCCTTCAGGAGTTCCTCGGAAATTCCCCCAGGAGCTTCTTGAAAATTCCTCTAGGAATTCCTTCATGAGTTCCTTGGGAATTGCTTCAGGAATTCTTATCGGAGTTCTTCGGGAAATCCTACAGGAGTTCTAATTTCTCCAAGAGATCTTTGTAAATTTCTTCAGGGAGTGTCTCGGAAATTCGTCCTAGAGTTCTTAGGGAATTCCTCCAGGAGTTCTTTGATATTTTTTCCAGGAGTTCCTTGGGAAATCCTCCAGAAGTTCCTCGGAAAATCCTCCAGGAGTTCCCTGGGAATTCCTCCAAGAGTTCCCCGAAAATTCCTCCAGGCATTTTTTGGAAATTCCTCCAGGAGCTCTCCGGAAATTGCTACAGGAGTCTCTTGGAAATTTCTTCAGGATTTCCTCAGGAATTTCTCCAAGAGATCATCGGGAGTGCATCCAGGAGTTCTCCGAAAATTTTTCCAGGAGTCCACAGGAAATTCCTCTTGTAGTTCCCCGAGAATTCCTCCAGCAGTTTCCCGTGAATCGCTGCAAGAGTTTCAAGGAAATTTCTTCAAGAGGTCCTCAAGAATTTCTTCAAGCGATCCTCGGAAATTTCTTCAGGACTTCCTCGAAAATTTCTTTAGGAGTTCCTCCAAAAGTTCTTCCGGAATTGCTCTAGAAGCTTCATAGAAAATCCATCAGGAATTTTCCAGGAACCCCTGTAGGAGTTCCCGGAAATTCCTCCGGGAGTTCCCCGGAAATTGCTCCACGAGTTTTTCGAGAATTCCTTCCGGAGTTTTCCGGATATTTCTCCAAGAGATCCTTGCAAATTTCTTCAGGGAGTGTCTCGGAAATTCCTCCAGGAGTTCTACGGAAATTCGTCCCAGAGTTCTTAGGGAATTCCCCCAGGAGTTCTTTGATATTTTTTCCAGGAGTTCCTCGGGAAATCCTCCAGAAGTTCCCTGAGAATTCCTCCAAGAGTTCCCCGAAAATTCCTCCAGGTATTTTTCGGAAATTCCTCCAGGAGCTCCCCGGAAATTGCTACATGAGTCTCTCGGAAATTTCTTCAGGATTTCTTCAGGAATTTCTCCAAGAGATCATTGGGAGTGCATCCAGGAATTCTCCGAAAATTTCAACAGGAGTCCACCGGTAATTCCTTTTGTAGTTCCCCGAGAATTCCTCCAGCAGTTTCCCGTGAATCGCTGCAAGAGTTTCTAGGAAATTTCTTCAAGAGGTCCTCAAGAATTTCTTCAAGCGATCCTCGGAAATTTCTTCAGGACTTCCTCGAAAATTTCTTCAGAAGTTCCTCCAAGAGTTCTTCCGGAATTCCTCTAAAAGCTTCACAAAAATTCCATCAGGAATTCTCCAGGAACCCCTGTAGGAGTTTCCGGAAATTCCTCCGGGAGTTCCCCGGAAAAAAATCCACGAGTTTTTCGAGAATTCCTCCAGGAATCCTTCGAGATTTTTTCCAGGAGTTTCACGGGAATGCCTTTAAGAGCGAGTCTAGGAGTTCCTCGGGAATTCCTACAAAGTTTCTCGGAAATTCCTCCAGGAATTCATCTAGGAGTTCCTCGGGAATTTCTCCAGTAGTTCCCTGAAAATTCCTCCAAGAGTTCTCCGGAAATTCCTCCAGGAGTTTCCCTGTATTTACTTCTTCAAGTGATCCTCGGAAATTTTTCAGGAGTTCCTCAGGAATTTCTCGGGAATTTTTCAAATAGCTCCCTTTTAAATGCTGCAGGAGTCTCTCAGATTTTTTTTCAGGAGGTACTCAGGAATTTCTCCAAGAAATCCTTGGAAATTTCACCAGGATTTTCTCGTGAATTCCTCCAGGAGTTCTGCAAGATTTTTTCCAGGAGATCCTCGGGAATTCTTCCAGAAGCTCCTCAGAAATTCTACCAGGAATTCCTTCACGAATTTTCAAGGAACTCCTATAGGAGATCCCCGGAAATTCCTCGAGAAGTTCCCCGGGAATTGCTTCAGGGTTTCTAGGAAATTTGTAAAGAATTTCTCCAAGAGATAATCGGGAATTTCTCCTGGACTTCCTCGAAAATTCTTCCAGGTGTTCCTCGGGTATTCCTCAAGGAGTTCTTCGATATTTTGCCCAGGGGTTCCTCGGGAATGCCTGCAGTAGCTCATCAGGAATTTATCCAGGAGTTCATCGATTTTTTTTCAGGAGTTCCTCGGGAATTTCTTCAGAAGTTTCATGGAAATTCCTCCAAGAATTCACTGAGAACTTCTGCTCCTGCCCGGAAATTCCTCCAGGAGTTCTTCTAGATTGTTTTCGGGAGTTCTTCGGGAATTCCTACAAAAAAGATCTCGGGAATGCCTCTATGTGTTCCTCGGGAGGAAGTTCTCCGAGATTTTTTTCAGGAGTTCCTCAGGAATGCCTCCAAGAGTTCCTCGGGAAGTCCTCAAGAAGTTATTCGAGATTTTTTTCGGGAGTTCCTCGGGAATTTCTCCAAGAGATCCTTGGAAATTTCACCAGGATTTTTTTCGTGAATTCCTCCAGGAGTTCTGCAAGATTTTTTCCAGGAGATCCTCGGGAATTCTTCCAGAAGCTCTTAAGAAATTCTACCAGGAATTCCTTCACGAATTCTCAAGGAACTCCCATAGGAGATCCCCGGAAATTTCTCGAGGAGTTCCTCGGGAATTTCTCCAGTAGTTCCCTGAAAATTCCTCAAGTATTCCTCAAGGAGTTCTTCGAAATTTTGTCCAGGAGATCCTCGGGAATTTCTCTAGGAGTTCTTCGATTTTTTTTTTCAGGTGTTCCTCGGGAATTTCTTCAGAAGTTTCTCGGAAATTCCTCCAAGAATTCTATAGGAGTTCTTCGAGATTTTTTTCGGGAGTTCCTCGGGAATTCCTTCAGAAATTTCTAGGGCATGCATCTAGGTGTTCCTCGGGAGAAAGTTCTCCGAGATTTTTTTTTTCAGGAGTTCCTCAGGAATGCCTCCAAGAGTTCCTCGGGAAGTCCTCAAGGAGCTATTCGAGATTTTTTTCAGGAGTTCCTCGGGAATTTCTTCAGAAGTTTCTCGGAAATTTTTTCAAGAATTCTCTAGGAGTTCTTCGAGATTTTTTTCGGGAGTTCCTCGGGAATTTCTCCAAGAGATCCTTGGAAATTTCACCAGGATTTTTTCGTGAATTCCTCCAGGAGTTCTGCAAGATGTTTTCCAGGAGATCCTCGGGAATTCTTCCAGAAGCTCTTAAGAAATTGTACCAGGAATTCCTTCATGAATTCTCAAGGAACTCCCATAGGAGATCCCCGGAAATTTCTCGAGGAGTTCCTCGGGATTTTCTCCAGTACTTCCCTGAAAATTCTTCCAGGTGTTTCTCGGGTATTCCTCAGGGATTTCTTCGAGATTTTGTCCAGGAGATCCTCGGGAATTTCTCTAGGAGTTCTTCGATTTTTTTTCAGATGTTCCTCGGGAATTTCTTCAGAAGTTTCTCGGAAATTCCTCCAAGAATTCTATAGGAGTTCTTCGAGATTTTTTTCGGGAGTTCCTCGGGAATTCCTTCAGAAATTTCTAGGGCATGCATCTAGGTGTTCCTCGGGAGAAAGTTCTCCGAGATTTTTTTTTCAGGAGTTCCTCAGGAATGCCTCCAAGAGTTCCTCGGGAAGTCCTCAAGGAGCTATTCGAGATTTTTTTCAGGAGTTCCTCGGGAATTTCTTCAGAAGTTTCTCGGAAATTTTTTCAAGAATTCTCTAGGAGTTCTTCGAGATTTTTTTCGGGAGTTCCTCGGGAATTTCTCCAAGAGATCCTTGGAAATTTCACCAGGATTTTTTCGTGAATTCCTCCAGGAGTTCTGCAAGATTTTTTCCAGGAGATCCTCGGGAATTCTTCCAGAAGCTCTTAAGAAATTCTACCAGGAATTCCTTCACGAATTCTCAAGGAACTCCCATAGGAGATCCCCGGAAATTTCTCGAGGAGTTCCTCGGGAATTTCTCCAGTAGTTCCATGAAAATTCCTCAAGTATTCCTCAAGAAGTTCTTCGAGATTTTGTCCAGGAGATCCTCGGGATTTTCTCTAGGTGTTCTTCGATTTTTTTTCAGGAGTTCCTCGGGAATTTCTTCAGAAGTTTCTCGGAAATTCCTCCAAGAATTCTATAGGAGTTCTTCGAGATTTTTTTCGGAAGTTCCTCGGGAATTCCTTCAGAAATTTCTAGGGCATGCATCTAGGTGTTCCTCGGGAGAGAGTTCTCCGAGATTTTTTTTTCAGGAGTTCCTCAGGAATGCCTCCAAGAGTTCCTCGGGAAGTCCTCAAGGAGTTATTCGAGATTTTTTTCAGGAGTTCCTCGGGAATTTCTTCAGAAGTTTCTCGGAAATTCTTTCAAGAATTCTCTAGGAGTTCTTCGAGATTTTTTTCGGGAGTTCCTCGGGAATTTCTCCAAGAGATCCTTGGAAATTTCACCAGGATTTTTTCGTGAATTCCTCCAGGAGTTCTGCAAGATGTTTTCCAGGAGATCCTCGGGAATTCTTCCAGAAGCTCTTAAGAAATTGTACCAGGAATTCCTTCATGAATTCTCAAGGAACTCCCATAGGAGATCCCCGGAAATTTCTCGAGGAGTTCCTCGGGATTTTCTCCAGTACTTCCCTGAAAATTCTTCCAGGTGTTTCTCGGGTATTCCTCAGGGATTTCTTCGAGATTTTGTCCAGGAGATCCTCGGGAATTTCTCTAGGAGTTCTTCGATTTTTTTTCAGATGTTCCTCGGGAATTTCTTCAGAAGTTTCTCGGAAATTCCTCCAAGAATTCTATAGGAGTTCTTCGAGATTTTTTTCGGGAGTTCCTCGGGAATTCCTTCAGAAATTTCTAGGGCATGCATCTAGGTGTTCCTCGGGAGAAAGTTCTCCGAGATTTTTTTTTCAGGAGTTCCTCAGGAATGCCTCCAAGAGTTCCTCGGGAAGTCCTCAAGGAGCTATTCGAGATTTTTTTCAGGAGTTCCTCGGGAATTTCTTCAGAAGTTTCTCGGAAATTTTTTCAAGAATTCTCTAGGAGTTCTTCGAGATTTTTTTCGGGAGTTCCTCGGGAATTTCTCCAAGAGATCCTTGGAAATTTCACCAGGATTTTTTCGTGAATTCCTCCAGGAGTTCTGCAAGATTTTTTCCAGGAGATCCTCGGGAATTCTTCCAGAAGCTCTTAAGAAATTCTACCAGGAATTCCTTCACGAATTCTCAAGGAACTCCCATAGGAGATCCCCGGAAATTTCTCGAGGAGTTCCTCGGGAATTTCTCCAGTAGTTCCCTGAAAATTCCTCAAGTATTCCTCAAGAAGTTCTTCGAGATTTTGTCCAGGAGATCCTCGGGATTTTCTCTAGGAGTTCTTCGATTTTTTTTCAGGAGTTCCTCGGGAATTTCTTCAGAAGTTTCTCGGAAATTCCTCCAAGAATTCTATAGGAGTTCTTCGAGATTTTTTTCGGAAGTTCCTCGGGAATTCCTTCAGAAATTTCTAGGGCATGCATCTAGGTGTTCCTCGGGAGAGAGTTCTCCGAGATTTTTTTTTTTCAGGAGTTCCTCAGGAATGCCTCCAAGAGTTCCTCGGGAAGTCCTCAAGGAGTTATTCGAGATTTTTTTCAGGAGTTCCTCGGGAATTTCTTCAGAAGTTTCTCGGAAATTCTTTCAAGAATTCTCTAGGAGTTCTTCGAGATTTTTTTCGGGAGTTCCTCGGGAATTTCTCCAAGAGATCCTTGGAAATTTCACTAGGATTTTTTCGTGAATTCCTCCAGGAGTTCTGCAAGATTTTTTCCAGGAGATCCTCGGGAATTCTTCCAGAAGCTCTTATGAAATTCTACCAGGAATTCCTTCACGAATTCTCAAGGAACTCCCATAGGAGATCCCCGGAAATTTGTCGAGGATTCCTCGGGTATTCCTCAAGGAGTTCTTCGAAATTTTGTCCCGGAGTTCCTCGGGAATTTCTCTAGGAGTTCTTCGATTTTTTTTCAGGAGTTCCTCGGGAATTTCTTCAGAAGTTTCTCGGAAATTCCTCCTAGAATTCTATAGGAGTTCTTCGAGATTTTTTTCGGGAGTTCCTCGGGAATTCCTTCAGAAATTTCTAGGGCATGCCTCTAGGTGTTCCTCGGGAGAAAGTTCTCCGAGATTTTTTTCAGGAGTTCCTCGGGAATTTCTCCAGTAGTTCCCTGAAAATTCTTCCAGGTGTTTCTCGGGTATTCCTCAAGGAGTTCTTCGAGATTTTGTCCAGGAGATCCTCGGGAATTTCTCTAGGAGTTCTTCGATTTTTTTCAGGTGTTCCTCGGGAATTTCTTCAGAAGTTTCTCGGAAATTCCTCCAAGAATTCTATAGGAGTTCTTCGAGATTTTTTTTCGGGAGTTCCTCGGGAAGTCCTTCAGAAATTTCTAGGGCATGCATTTAGGTGTTCCTCGGGAGAAAGTTCTCCGAGATTTTTTTCAGGAGTTCCTCAGGAATGCCTCCAAGAGTTGCTCGGGAAGTCCTCAAGGAGTTATTCGAGATTTTTTTCAGGAGTTCCTCGGGAATTTCTTCAGAAGTTTCTCGGAAATTCTTTCAAGAATTCTCTAGGAGTTCTTCGAGATTTTTTTCGGGAGTTCCTCGGGAATTTCTCCAAGAGATCCTTGGAAATTTCACTAGGATTTTTTCGTGAATTCCTCCAGGAGTTCTGCAAGATTTTTTCCAGGAGATCCTCGGGAATTCTTCCAGAAGCTCTTATGAAATTCTACCAGGAATTCCTTCACGAATTCTCAAGGAACTCCCATAGGAGATCCCCGGAAATTTGTCGAGGATTCCTCGGGTATTCCTCAAGGAGTTCTTCGAAATTTTGTCCAGGAGTTCCTCGGGAATTTCTCTAGGAGTTCTTCGATTTTTTTTCAGGAGTTCCTCGGGAATTTCTTCAGAAGTTTCTCGGAAATTCCTCCTAGAATTCTATAGGAGTTCTTCGAGATTTTTTTCGGGAGTTCCTCGGGAATTCCTTCAGAAATTTCTAGGGCATGCCTCTAGGTGTTCCTCGGGAGAAAGTTCTCCGAGATTTTTTTCAGGAGTTCCTCGGGAATTTCTCCAGTAGTTCCCTGAAAATTCTTCCAGGTGTTTCTCGGGTATTCCTCAAGGAGTTCTTCGAGATTTTGTCCAGGAGATCCTCGGGAATTTCTCTAGGAGTTCTTCGATTTTTTTCAGGTGTTCCTCGGGAATTTCTTCAGAAGTTTCTCGGAAATTCCTCCAAGAATTCTATAGGAGTTCTTCGAGATTTTTTTTCGGGAGTTCCTCGGGAAGTCCTTCAGAAATTTCTAGGGCATGCATTTAGGTGTTCCTCGGGAGAAAGTTCTCCGAGATTTTTTTCAGGAGTTCCTCAGGAATGCCTCCAAGAGTTGCTCGGGAAGTCCTCAAGGAGTTATTCGAGATTTTTTTCAGGAGTTCCTCGGGAATTTCTTCAGAAGTTTCTCGGAAATTCTTTCAAGAATTCTCTAGGAGTTCTTCGAGATTTTTTTCGGGAGTTCCTCGGGAATTTCTCCAAGAGATCCTTGGAAATTTCACCAGGATTTTTTCGTAAATTCCTCCGGGAGTTTTGCAAGATTTTTTCCAGGAGATCCTCGGGAATTCTTCCAGAAGCTCTTAAGAAATTCTACCAGGAATTCCTTCACGAATTCTCAAGGAACTCCCATAGGAGATCCCAGGAAATTTCTCGAAGATTCCTCGGGTATTCCTCAAGGAGTTCTTCGAGATTTTGCTGGAGGAGCTTCTCGGATTTTTTTTCATGAGTTCCATTTCTCGTAAGTTCTTCGGGAAGTCCTCCTGGAGTTCTTAGAGATTTTTTCGGGAGTTCGTCGGAAATGCCTCTAAGAGTTCTTTGGGAATTCTTCTAGAAGTTCCTCAGGAATTTCTCCAGGAGTTCCTCGAGAATTGCTGGAGGAGTTTCTCTGTTTTTTCCAGGAGTTTCTCGGGCATTTCTCCAAGAGATCCTCGGAAATTTCTCCAGGAATTTCATCCTGAAGTTCTTCGAGATTTTTCCAGGAGTTCCTCGGGAATGTCTTCAGAAGTTCCTCGGAAATTCATCCAAGAATGCATCTAGGAGTTCCTTGGGAATTCATCCAGTAGTTCCCTGAGAAATCATCTAGGAGTTCCCCGTGAATTCCATCAAGAGTTCTCCGGAGATTCCTCCAGGAGTTCTTCAGGAACTCAGGAGTTTCTGGGAAATTTCTTCAGGAGTTCCTCAGAAATTTGCTCAAGCGATCCTCTGTAATTTTTCCAGGACTTCCTCAATGAGTTTCTCGAGAATATATCCCGGAGTTCTTCGATTTTTTTCCAGAAGTTCCCTGGAATTACTACAGGAGTTTCTCGGAGTTTTTTTCAGGAGTTCCTCAGGAATTACTTCAAGATAACCTCCGAAATTTATCCACGACTTCCTCGGAAATTCATCAAGGAGTTCTTCGGGAATTCCTCCTAGAGTTCTTCGAGATTTTTCGAAAAAGTCGTGGATAAATTCTCGAGAAAATCTTGAGGAAATTCCTGAGGAACTCCTGACAAAAAATCAGAGAAGCTCCTGCATAAAATACTGGGGAACTCCTGGAGGAACTTCCGAGAATCTTCTGACGGAGTTCCCGAGGAACTTCTGGAAAAAATCTCGAAGAACTCCTGGAGGAATGTCAGAAAAACCTGTAAAGGAATTCCCGAGGAATTCCTGGAAAAAAATTCGAAGAACTCCTGGAGGAATGACCGAGAAACTTCTGCAGGAATCCCAGAGGAACTCCTGAAAAAAACTCGAAGAACTCCTGGAGGACTTCCCGAGGAGCTCCTGAAAAAAAAAACTCGGAGTACTTCCTCTCGAGGAACACCTGGAGGCATTCCCGAGAAACTTCTGAATGAGTTACCGAGGAATTCCAGGAGAAATTTACGAGGATCTCATGGAGAAATGCCTGAGGAACTCATGAAACAAAATCCGATAAACTCCTCCAACATTTGCCGGGTAACTCCTGGGGAAATTTCCGGGGAACCCCTGCAGCATTTCCGGAAGAATTCCTGAAGGAATTCCGGAGGAACTCCTGGAAAATTTTTGAAGAACTCCTTGAGGATTTTCCTAGGAACTTCTGGAAGAATTTTTAAGGAAGTCCAGGAGAAATTCCCGATTATCTCTTGAAGAAATTCCATTAAAAAATCCTAGAAACGCTGCAGCAAATCTCAGGGAACTCCTCGAGGAATTTCCGGGGATCTCCTGCAGGAATTCCCGATGACCTTCTTGAGGAACTTCCAAGGCTCTCCCGGAAAAAAAATCTCGAAGAACTCCTGGAGGAATCCCCGTGGAACTCCTGGAATAATTTCCGAGGAACTGTTTTGGTATTTATGGGGAACATCTAGATCCTAGTGAAATTCCTGAGAAACTCCTGGAGGATATCTCGAGCAACTTTTGGGGGAATTTCCTAGGAACTTCTGAAGAAATTCCCGAGGATTTTCTAGGAGAAATTCTTGACGAAGTCCTAAAGAAGCTTTTGAGAAACTCCTTCAGCAATTCCTGAGGAACTCCTGAGGAAATTTTCAAGAAAATCCTGGGGGAATTTTCGGGAATTCCTGGAGGAATTTCTGAGGTATTCCTGGAGGAATTCTCGAAGAACTTCCGGAGAAATTCTTGGAAGAATTTTCTAAAAGTTTCTGGAGATATTCTCGAGTAAATTTCCGAGAAACTCCTTTGGGAATTTTCGGGGAACTACTGGAGGATTTCTCGATCAACTCCTGGAGGAATTTCCGAGGAACTCCTGGAGGTATTCCTGGAGAACAGAACAGGGCTGCTAGGAGGAATTCCAGGTGGAACACCTGTAACAATCTTAGAAATTTTTAAGCTATGAAAAAATCTGAGATCTTTCGGATTATTTTGTTTGATCTTAAAAAAAAAATCCATGCAAACTTCTAAAGTTATTTAATCTGGTATTACCATTTTTTTTCAGATAACTGTTACCGACGTTCCCGCCTACTGGAAACAACCTAGAAAACGTGTTAAAGATGATTTATATAAAATGGTCAAAGATGTTGGCTATGGCAAAAAAATTAAGCGGTATTACGACACGAACATCAACAAAAGCCATACCGATTTTTTGAACCTTCTGGAGATGATAAAGCAGGATGGAAACAATGCAGCAGTTTTTGGATCGCACTGTGACGGTGTTAATTTCACATGCACCCAGTGCTGCGAAAATAATTATCCGGATGAGATTTTTTTGAATAAATCAATTCTTCTCCAAAACAACTTTAATCCTAACTTAGTAGGAAGATCCTTGGACGAGCTGATTTCAATTGGAAAAACGATTCCCTTGGAGTTAACCTCAAATGAGACTTCCTTGGTTGAAAATTTGACAAGGAAGCAGCACAAATCTAACTTGTGGCACTGGGCACGTACTGGAAGGATAACAGCCTCGGTTTTAAGAGAAGTGGTTAGTAAAATTCTTATAAAAAATACATATAATAACCGCAATTTCAAAAAAAAAGATTTTTCTCTCAAAACTTAATAAATTAGGTGGTTTCATTCCTTACCGAATCCTATTATAATCGTATTTTCATATTGTCCTTAGACTGGCCATTTTGCCTTAAATCGATGAAGATTTTTTTATTGTACAAAATGGTCCGAAAGCTCTCCAATTATCATAAAATGTGTTCCATAGCTAGGGCTTGTTGCGACATTTCTGGTTATAATAAAAAATAAAAAAGACTAGATTTTTTTTCTGTCATTAAAGCAAACGATTCAAAAATGCGGTGTTGAGAAAAAAAATTAAATTATGAATTTATTAATAATTAATTCAATGAACTTTTTTCGTTTTAGGTATATTCTTCAAATCGATTCCCTCCGCCGAAGAGATCTCTGTTGAAGCGTATTTGCCACCCATACAAAGAAAAAGCAATTAACACACCTGCCGTTACCTATGGTAAGCAGAACGAAGCTGTTGCAATACGAGATCTAGAGCATATCCTCAAGCAAACACACCAGGACGTGAAACTCGTGGACAGCGGTATTGTCATTGATCCGAAATACCCTTTCATGGCTGCATCTCCGGATTGTATGATGCAATGTTCATGCTGCGGTTCTGCTCCCGTTGAAATTAAATGTCCATATCGGCTCAGTGAAAATAGCCCCTTGAATCTGCAACTCAGTCTATACGAGCTTTCGAAATCGAAAGACTCTTTCATTGAATTTGATGGTGATAGATTCACCATGGTTAAAACTCACAAGTATTATTACCAAGTCCAAGCCCAGATTTTCATGACTCAATCGAATTATGGAATATTTATGGTTTGGAGTCGACAAGAAAAGCTGGTTATATATGTTGCGAAAGATGAAGTTTCTTGGACCAATTGGTTTGCAAGGAGTAAATTGTACTTCCAAAATATAGTGATTCCTGAATTGCTTGGTCATTATTTTACTTATAATACTAATTAAGATGGGAATATTGGTGTACTGATTTTATTCCTATGTGATAAATTAAAAATTGCTATAAAATTTTAAAATTGCCTGCGTGTTGTCTTTAAATTAAATAAAAAAATGAACTAAAACAATGATGATATACATCAATGAAAATAGGGCCCCTATAGCTACAGCTGGGCATGGGTGGTGTTCAGCATGACCATGCTGAGGGTGATGGGTTCCAGCAACTTTTCGTAATGGAAATTTCCTTGGCGTCCTTGGGCATAGAGTATCTTCGTTCTGCCACACGATATACACATGCATAATGGTCATTGGCAGAGGAAGCTCTTAATTAAAAACTGTGGAAGTGCTCAAAGAACGCTAAGCTGAGTAGCAGGCTTTGTCCCAGTGATGACGTCACGCCAAAAAGAAGAAGAATATATTAATGATGGTTTTTTTTTTCAACCTGAAAACGACTGTAGTTTTCGGATTCATTCGTTCGCTCGTCCCATCCCTTACTCTTCACTTTTTAATCACTCATTCATTTTAAACGACTTACCTACTAATTTTTCATAAGGAATAATTTCTTAGAAATCATTGCCGGTAATTCCGAGGGCAAATCTTGAAGTTTCGCTAGGGATTTTCAGCAATTCGTTGCCAGAGTTGTCGAATATTTTAGAGAATTTCTAGGTTTTTTTTATTAATGTTAAGTAAGACCGGAGATTTTGAATACTGATGATTTATTTCAACTTTTCTAATGATTTACACAAACATCAGCCTTATGTTATTGAACAGTTCAGGTTAACTAGTATACAACAAAGTTTAACAATTATATCTACTGCGTTGTTATTATTTTCGAACCTTTGAAGAGCTGTTGCTTCTATCATACCTCGTAAATACTCATATTTATTCTTTAATACTCCAATTATTCGTTCCACATGTACTCTTAAAGAAGTTACTTGTTTGTCCCTTTCTAAATCAAGAGGATTCATTTGTTGGTTCTTCCTTAAAAATGTTGGTATGTTTAATCTAGCACCACGAAGAGCAATAAGATCCGCAAAGTCAAAGCCTTTATCGGCAAGGACAACATCACCTGGCTGCAACAAATCAAGAAATCCTGAATTTTGACCGATAAATCTATCCGAACACCTTCCGACAAAAGCATTCGAGATGAACGAAACCGCACCGTGTGGCGACATAGCTATAAGAAATTTCACTGTGTGTCGCATCTTGTAAAAGCTGTGGTGTGCGTTTGCTGCCTTAGGGTCCGTGGGAGTTTCACATGAAACTTCGAAGCAGTCAATTATGAATACTCTTTTGTCTCCAAGAGTTTCCCGGAAAAACTGTGGCAGGTGTCGAATGCAGGCTTCTTTGGAAGGAGGTTCTAAAGCGTATTTGAGGCAGGAATACATAACATAAATGGTTCTGTGGAAGTACTTGGACACGGTATTGACACATGCAGAATATTCGTCTGCCAGGTCGACGAAAGGTGTACCACGACGCAATTTACGTAATGTCATTACGAACACCTGATCTTTAGTTAAGTGACACAACGGTTTGAATAAGGAGCCTTCCACATAATTAAAAATTCGTTCTAAAGTTTTAAAACTCTCGATTCCGGTGTATAACCTCGCTCGCTTATCGTTGGAAATCCAACTCAATCCTCGTTCCACTTGCACTTCAAGCAAAGAAACACGCCTTTGCAACTCTTCGATCTCTTTTCGGTACTTTTGCACCATCGAACAATCAGCACCAGAAAAGCAGCAGTTGGTTTCATGGTTCTCAATGGTCATTATTTCCTCCGAGATTTCTTCGCGATGTTGATTACGACTGAGATCACCTACTAAAAGTATTAGATACTAGAATTACTTTGTTCTTGAATCAATCATAACTAAACCTTAACATCAAGTAAGCCACCAAACCTTTGCTTTATTTTTTTATATCTAGGTAAGAATTTTATCATCCTATTAAAAAAAACGCTTTTTCATTAGATTTTTAATGATTAAATGTTAATGCTCATTTTGAATTGGGGAACACCCATAAATTACGTCATGCTGTGAGAGGGAGGGGGGATAGCATAGTGTGACGACTCATACAAAAATTTCAGAGGTCTAATACAAAAAGTGTGGGGGAGGGGGATTGAAAATGCCCATTTTTTGTTGTGATGATTGGGCGGGATTTAGCAAAGGTAACAGATTAGACATGATTAGCAAAGATTTGGGAGGTCTAGGGTAATGTATACAATGTATGAAATATGCTTTACAGGAAGGAGGCCTTAAAGTAATGGACGTATTTTTATGAACATTATTAAATATTAAGACTTAAAAAATGAGAAAGGGAGAGGGAGAGTAACGCCCTTCTTGATTTTCTTGATTATTGTATTTTTTTTCGAAATCATATGTATTCTATGAACTTGTAATGGTTTGGTGGCCTGTTATAAAGTTTTTACTTACATGAGGACGTGTCGGGAACTGTATCTGGAACTACACTATCTTTTTCAAAAGAGGTCGTCTGCGAAGAATCTGGACACTCCATCAGCGTACTTTGCAGGTTCACACCTGTCGCTGACTCATTTCCCAGAAATCGTGTAACAAAATTGTCGAAGCTGTCCAAAGTAGAAGCGTCATGTCCACCGGAGTTTTCTATGGAGCTGCTGAACTTGAAAACACTGCTGTCAGAACCTTTAAAAGAATAAATATCCATGAGTATAACTCAGTACTAGTTGTTGGCCGAAATAATCAGGGTTTGAATTGCACAACGATTGCGAAGGATTTCGATTCATGCTAAACAAATCTTTAAAATTAATTAAAATAAATATTGAATACTCACCATTATTGTAACATGTATTTTCAAGACTTCCGCTTCCATGTTGGTTCAATTGGGCTTCAAGATCAATATTAGATTTATCCGGGTTGGGCACATTCAATGTGGGGGCCCAATCGATATCAGATGTATCTGTATCCTTTGCAGATTTTCCTAAAAAAAAGTAAATCGAAATTCATATAAAAATATATCATTTAGCATTCCTTCAACTTACCAGTTACAAAATGCAAACTACAAACAAATTTGTTTGTGGAATCATAATGGGATCTGAATCCCAATATGCCAATCCATTTCAGGAATCTTCGCCTGGAAAGCATCGGCGAAGATTTTTTTACTGTAGGGAATCTGAAAAAACGTATGTCCGGAGATTTTCTGGACGACACACAGCCGGGTACAACACACTTTCGAGGCATTTATGATTTTTAAACGAAACACGGGAACGCTGGAAACGGATGATCACGGAATAAATAAAACGGAGGACGGATTGTCACAGCAAATTCAAAGCTAATACTGTTGTGAAATCTTGCATCTTTATCCTGGTGGATATGATTGTAAACATGACCAAATTAAACAAAGCAATGTTTGTAAATACCGCGCACAGTAAAAGTCATTTGTATGTCGACTCGACAGTCGACAACGTCATGATGCATAGGCTCATAGGGCTGTAGATAATGTTCATGAAAATGATCGATCCATCCAGAATGGAGGAAGCTCATTGTTATTCAGATTCAGATGCGAGTTGATCGATAAACGTAGACACGAGAGTTTCTGTTCTGGCGTACGTGCCGTTATTCTAGTGCGTGAGTGTAGACGATGTAGACGGTGAAAGGTGTCGGGACTAGATCTATTTATGATCGATAGCAGGTCTATCGCGATTCTAGAACGTAGGAAAATTATGCAATGCATCACTAATTGTTCCTGCGAGTAATTCCATTAACAAAAGCTGACGTGCGATCAGCATGGTTTTAAAATTTCTTCTTGACAGCCAACCGTAAAATAAATCAGAATCTTGAGAGGATTCTAATGAAAATCCTCTGATGAGAATCTTCTCGGGATTTTGATGAGAATCCTCTCAGGGTTTTGACGAGAATCCTCTCAAGATTCTAATTAGAATCCTCTCAGAATTGTTAAGAATCTACTCAGGATTCTGTTAAGAATCTTTTCAGTATTCTGTTAAAAATCTTCTCACGATTCTGTTAAGAATTCTCTCTGTTTTAAGAATCCTCGCAGGATTCTGACCAGAATCCTCTCAGGATTTTGACCAGAATCCTCTCAGCATTCAGACGAGAATCTCTTAAGGATTCTGACGAGAATCCTCTCAGGATTCTGACGAAAATATATTTAACGAAACCCATTGACGAAAATACCCTAAGGATTACCAGAATTCTCTCAGGACTCTGACGAGAATCCTCTCAGGATTCTGACGAGAATCCTCTCAGGATTCTGACGAGAATCCTCTCAGGATTCTGACGAGAATCCTCTCAGGATTCTGACGAGAATCCTCTCAGGATTCTGACGAGAATCCTCTCAGGATTCTGACGAGAATCCTCTCAGGATTCTGACGAGAATCCTCTCAGGATTCTGACGAGAATCCTCTCAGGATTCTGAGGAAAATCCTCTCAGGATTCTGAGGAGAATCCTCTCAGGATTCTGACAAAAATCCTCTCAAGATTCTGACGAGAATCCTCTCAGGATTCTGACGAGAATCCTCTCAGGATTCTGACGAGAATCCTCTCAGGATTCTGACGAGAATCCTCTCAGGATTCTGAGGAGAATCCTCTCAGGATTCTGAGGAGAATCCTCTCAGGATTCTGAGGAGAATCCTCTCAGGATTCTGATGAGAATCCTCTCAGGATTCTGAGGAGAATCCTCTCAGGATTCGGATGAGAATCCTCTCAGAATTCGGATGAGAATCCTCTCAGGATTCAGATTCTGATGAGAATCCTCTCCGTATTCTGATGAGAATCCTCTCCGGATTCGGATGAGAATCCTCTCAGGATTCGGATGAGAATCCTCTCAGGATTCTGATGAGAATCCTTTCAGGATTCGGATGAGAATCCTCTCAGGATTCTGATGAGAATCCTCTCAGGATTCGGATAAGAATTCTCTCAGGATTGGGATGTGAATCCTCTCAGGATTTTGATGAGAATCCTCTCAGGATTCAGACGAGAATCCTCTCAGGATTCTGACGAGAATCCTCTCAGGATTCTGACGAGAATTCTGAGAGAAGTCTCATCACATCCTGAGAAGATTCTCCTTAGAATCCTGAGAGGAGTCTCATCAGAATCCTGAGAGGATTCTCATCAGAATCCTGAGAGGATTCTCATCAGAATCCTGAGAGGATTCTTATCAGAATCCTGAGAGGATTCTCATCAGAATCCTCAGAGGAATCTCATCAGAATCCTGAGAGGATTCTCATCAGAATCCTGAGAGGATTCTCATCAGAATCCTGAGAGGATTCTCATCAGAATCCGAAGAGGATTCTCATCAGAATCCGGAGAGGATTCTCATCAGAATCCGGAGAGGATTCTCATCAGAATCCGGAGAGGATTCTCATCAGAATCCGGATAGGATTCTCGTCAGAATCCGGAGAGGATTCTCATCAGAATCCGGAGAGGATTCTCATCAGAATCCTGAGAGGATTCTCATCAGAATCCTGAGAGGATTCTCATCAGAATCCTGAGAGGATTCTCATCAGAATCCTGAGAGGATTCTCATCAGAATCCTGAGAGGATTCTCATCAGAATCCTGAGAGGATTCTCATCAGAATCCTGAGAGGATTATCCTCAGAATCCTGAGAGGATTCTCATCAGAATCCTGAGAGGATTCTCAGCAGAATCCTGAGAGGATTCTCATCAGAATCCTGAGAGGATTCTCATCAGAATCCTGAGAGGATTCTCATCAGAATCCTGAGAGGATTCTCATCAGAATCCTGAGAATCTGCTCATCAGAATCCTGAGAATCTGCTCATCAGAATCCTGAGAGGATTCTCATCAGAATCCTGAGAGGATTCTCATCAGAATCCTGAGAGGATTCTCATCAGAATCCTGAGAGGATTCTCATCAGAATCCTGAGGGGATTCTCATCAGAATCATAGATAATTCTCATGAGAATCCTGAGAGAATTCTCATTAGAATCCTGAGAGGCTTCTCATCAGAAACCTGAGAGGATTCTCATCAGAATCTTTAAAGGATTCTCTTCAGAATCCTCAATGGATTGTCATCAGCATCCTTAAAGGATTCTCATCACAATCCTAAAACCACGGACAAACAGACGTAACACTCTTCAAAACGGCTTTGCACATGCATTGAACGATTCAAATTTCATTCCGCGATCCTTCCACCAGAGGCGCTAGTGTTCGATCGCTTTGACGTTTGCCAGTGTACACGTTGCTGAAAGATGCAAACGAAAATTACAGGTGATTTGTGTAAATAGTAGTGTGCGTGTTACATAAACGACAAATCCAAATGCATCATTGCCGACAGTGTCTCGCGTGGTTCTATCAACATGTGGCAGTGTGCTCATGAAAAAGACACCGGGCAAAAGTTGTTGATGCACTTACTTTAAGAGTAACGTCTGTTTGTCTGTGCTAAAACGAATCTCATCAAAATCCAAAAATGAATCACATCAGACATCTAAGAAGATTCTCATCAGAACCCTAAGAAGGTTCTCATCAGAATCCTGAGAGGATTCTCATCAGAATTCTAAAAGGATTCTCATCAGGATCCTAAAAGAATTCTCATCAGCATCCTAAGAGAACAGACAAACAGACGTAACTCTTAGAAGAAATTCATCAAAAACTTTTGCGTGGTGTCCTTTTCATGAGCACACTGCCACCTGTTGGTAGAACCGCGCGCGACACTGTCGACCACAGAGGCTTTTGGATTGGTCAATTTTCGTTTGTATCATTCAGCAACGTGTACACTGGAAAACGTCAAAATGATCGAACACTAGCGCCTCTGGTGGAAGGATCGCGGAAATCAAATGAAATTTGAATTGATCGTTAAATACATGTGCCAAACCGTTTTGAAGAGTGTTACGTCTGCTTGTTTGAGCAACGGCTGTCAGTGCTTACGGACGGCTTACTTTGTGTGACATTTATGGCCACAAAATGAATGACCAAAACAAAACTAAAAACGAAGGAGAAAACCCACACGTCAATGACACGCCTATAGAGATAAGTGAAGTGACATTTCAACACACGAACACCACCGCAAATTTTTCCTCACACAAAAGTGCACGCCGATTGAAAGGCTATTCAGATTGCATATGCAAATATTACCCAATCGAATTGGGTAAAACGGGTAAATAATGTTAAAACTAACGTCCGGGGTAAGAGTGCAAATATTTTCCTCGCAGTTTCACAACTACATCTACAAAAAGGCACGCATACATTTGAACGTGATTATCTCTAAATCAATAGCATTGACATTCGGGATCCATTTTTGTTTGATCAACACATTTCGGGGCCATTATAATCAAAGAGATGTTGACAACAATGCCTGTCCCTGGGCTGAGAAAAACAAACGAAACCTTTTTTATCCTTTGTTGTCCTATTTTTGACAGATTTTTGTGTCAGAGACGCGGTACGAAAGATTAGAGTTGGTCGTACATCAGCCGAATAATTCGCCAAATGTGGCTTTTGAGCAGCTCAACTGGAGGATTAGCTTCTTTTAGTTCTGTTAGCCTAATTCCAACTTGACTTGATGCCAATTTTGACGGCTTATTGGTTACTTTTGGCTACTGTAACCAAGCCCATTTTAAATCAAAATCGCCAAATTATACGCTTGTTTATCTAGGGTATGCAGACAAAGCGGTTTCAACGTAGAACCGCCCAATGCTACTACTTTGAATACAATTTTGTATTAGCCCGTAATTGCGACTGCACGCTTTTGTATACCGATGTCTGCTAGCCTATAGGTACGTATTTTCGTATCGCCTGCTTTGATTGATAGGAACCCCAAGCGTGACTCGGGCCCAAAGGGGGAAATAGAGCTGATCACTCAGAAATTTAAATTTTCGCAAACGTCATTATAATGCGTGCTACTAGGTTCCGCGAATAGCTATTGTAAATTTTACTTGTTGGCTGCGTGCTCGCCGAAAACATGCATTGCATCAGAGGGGTTTGGCAGCTTGCCAAAAATCCTGAGCGATATCGAGAGTTTTGAAATCGCAACGGGTTCTCGCTGATCAGCGCCAACTTCGATCAGCGTTAATCGACAATTTTTATCGAACATTGAAAATTACGCGACCTTGCTCGCCAAGCTGATAAGATCCCACGGTCGGCGAGTATACCTAATATTATGATTTAATTCAATCTGCTTGAGTTTTTCGCCTGTCTGTGTGGCGACCGGAGCAGTGACGTAGCAGGCCATGCGTTGTTTTTGCTCGTTGTTGCATATAAGTGTACAGTGTGGATTCGCTCGTTGGGTCACGACTGCGCCCCGATTAGCGAATCGTGTTCGTTCGTTGGGGCAACTGACAACTAATCAAAATGTTCTAGACACACGCAAGTGACGAGAAATACGTCACGAAACACTCACATACTTGCACAAACGTTCTGTATATAGGAGCTGGGATGCAACGGCGGTCAGACGTCAAACTCGTTTTGACATCGATTTTGACATTGACAGTGCTTTTTAGTTGGGGTTTGCCCCAACCAGCGAACATTCAACCATCGAGTCAGCCCATCTAACGAGCCGCCAACGAACGAATCGGGACTGTACCCAAGTAACCACAAGCATTATATCATTGCACGAATTAGACTGAATATCAACCTTTGCAATGCGAAATGCAGTAATTCCACACTTCTCATGCAATATACCTTTAGATTGGCATTATCAATGTATTGATGCATTACATTTTTTCTTTACATTAGGGTGCATTAAAAGGTGATATACGATAATTCAATAATTCAGCACTGCAAAAATTGTATAAATGCAATGTACAAACTAGCAGAGGTTGCTCTAACAATACAATTATAAAAGCTTGACTCTAATGGTAAACAAATGAAATCAAGAAAAGTTAACAACTTCATGGTCAACTATAGCGGTCTTCAACACTTCTGGTTCGACTCCCGACCAACTTAATCCTCGTTTGAACCACCGATCGACGACTTTCTTCAGAAAACCCTTTTTAGAGATGACCTTTTCTCTTTTCTGTTGACTGCTATCGCATGCCAATTATGATGGAAACCACAAATAGCTATTATGAGCATTGTACGAAAGGTGTTTTAATTTTCTTTTATTGATTAAATATCTTCTAGAATGCATTATGTATTTATCAGCGATTTATCAGAATGTGATTACGAATCCCTGTAATTACATATGCCATAGTCGTTTTGCCCTCTACTGAAATGGTTGAGGCAGAAGAACAGTTTCCTTTTAGTTGATGAAATATCGGCTGTTATCACTGCAGCAGAAACGGTCCACAGCACCAGCGCGTATGGAACTCATCAAGCGGTCTTCAACACTTCTGGTTCGACTCCCGACCTGGCAACAAAAAAATGGTTAAAACATACATGTGGGGGGGCATTAGTACCGTCGATAACGAAACGGTGCTAAAAATAGATTTTTGTTTTGGTTTTTCGTGTTGCACGTATTAAGCATGTGCAAATGCAAATGTACAGCACATGCATTTATGTCACTTTAGCAATGGCTGTCAACGTGCAGCAATATGTGGCACTAATTTAATTTTAGTGGGGCCCTTTTCGACTTTAATATTGCTTCAATGAGGTATTTAAAGTAATGCAGCATTATTTACACAATTTTAAATATAAATATATGGCAAAATTGATGCACTTATATACGGCTTCGTGGTTACTTGGGTATACAATCAGCTAAAAAAGCTACACGATGCTACACGTGCTAGCTTGTGGAGAACCGGGACAGTTATTCCACAGGCAACCGGTTACTCTAGTAGTAAACAGTGCTGCGTGTGTGTACTAAATAACAGGGTAGCTTCTAGAAATGATGAATTACTGGGGATCGTCACTAATACGATGCCGATGTAAATACATAGTTGAAACACAGACAAACAGACGTAACACTCTTCAAAACGGCTTGGCACATGCATTTAATGATCAATTCAAATTTCATTTGATTTCCGCGATCCTTCCATCAGAGGCGCTAGTGTTCGATCGCTTTGACGTTTGCCAGTGTATACGTTGCTGAATGATGCAAACGAAAATTACAGGCGATTTGTGTAGTGTGCGTGTTAATAAACGTCAAATCGAAACCCGTCATGGCGGTAGGTAGCAGTGTGCTCATGAAAAAGACACCGGGAAAAAGTTTTTTGATGCATTTACCACAGACAAACAGACGTAACTCTTAGAGCAAATTCATAAAAAACTTTTGCCTGGTGTCATTTTCATGAGCACGCTGCCACCTGATGGTAGAACCGCGCGCGACACTGTCTGCCATGATGGATTTCGATTTGACGTTTTGCTTCTTCTTCTTCTTCTTCTTCTTATTTCTGGCGAGCCGACACCGTTCGGCATCAGCTCTAGTTTAACGTCCGCCTATTTCTGGTACTAAGCCTAAACACGGACGGTCAGGGAGACATCCACACACACCTGACACCCTACATATCGAACCCATCAACACATGGGCCGGGACCTACGGCTTTACTTCCTATCCGAGGGAAGGCGTGATCAGATATTTTTGTCTCAGAAATACCGACGGCGTCGACTAGGATTGAACCTAGACCGACTGGGGTGAGAGGCAACCACGCTTACCACTACACCACCGACGCCGCTTGACGTTTTGCTGACACGCGCACTACTACACAAATTGCCTGTAATTTTCGTTTGCATCATTCAGCAACGTGTACACTGGCAAACGTCAAAGCGATCGAACACTAGCGCATCTGGTGGAACGATCGCGCAAATCAAATGAAATTTAAATTGATCGTTAAATGCATGTGCCAAGCCGTTTTGAAGAGTGTTACGTTTGTTTGTCTGTGCATTTACTCTAAGAGTTACGTCTGTTTGTCTGTGGTCGAAAAGAAAAAGTACTATTTATTATGATGTTGTTACAAATTTGAGTCATTTATACATCAACAACTATCAAAATAGTATTATTTATAATTACAGACAAACAGATGTAACATTATTCAAAAGAGTATGACTCATTCAATTTACGATGAATTCGACACAGACAAACAGACGTAACTCTTAGAGGAAATTCTTCAAAAACTTTTGCCCGGTGTCTTTTTCATGAGCACACTGCCATCTGTTGGTAGAACCAATAGAGTTAAGAAACTATAGAGGACGAATGTCGCTGCTGTTCCCTTTGTTCTCGTTCGGAAACATGTCGGGTATCTATCTGTCAAACTGCATACCTTTTCGCTTTGACACTTATAGCCCGGCCTATCTCCGCCAGCAAGAGATGTTTCGGCAGCGACGCCAGCGACATTCGTCCTCTATAGTTTATTAACTCTGTTGTAGAACCGCGCAAGACACTTTCGGTCATGACGGGTTTCGATTTGACGTTTGTCTAACACGCACACTACTACACAAATCGCCTGTAATTTTCGTTTGCATCATTCAGCAACGTGTACACTGGCAAACGTCTAAGCGATCGAACACTAGCGCCTCTGTTAATTCAAATGAAATTTGAATTGATCGTTAAATGCATGTTCCAAGCCGTTTTGGAGAGTGTTACGTCTGTTTGTCTGTGATAATACATATTATATAGTTGAAAAGGATGAGTGATTACTACTTTTATGAATGATATTGTCAATAATTATAACTGTTATTATCCATATCGTTTGTCAAATCATCTATTTATAATCCAGTTTATGATAATACGAAAGTTTAGCAAAAAACACTGCACAATTGATATATCGTATCGGTTTTTGGAGAGTAATTACATCATCGCAAATCATCCAGAGACCTTGAACCCGGATCAATTTTCGGTTTCGTTCCAAAAAGGTAACCCAGTGGTGTTATATTTCCGATTTCTATTAGCACACACAAACCACAGACAAACAGACGTAACACTCTTCAAAACGGCTTGGCACATGCATTTAACGATCAATTCAAATGTTATTTGATTTGCGCGATAGTTCCACCAGAGGCGCTAGTGTTCGATCGCTATGACGCTTGCCAGTGTACACGTTGCTGAACGATGCAAACGAAAATTACAGGCGATTTGTGTAGTAGTGTGCGTGTTAGACGAACGTCAAATCGCAATCCATCATGGCCGACAGTGTCTCGCGCGGTTCTAGCAACAGGTGGCAGTGTGCTCAAGAAAAAGACACCGGTCAAAAATTGTTGATGAATTTCCTCCAAGAGTTACGTCTGTTTGTCTGTGCACAAACTGTCTCCACTGATGACTGCTGCTATTGTAGCTCGTCGTCGTGAGCAATCAATTTGCCACTTTATGCTTGATGTGTTTAGTTTATTTCACTGCCTTGAGGGACATCGCTGCGAGAAACGAATCGAAGGCGAAGCAAATGATGATCATTGAACATCATCGCATCGCAGAGGTGAAGGTCTGTAGTGGCTAGGATTCATTATTGCCGGTGAGAGTGTAGATAGATGCTCCCTCATTGTGTTACAGATTTGCATAAACAATTTCAATCTCGACCGGGTGGTGTTGATTGCCTTCGAAAGAATTCAGAATGAACATACAACACAACATACCCATAAACGTGACTTAACGGAGAAATAAACTGTTATTTGAGATCTATTTTTAGCCGTTTTGTATCGGTTGTCTGGATAATCTAGATCTAAACAGCCACCTATTTCAGGATTCGCCCAAACACAGTTAGCATTGGGCTATGACGTTTAGCAATCGACAGATGTTTGAAGTATTATGTCGGTTTGTCCGTTTCGACAAATTGGTACAAAAAATTAAAACAAAGAACATGAAAATGAACTGCCCAATACTGAAATGCCTGGTAGACCAAGTGTTATTAGTAAGTATTGGGTGATAGTGAATGTTAAGAAGAATAAGTGTAAGATCCTTCCGAAAGAAGCAATAGGCTCAATCACAAGACGTTTCAAATCAGCTGATTTTTGGGGCCTTTGACAGTTCTCCCACAGACAAACAGACGTAACACTCTTCAAAAACGGCTTGGCACATGCATTTAACGATCAATTCAAATTTCATTTGATTTACGCGATCGTTCCACCAGATGCGCTAGTGTTCGATCGCTTTGACGTTTGCCAGTGTAAACGTTGCTGAATGATGCAAACGAAAATTACAGGCAATTTGTGTACTAGTGTGCGTGTCAGCAAAACGTCAAATCGAAATCCATCATTGCCGACAGTGTCGCGCGCGGTTCTACCAACAGGTGGCAGTGTGCTCATGAAAAAGACACCAGGCAAAAGTTTTTGATGAATTTGCTCTAAGAGTTACGTCTGTATGTCTGTGGTTCTCCTATGAAAATGACAGTTCAGCGTTTGCGCCTGTGTTCCATTGTAAACAATGGCATACACGGACTTGTCAACTGACAAGGCCTATTATTTGAAAATCCAAAGAATAAGGAAGTTGGTATACCCTGCCTGGTATACCGCAGAAAATGGATTCCACGATTCGACGAAAACTCCCGTCGCTTCCGCCGAAGCGAATCGCCCATTGCTACACGCAAAACAAATAAACCACTAGCGTATGCAAATTGGCGCATGCACGTCACGCTCCGCGTTCACTCGTCGTCAATAAATAAACAATTTGACTCATAACCCCACCCAATTTGAATAGTTTTCACCGAGCTTAATTCTGAACGAACACCGGACCGAACCACCTTTGTGAACTTCCGTTATCACATCACTTCGTCGTGCCTTTATCAGCGAGAGGGTGTCCCACATCAAATTGTAATGTAATCTCCATTCGGTTGATTATTTCACACGACACAAACACACAAAGTAGGTATCACATGCGCCGCTAAATATGAGCAGTAGGAAGAATAAAAACCGAGTTGGCAAAGACCTCGACCAAGACCTCCACTCGGATCGCGCTCCATATTTCGTAGCTAGGTTACGCAACCCCATTCAATCGTGGCGGCGAAGGCTGTTCACGCACAGCATAGCCTACTTTGATCGGGTTCAGGTTCATAGACGCACAGTCAGATGCATAGAGCTATATTACGTATACGTACACAATTATTAAATAGCGCGGATGATTTACGCTTCGTCTTCGCAGCAGATCGATCGATCGCGCGCGGCACACACTGAGGAAGGTCAAGAGTACGCACACGGCGCAAAAGCGGAGATCGCGTAGACGCGGGGGTGGGCAGAAACGCGGCGGGGTTCCGAGTTCAAAGATTCGCAATAAGCGAGCGCCAGCAGCTTTTTTAGCTTAGTTTCGCGAGGCACTAATATAAACAGCTGCTGCTGCTCTGCTGCTCTCGACGTCCGGTCGCTATCTATCGTGCGCTCTTTTCCCGACGAACACTGGAACAGTACTGACGGCGGTCGTGGACGGATTGCGCTCAGCGCTGCTCGTCGGACACACGGGTAGCAGTAGCAGGCCGCAACGCAGACAGCGACGATTGAGTTTTTATCGGTTGCTGCGATGGATGTTAGCGTTAGCTAGGTAGTATACAGGGTTGCTGAGATGCCCGTGTCCGCATGCGGCGGCGCGTCGGTTATTCCATGAGGTTGCAGAAAAAGACGGACCGAGTTCGGCGGAATGAGCAGCAACGTGTGCGGTACGGCGCAAGCGGTGCAAGGGAATCGCGCTTACGAGTCGATTCTTGGACAAACACGGCACACGTTGGCCGAGTGCGTGATTTACACGCCGGTGGTAGAGGGACGAGAAGATATGATGAAAACACAAAGACACACGGGGTTTCAGCAGTTACAGAAATCTTAGCAATATTACAGAAGACGAAGGAAACAGGTTGCTTGGATGAATCGATGTGATTTTCGGGAACTCCAAAAAGGGAAAGCGGAGTTGGCACATCATAAACAGTTTGCTCATCGGTCAGGCAACTGTGTTGTCTTTGCTGTTTTTGTCAGGCTTCTTAGATGAAAAACACGTTAACGAAATTTCTGATGAAATTCGGAGATTTCCATAGGTAGATAAATAATTTCAACTGTCGATATAATGGTTGCATCAAGCCGACATTTTCAGTCACACTGTAGGGCAACCACCACCAACTCTAGCCCAGCAATGATGACGATGTCGCAATCTGCATTTGTTGTGACAAATCCACCCAATGCGAATTAGGTTTGTCCTGACTTGAACAGAATATGACAAGGATTGTGCGTTCAGAAATGTTTAAGTCTTGTATTGCGATTTGCAAGGGGTAACTTTGAGTTGATAAAGAATGCATCATTGTTGAAGAAAGTGTCTGGTCGTTAGGCCGAATGTCATCTAGCCAGATTCAGACTCTGGATTCCTGTCAAAGTTTTTGTCGAAATTCCGCATCAGAATCTTAACTGGACTCCTATCGAATCTTGTCGAAATTCTGATTGGAATCGTCGAAACCCCGACTAGATTTCAGTCGGACTGGATTTCGCTCGACTTTCTGAGTAGACTCTGGAATTGAGACTAGATTTTTTGTCAACATACTGACTGGATAGTGGATACTTGTCAGAATCTTGGATACCGACTGAACTCCTGATTGGGTGCCGGTCAAAATCTAGTTGATTTCATTAGATTCCGGTCTGACTAGATTCCTGTCGGATTTCTAGATAGATTTCTTACGAAGTTCTCGCACAGACAAACAGCCGTAACACTCTTTAAAACGTCGTGGCACATGCGTTTAACGATCAATTCAAATTTCATTTGATTTTCGCGATCTCTCCACCAGAGGCGCTAGTGTTCGATCGCTTTGACGTAAGCCAGTGTAAACGTTGCTGAATGATGCAAAAGAAAATTACAGGCAATTTGTGTAGTAGTGTGCGTGTTAGACAAACGTCAAATCGAAATCCATCATGGCTGACAGTGTCCAACAGATGGCAGTGGGCTCATGAAAAAGACACTGAAAAGTATTTGATAAATTTCCTCTAAGAGTTACATCTGTTTGTCTGTGGTTCTGGCTTCATTCCCGTCGGCATACTGCCTGAATTCCTACCAAATCATTTCACAATTTAGACTGTTTTTTCCTGACTGTATGACTGGAATGGGTTTCTCTTGAGATTGTGATTAGATCATTCAAGAATTCAGACTGGATTCCTGACAGAATCCTAGTTGGATTGATACCCAGGTAACCACTAAGCACTGTTCTGAGCATTATAACAGCCATTAAACAGCTTTTCAGTGCTAAATAGCTCTATATAAGCATTCCTAATGCTTATGGGCACTATAACCAGTAAGAACTAAATTAAGCCCTGTAAGCCTATATAAAGCCTACAAGCTGTAAAGAAGTTTGTCAGTGCTGTCACAGGGCTTGGAGCACATGACGTTTATATCAATCAAAATAGATTTCGACCAAAACAGACTCGAGTCGGTCATGATCAATACGTTTTAAACATCCATGTCGGACGGGATTGGCGGAACGGGATTATTTTTGTTGTTGGAATGTTCATCGGAATGGTGTTGTTTAATAGATAATGGAATCTGGTTATGTTAATTATTCCATTTTTTTCAATCAAGACAAACTCCAGCTCGTTTCCCTATTCTTCTGAAACGTTTCCCGAAAATTTATATAAACATTGCTTCTCCTGCTTCATTTCCTGCGTTCGTCACCACCAAGCTTACCACTGAATCATCCTCATCCCATATTATTTTCAACCCTCGAAATGCCCAAACTGTTTTTTTTTCATGGTTTAAATACTAGTTTGATCACACCATTCCCATGGTGCATTGGTGGAGCAGATGAGAAAGGGAACAGACTTGAACTTGATCAGGAACCCGGAGGACAACAGCTAGAATCTGGATGAAGTAGCAAAAAAGCAACTTCAATGGAAACGAAGGAAGTTAGAAAAGAACAGGAGATAAACAAAATATTTTTTTTTCTTTTTTCTTTGTCTCACTTTTGACAACTTTCGCTCCAGAGACTTGGTACGATATTTTAAAGTTGGCCGTATATCAGCCGAATAATTCGCCAAAAGTGGCTTTTGAGCAGCTCTATAAGAGGATATAGAACCAATTAGCTCTGTTAGCCAGGTTCTACATTCGACTATAGAGCCGACTTAATGCCATTTTTACGGCTTAATGGTTACTTGGGTATTGAAATTCATACTGGATTCCTATTGGAATTCCAACTGTATTTCTTTTACTATTCTGGTTATACTGCAAAATTCTGATTGGAATCCCGAAGAAATTCTGACTAGATTCCTGACGGACTGGATTTCTCTCGATTTTGACCAGGGCTCTGGAATTGAAAGTGGATTCTTGTCAGCATACTGATTGGAAACTTATCTGAATCCTGGCTGGATTCCAGTCGAAATCTACTGGATTTCATTCGATTCCGGTCTGATTGGGTTCTTGTCGGATTTCTGGATAGATTGCTTGGCTTGATTCTAGTCGAGATGCTATCTGGATTCCTACCGAATCCTATCACAATTTTTACAGATTTTTTATCGGATCCCTGACTGGATGGCCATCGGACTGGATTTCTCTCGGAATTGAGATAAGATTATTCTCAGATTCAGACTGGAACCCGTGCAGAATCCTGTTTGGATTCATTATTGAAATTCATACGGGATTCCTATCGGAATTCTAACTAGATTTCTCTTAATATTTTGACTATACTGCTCTCACATTCAGAATGGGTTCTTGTCAAAACTATGTCAGAGTTTTAGATTCTCGTTGAACATTGATTTATTTCAGTTGAGAATCATAACATGATCCCTACCGAATCAAAATTCTTATTGAAATCTCGTAGAAATTCAGACTAGATTCCTGTCGGACTAGATTTTTTTTCGATATTCTGACTCTGGATTCTTGCCAACATACTCATTGCAAACTTATCTACATCCTGGCTAGATTCTACTCGACATCTACTGGATTTCTTTCGATTTTGGTCCAATAGGATTCTTGTTGGATTTCTGGGTAGACTTTAATAAAGATCTGGCTTGGTTTCTGTTGGGATGTTACTTGGATTCCTATAAAATCCTGACACGATTTTGAATGGATTTCTGTCGGAATCCTGACTGGATAATCATCGAACTAAATTTCTCTTGGAATTTTCATTAGATTATTCTCGGATTATGATTGAATTCCCGTCAGAACTTTGACTGGATTCATATTGAAATTTATACTGGATTCCTATCGAAATTCAAAGTGGATTTTTCATAATACTTTGACTATAGTGCTCTCGGATTCAGACTAAATTCTTGTCAAAATTCTGTCGGAATTCTGTTTGCATTCATGTTGAAATCTTGATTGATTTCCTATTGGAATCTTAACCGATTCCTCCCAAAATTCTTATTGGGATCTCTCTCGATATTTTGACCAAAACTCTGGAATTGAGACTGGACTTTTGCCAGCATACTGACTAGATACTTATCAGAATCCTGACTGCATTCCAGTCGGAATCTAATGGATTTCGATTCGATTCCGGTCTGACTGCATTCCTGTTGGATTTCTGGATAGATTTCTCATGAAGATCTGGTTTGATTCCTGTCGGGATGTTACTTGGAGTCCTATCGAATCTTGACACTATTTTGACTGGATTTTTTCTTAATCTGGACTGGATTCCTCTCGGAATTGTGATTAGATTTTTCTCAGTTTCAGACTGGATTCCTGACAGAATCCTGGCTAGATTCATATTGAAATTCATACTGGATTTGTATCAGAGTTCCAACTGTATTCCTTCTAATATTTTGACTAAACTGCTCTCACATTCAAACTGGATTCTGGTCAAAATTCTGTCGGAGTTCTGTTTAGATTCTCGTTGAAATCTTGTTTGGGTTCAGATGAGAATCTTGACAAGGTTCCTGCCAAATCCTTTCGAAATTCTGATTGGAATCTCATAGAAATTCCGACTAGATTCCTTGTCGGACTGGATTACTCGGACTACACTGAGAAAATATTCTACTCAAAATTGAGTTGGATCCGACTCAGTTTCGTTAAAAGTGGGACAACCCTAAAACTGAGTAAGGTGTAGGTTACTCAATTTTGAGTTGTTGTTCTAGTTGATGAAGACTGAGTAGAGTCAACTCACGATATTCAACAGCGAGAGTGAGTTGCTTCTACTCATATTTCTGAGTAAATTTGAAGCATGATTATTGTTGTTGATGGATATTTCTTACAAAATTTGATAATTTACGACCGCGGCAGCTAGTGATTTTCATTGAAAACTTCATTGTCAACAGCACTTTACTAATTGCAGAGGTAAACCACTAAAATTTGCTTCGAAAATCGAAAATTCTTCCAAAATTGCGTTTTTGATGCAGCCGCTGCTGTCCGCCACGAGCAGACTTTTGTTTTGCTTTTTCTCTATCTCCAGATCTGACAGTTCGGGAACATCGATTGGCTCAATGTTTACTTATAAATTAGTAACCGATAGTCAACACGATGAACTGAGTAAAAGCACCTCATTGCCATCAAACGAGCTTACTCAGTTTGCGCCAACTCTTCGCGGTCGACGAAACTGAGTTGTCGTTACTCATCGAATGAGTAGAATTTTTTCTCAGTGTAGGACTCTGTAAATGAGACTGAACTCTTGTCAACATCCTGACTGGATACTTATCAGAATCTTGACTGGATTCCAGTCGGAATCTACTGGATTTCCTTCGATTCTGGTCTGACAGGATTCCTGTTGGATTTCTGGATAGATGTTTGATGAAGTTCTGGTTCGATTCCTGTCGGGATATTACTTAGATTCCTATCGAATCCTGATGACCATCGGACTGGAAATCTCTTGGAATTGTAATTAGGTTATTCTCGGATTCCTATCCGAATTTTGAGTGGATTCATATTTAAATGCATATTGGATTCCTCATCGGAATTCTAGTTGGATTTGTTTTATAATTTTGGCTATATTTTTCTCGGGTTTTAACTAGTCTTGTTAAAATTTAGCTGGAAACCTGTTTGGATTCCTGTTGGAATTCTGATTTCCTTCCGATCAAAATCTGTCGACATTGGATGATTGGAATATCTTGGCAATTCTGGCTAGATTACTGTCGGACAAGATTTCTCTCGATATTCTGACTAGGACTCAGGAGCTGAGCAGACTAGATTCTTTTCAACATACTGACTGTGTTACAACCCCTCAAGTTGTGTCGCTCCTAGCTACTCAACTGACCGTACCTCATGCACCGGTATGGTCGCGCGCCGATGGATGAGAGATGACAGGAGAAGAATAGAGGGCAAATAATGAGAGCGATAGGGAATTCCACTTTGTTGACAACAAACCGCAAAGTCATTGAAGAAGCAAGCAGTGAAGCAGTTCTAAGAGGATGGATTCTGGTAAACCAAATAAATCGGTGAAGGATTCAACCTCTAAGGATCGCCGACAGAAACCAAAAGCTTCTGCCCCCGAAATATCAGCGAACGTGGATGCTATGTTGGCCGCTGAAATCGACAAGTTGGCGAACGTCTCAACGAAAGCGAAGTCTATAGTGTCCAATTCATCGTGCAAATCGGCACTATCGCTGAAGCTGCAGATGCAGAAAGTGTTGGCCGAAGAAACGTTGATGCTTGAGGAGATGAAGCGACGACGGGAGTTCATGAAGAAAAAGTTCGAGCTGATGGAGGAAATTGCTGAGGTACAAAGCTGTCCAGTACCAGGGGCCCGAACAACAGATCCTTTAACGAAGGTGAAAGGTTGGCTCCAGAAGCAGCGTCAAGCCGAAAATGAATCAGTAGCGGCGGATGACGATGAGCACGATAGCGATGATGATACGGAGGACAACATGGACGACGACGAGGATGACGACGCCGGAGATACCGAATCAAGCTCGGAGTATGCGGCCGACGAAGAAGGTGACAACTCGTCGGGCGAAACGGAACCGGAAAGCGTCGATAGCGAAGACGGTTCTAGCTCAGCAGACGAGTCATACCACGAGCGAGGTGATGAACACCATGAGGAAAGATTTTCTCCTAGGGAACGTTCAACTCCGGTACAAGTGAGGGCTTCCAGAACGTCAAATCGGGTGAAGTATTCCCGGTCTAGTGCCACGCTTTCCCGCGACCAGATTGCGGCACGTCAGGTTGTGCCATGTGATCTCCCGAAGTTTGGCGGCAGCCCAGAGGAATGGCCGATGTTCATATTGACATTCGAAAGTACGACGAGAATGTGTGGCTACAAGGACGAGGAGAATATGATCCGCCTTCGAAACTGTTTAAAAGACGAAGCGTTTGCCTCTGTGCGGAGCTTTCTGATGCATCCGTCGATGGTATCGAAAGCGATTAGCGTCCTGAAACTTAGGTTTGGTCAACCACATATGATCATCAGTACGTTGCGCGAGAAGGTGCTAGCTACGCCACCGATTAGAACTGATTCGATCGAAAAGCTAGTAGACTATGCACTTGCCGTACAGAACTTGTGTTCGACTATCGATGCTTGTGGGCGGAAGGAGTGTATGCGTGATGCGACTCTGATGCAAGAACTCGTTTGCAAGCTTCCCTCCGCTATTAAACTGGATTGGGCGAGGCACAGCAAAACACTAGCGAAGGTGACCCTATCAACCTTCTCCGATTGGATTTTCTCGATTGCGGAAGATGCAAGCATCGTAGCAAACCCTCGAAAGTCCCACAGCTACGAGCAGGAGCCACGCAATAAGCGCCAAGGAAAGGTTTTCGTCAACACTCACGTTGAATCTTCTCCATCGGTAGCGGGTGGCCAGAAGGTTACTGGCAATCGGCCGAACGTCGTTTCTAGCGGCAAAACCTCGATGGAAGGACCGACCATATGCCCTACTTGCAAGGGCAGCTGTCGAACTGCAGCGAAGTGTAAGCGTTTCCTCGATCTCTCATATGAAGCAAAATGGGCAGCCGTTCGCGAGCTCAGAATATGCCGTCGTTGCCTACGACAGCATGGAGGTAACTGCAACAGCAAGCCGTGTGGAGTCAACGGGTGTACATTCAAGCATAATCCGCTTTTGCACAAGAGCCTCGTTGCACCAGGTGAAGTCACAGGCAGCCCGGGTAGCCCTAACCCGGCCAAGGCGAATGAAGAACGCAGTATCAACACACACCGCGTCGAAACTGGCCTAGAACTGTTCCGGTACATCCCTGTAACGTTGTTTGGGCCGACGAAGCAAGTGGAGTGCTACGCTTTTCTTGATGATGGTTCCGAGCTGACGTTGTTGGATGAGCAGATCGCCAAGGATTTGGATTTGATCGGTGGTGCGAAGCCGTTGTGTTTGAAGTGGACTGGAGGAACTCACCGCTTCGAGGAGAAGTCAAGATGTGTGGACATCGGAATTTCCGGATCGGCGGGAAGAAGGTTTGAGCTAAGCGGAGTGCGGACGGTTGAAGCGCTTGAGCTACCATATCAAAGCTTGAACGTCGAGGTACTTCAGGAGAAGTATAAGCATCTGCGCAGTATCCCAGTGGAGTCGTATAATCGTGTCCAACCAAGGATCCTAATAGGAGTCAAGCATGCCAATGTTTCGTTGGTAAGACGGTGCCGAGAGGGAAAGGAAGGCGAGCCCATCGCCGTGAAGACCCATCTGGGGTGGACGATCTTCGGAGGTTGTGTAATGGGAATTTTCCCGGAAATCAAGGGTACATAAACCGCAACTAGCTTATGCGCCAATCTGAACGTACATCCAGATTGCTAGCTTGGTGTTTTACGCCCGACTAACTACTGAGAACGAAGCTCAGGGCAGGTTCGGTGGATCACTCGAACGTCCGATCAAAAACCTCAAAACACTTTACTCGGATCTCTCACCAACGCCAACGAATAAAGCCGATCACTCCTTGGCTACGAAATCAACCGATAAAAAACTCACTCCAAATCTCAATTCAAACAATACACTCAACAACCCGACCTTCTCATGCAAGCCTGTTCTGTTAGGGATAATCTATATTGAAAGCCAGTTTGTTCGGTTACAGTGGTATTTATCGTTCGCAATGGGTATCGTTTCAGCGTATGGGCCCTAATCCCTAACCTGCCTGGGGGTGTGTGTGTGGCTTAACCTATAGGTACCTTTTTTCTCGTTGCGGCCGATCTGCTACCGATGCTGCGCTCTTGGTGCTCGCGGTACGGGCGGGAAACGTGGTAATGGGACGCCGGCACTCATGCGCCTTCGTCAAATGCTGGTCACTCATACGCTCGGGTTACCCCAAGCTTCGGATTCGTGGGATCGCAGGGGGGGCGTTGCTAGCTCGACCCACGCGCACTAATTGATTGCGACCACGAGATGACTACCTGCTATCCCGTATCCAATCCTGCTGATGCTCGTTTGAACCAGGTGTCGACGGGGCACGTGGTTCTCGGAAGCTGCTCTCGAAACGGCTGGATTTAATACGACACGTTTTGCGCCGCCGGGATCTTCGACCCTGTCACTCGTCAGTCTTCCACAGACGGGGGATTCACGCCGGTTCACGATGGACTCACGCTAAACACACGCCGGCTTCACCGGCCCTCGTGGCGGTCCCTTAGGGATGCTCGCTCGGTGAGGCGGGCTCGTTTGCTCACCAACTTCCGTCCTGGGAATGAAAATATTCCAAACGGAAAAGCCACTTTCTCGTGGCTATAGATAGCCACGTGTTAAAATCACCCCAATATCTAACTAACTTCACTTTATTCCTACCTTTTCGTTTCGTTTTAAGTTTCACACACTTTTTTTCCGTTTTCTAGCTTTTAGTCCAGTTTTAGTCCTAATAAAATAAATGTTTTAACTAGTAGAACTTATTATAATAACTTTTACAAGATTTCTAGCTACCTTTCAGGCACTTTACACTTCACACGTGCAACTGTAGAACAATCTTATAACCTTTGGACTTGCAGGTTTTTAAAACAACTTGTCACGATGGAATCAGACTGTAAAATGATCGCCTGATTTAGATCTGGAGTGGACAAAGGTCTCATTTAGACCAAGATTTTACTACTACCGTCGCGAAATCCTTGGCGGAAGTTACTAGATCTTTATATGTGCCTAAAGTTTTGTCCCTTTCACCCTCCTGTCCATCTAACCTGAACCTGACCTTCTATCTCTTTCTGTAGGTAGATTTTTTTTAATTTAAACTTTTCGCCCGCGATCTATATCCATTTGGACACCCAAAATCTGGCAATCATCGTAGTTGTAAATTGGTCAAAATTGCACGTCTACTGGTGCAAACACTCATCTCCCGTATTCATCCGCCATGGGAGGTGTTCATTTGGTTTAAAATGAATTCAATAGGGGAAGTGGCTCACCAGGATGAAGGAGAAGTGGTTCACCTAGGATGAACCGAACTGTTATACGCTTCTCTCACCGCTCAATTTAAACTCTCTCTCTATCTTGCTATTTGCGCACAGTCACTATCCGATTTTACAACTGTTACAGTTGGTCGAAGCAAGAATCGAGCAACGGCGGGAGCCATATCTATCACATTTGTGCGTGCAACCTACAGAACGATGAACAACTGCACCTGGCAGTGAAGCAGTACTTCAGCCTGGATAGCCTGGGAATCATGATGCCAGTTGCGGCCTCAGTATCTAAAGACGACGAGAGGGCCTTGATGTTGCTCAGTTCGCTCACGCAGGTCACCGGTAATAGATACCAAACCGGACTGCTCTGGCGTTTCGATAATATTCGCCTTCCGGACAGCCGGCCAATGGCCTTACAGCGGCTCAAGTGTCTAGAAAGGCGTCTAGCCAAAAATGCCGATCTGAAGCTTGCCTACGATGGGAAACTAGCAGAATACGAAACGAAAGGGTACATTAGGAAGGTAACCCAGAAGGAGCTGGAGCAAAACAAAGGTCACTCTTGGTACCTTCCCACGTTTCCGGTTATAAATCCCAACAAGCCAGGAAAGATCCGTATTGTATGGGATGCAGCAGCAACCGCACATGGAGTAAGTCTCAACTCTATGCTGCTTACTGGTCCAGACTTGTTAAGCTCGTTGGTGGCCGTCCTGAACCAATTTCGGGAAAACCGCATAGGCATTTGTGGAGACATTCGCGAAATGTTTCTCCAGATCGGAATACGTCGAGAGGACCAGTTCTACCAGCTGTTTCTATGGAACGACAACGTGAATCAGGAAGAACCCAGCACGTACGTAGTCCCCGTAATGATCTTTGGGGCCCGGTCATCGCCAACTACAGCGCAATTCGTTAAAAACCAGAATGCTCAGAGGTTCCGTGCCGAGTTCCCCGTGGCAGTTGAAGTCATTGAAAAAAAGCACTATGTGGACGACATGCTTGCCAGCACCGAAACGGAAGATGAAGCCATCGACCTGGCAAAGTCGGTGAAACACGTTCATGCTCAAGGCGGCTTTGATATAAGGAACTGGGTATCTAATTCCGCCAAAGTTTTGAATGCGCTGAACGAAAGCCCGACGAGTGAGAAGTCCCTAAACATTGCAGCCGACATTGCGACGGAGAAAGTCTTGGGGATGTGGTGGAACACCTCAACCGACTGCTTCACCTTTAAGATCTGCTGGACCAGGTTTGACGCAGTATTGTTTGACGGAAGCAGAGCGCCTACCAAACGTGAACTTCTTCGGATCCTGATGAGTATCTTTGATCCGTTGGGACTCATTTCGCAATTCCTAATGATCCTCAAGGTTACACTCCAAGAAGTATGGCGTAAGGGACTGAAATGGGACGACCAGATAGAAGGCAAGCAGCTCGACGATTGGCAGACGTGGACAAAATTGCTACCGAAGCTGGAGGAACTCCAAATACCTCGATGTTACCGCCAGATCACAACAACTGGAGCCCAGATTCAAATGCACACATTCGTGGACGCTGGAGATAAAGGGATGGCTGCAGTCGTGTACCTACGGTTCGAAGAAAATGGAATCGTCGAATGCGCTTTAGTCGGGGCGAAAACACGGGTTGCACCATTGAAGTACCTGTCAACGCCGCGTTCGGAACTCCAGGCTGCTGTCATCGGAGCGAGATTATCCAACAGTACTATGAAGTCATTGTCTCTTTCAGTGTCGCAGCGCTTCTTCTGGTGTGACTCACGTAACGTACTGTGCTGGTTACGCTCCGATCACCGTCGTTACAGCCAGTATGTTGCGGCGAGAACGAGTGAAATTCTAGACACTACGGAAGTTAACGAATGGAACTGGATCAAATCGGAGTGGAACGTAGCAGATGATGGCACGAAATGGACCGGGCAGGTGCAGATGAAGTCCGACGATCGTTGGTTTCTAGGGCCGGCATTTTTACAGAAAGCGGAGCGAGATTGGCCAGTTATCCCGTACAACCAAGAAACTACGACCGAAGAGCTTCGTACCAGTGTTCTGGTGCACAGGAAAGTTCGGGATCCAGTGGTTGTGGCTAGTGACTACTCTAGCTGGAATCGTCTGCTAAAAGTTACGGCATATGTACAGCGATTCGTGTACAATCTACAAGCGAAACGACAGGGATTAGTTTCACATCAAGGACCATTGTCTAGTGAAGAATTGCGACAGGCTCAGCTGTACCATTTTCGGCAGGCGCAACAAGAGGTGTATCACGAAGAGATGTTGGTGCTGAAGGAGGGGTCGAAAAATGGAGAGAACGTGCGGAAGCAATGGCAACAATACAGTCGCAGTCAGATCTACAAGATGAGCCCATTCGTGGACGAAGACGGAGTTTTGCGAATGAACAGCCGAGCTGCGAAGTGCTCTTTCCTGTTTCCGGACGAAAAATTCCCGATAATACTTCCGGACAACCATCCGGTCACCAAAATTCTCCTAGTGGATTTCCATGAGAGGTACCATCATCGCAATTATGCTACTGTGGCCAACGAGGTGCGTAGACGGTACTGTATTCCATGACTTCGTCAAACACTTCGCAAGATGCGATGTGGATGTCAATGGTGTCGGAACCGGGATGCGAAACCTGCACCACCAGAGATGGCAGAACTTCCTTCGGCGAGAATGGCTGCCTTCACCAGGCCATTTTCCCATGTAGGCGTAGATTTCTTTGGGCCTATTGAAGTCTTAGTGGGGCGAAGGGTCGAGAAGCGTTGGGGGGTCTTATTGACGTGTCTAACTGTCCGGGCTCTTCATATTGAGGTTGCTAACTCCCTTAGCACCAGCTCATGCATGATGGCGTTGAACAATTTCATCGCTCGTCGAGGCACACCAGTGTGCTTTTACTCCGATAGAGGGACGAATTTCGTCGGCGCGTCCAAAGAGCTTCGCGACGCTCTGAAGGCGATTGATAAGCACGAAATGTCGAAGGAGTTCACAACACCAGCTACGTCTTGGCAGTTCAACCCACCATCCAGCCCACACATGGGCGGTAGCTGGGAGAGGTTGATTCAATCGGTAAAGCGGAACTTGACGGAAGTGCTGAAGTGTAGGCGATCAACGGATGAGGAACTACGCAGTGCGTTGACACAGATCGAATCTGTTCTCAACAGTCGCCCACTTACTGATGTTCCCGTGGACAATGAGTCGGAACCGGCTCTGACTCCCAACCATTTTTTATTGGGGTCATCGGATGGCTCCAAACCCCTGACACTATTCGATGACAGCGTTCAAGCTGTGCGACGGGGATGGCAGGTGTCCCAAATGATGGCGAATCTTTTTTGGAGACGTTGGCTTCGGAATTATTTACCCGAAATCACTAAGCGAACCAAGTGGTTTAAGAAGGTAAAGCCCATAGCCGTGGGGGATATCGTCGTGATTGTGGACCCGGAGTTACCACGGAACTGCTGGCCTAAGGGTCGGGTAATCGGTACAGTAGAAAAAGGAAGTCAGGTACGTAGAGCAACTGTTCAAACTAGCAAGGGAGTGTACGAGCGACCAGCGGTCAAGCTGGCGGTCCTTGATATCTGGAGCGAAAATAGGTAGGCCAAATCCTGGAGTTGGCATACCGGGGGGGGAGTGTTACAACCCCTCAAGTTGTGTCGCTCCTAGCTACTCAACTGACCGTACCTCATGCACCGGTATGGTCGCGCGCCGATGGATGAGAGATGACAGGAGAAGAATAGAGGGCAAATAATGAGAGCGATAGGGAATTCCACTTTGTTGACAACAAACCGCAAAGTCATTGAAGAAGCAAGCAGTGAATTTTTCCATACTTAGTTTCTTATTATATTATTACTATAAATAATTTTTAAATCTAATATAACGACTAAAGTAAGGTAGTGAAATTGATCTTAAAACTAGAAATGCTTAATACTAAATGAATTTCTATAGTTTCATGCGACAACGACTTTGGACAAATACTTAAACTAAAGCTAACCTAAACATACACGTTAGCCTGAAGGTAAATAGATTAAAATGTGGAAAATAGACATAAATACTTACTTAACATACATGTAAACAGACCTCACATCGCTAGTCAGGGACTTTCGACTTGAGAAGGACAAAAGAACGAAGATTGACTAAACGTAAGTAACGAAAAACAAGTACTTTAAACACAATGTTGAATTACCTTAAACCTACATGCAGGATATTAAAATATCTACTAAAATACGGATATTGCAAATCTCGGAAACCTCCCTTTCTTCGCCACCGAAACCCAACAGACTGAATACTTTCTTTCGATTCCGGTCTGCCTGGATTCATGTCAGATTTATGTACATATAGATTTCTTATGAATTTCTGGCGGGATGTTACTAGGATACCCATCGATCTCTGACAATATTTTAACTAGATTTTTGTCGGAATAAAGATTTTTCTCGGATTATTCTCTGTCGAAACCATGAATAGATTCCAATCAGGACATTGAATTAATTCCTATTAGAATCCTTTCTATATCCCTGTCACAATCCTTACTATATCTCCCTTTACATTCTAACTAGATTATGCTAGAGCTCAAACAGGATTCTTGTCAAAATTCCGACTGTACTCTAATCGGAATCCCGTATGGATTTCTGACTGGTTTACGGTCGTAGTCTAGACAGGATTTCGATCTAACCCTGCCAATATTCTAACTGGAATATTGTAGAAATCAGTATTTCTACCGGAATCTTGACTAGATTCTTGTCGGACTGGATTTCTAGATGGGAGACTGGATTCTAACACTCCGGCTGAACACTTGTCAGAATTCTAAATTCCTGTTGAAACCTTAAGTGGATGCTAGTCGGAATCTAATGGATTTCCATCATTCCAGTCAAAATTCTGACTAAAATCTTGGCCAATCCTATAGCTGTATTGTAGCCGGAACCCTGAACGGATGACGGACAGGATTTCTCTCGTATTCGTGATTAGATTATTCTCGGATTAGGACTGGATTCCTGTCGAAACGCTGGATGGATTCCAGTCAAAATACTGGATGAATTCCCATTGGAATGCTTACTAGATACGAGTTACGTCTGTTTGTCTGTGATACTACTGTTGAGCTCAAACAGGATTCTTATCAAAATTCCGACTGTACCCTTTTCGGAATCTCGTATGAATTTCTAACTGGTTAACTTTTGAAATCTTATCTTGATTTCAATCTAACTCTGTCAACATTAAAATTCTAATAGGAATCTTGTAGAAACCCGTTTTTCTACCGGAATCCTGACTAGATTCTTGTCGGACTGAATTTCTCTCGATATTCTGACTTGATTACCCTGGAATTGAGACTGGAATATTGTCAACATTCTGACTGGGAACTCGACAGAATCCTGAATTTCTGTTGGAGCCCTAACTGGATAACGGTCGGCATCTAATGGATTTCTAGTCAAAATTTTGACTGAAATCTTGTCGGATCGGAACCCTGGCTCTATTTCAGTCGGAATCCTGACGGGATGACCATCGGACGGGATTTCTCTCGAAATTGTGATTAGATTATTATCGGAGGAATAAGACTGGATTTCTGTCAAAACCCTGGATGGATTCTTGTCACTTCTGGATACTATACAGGATAAATTCCCATTGGAATCCTTACTAAATTCCTGTCAGAATCCTAACTGTATTTTAACTAGATTACTCTCGAGTGCAGACTAGATTCTTGTCAAAATTCTGACTGTACTCTTGTTGGAATCCTGACTGCATTTCTTTCGAACCCTGTCAACATTCTAATTAGAAGCTTTTAGAAATATGTATTTCTACCGGAATACTGACTAGATTCTTGACAGACTGGATTTCTTTCGATATTCTGACTAGATTACCCTGGAAGTGAGACTGGATTCTTGTTAACATTCTGACTGGACACTTGTCAGAATCCTGAATTCCTGTTGGAATCCTAACTGGATGCTGGTCGGAATCATATTGATTGCAATCGATTCCAGTCGAAATTCTGACTTATATTTTGCCGTATCCCTGGCTCTATTTCAGTCGGAATCCTGACCGGATGACCATCGGACAGGATTTCTTGCGGAATTACGATTAGATTATTCTCGGAGGAATATGACTGGATTTCTGTCGAAACCCTGGATGAATTTCGGTCAGAATACTGGATGAATTCCCTTTTGAGTCCTTACTAGACTCCTGTCAGAATCCTAACGGTATTTCTCTTGATATTTTAACCAGATTACTCTCAAGTTCAGACTGAATTCTTGTCAAAATTCTGTTTGTATTCTTGTCGGAACCCTGTGTATGGGTTTACGGCCGAAATCTTAATTAGATTTCTATCGAACATTGTTAAATTTCTAAGTGGAATCCTGTAAACATTTTGGCTGTATTTCTGCCAGAATTCTAATTAGTTTCTTGTCGGACAGAGTTTGTCTCGATATTCTTACTAGATTACCCTACAATTGAGACTGAATTCTGTTCAACATTCAAACTGGATACTTGTCGGAATCTCGAATCCCTGTTGGAACCCTAACTGGATGCTGGTATATCATGGTAGAAATATTCAATTTCAATCGATTCCAGTCAAAATTCTGACTGAATTATTATTGAAACCCTGGCTCTTTTTCAGTCAGAATCATGACTGGGGATGACCATCGGATAGGATTTCTCTCAGAATTGGGATTAGAATATTTTCGGATTAGGACAGGATTCCTGTCGAAACCCTGGATGGATTTTTATCAGAACACTGGATGAATTCCCATTGGAATCCTTACTTAGAATCCGCATTGTATTTCTCTTGACAATTGAACTAGACAACTCTCGAGTTCAGGCTGGATTCTTTTGTATATTCTGACTGTACTCTTGTCGGAATCCTTTACGATTCTAATTGGAACCCTGTCAAAATTCTAACAGGAATCTTATACACTCAGGCAAATAAACCTAAGATTATCATAAGGTCTAACTTATGAAATGGCCTTTAAACAATTCATAACGGCTAGAACGTTTTTCATAAGGTCGGTCTATGACGCAGAATCGACTCACAGTTTGGCTTTTATACACATTAAGCAACACGATATTCTCAAGCGTCGATAGCCGCGTGGGTTGGGCACGAGCTCAGTGATCTCGACGTTCATGGATCGATTCCAGTCTGCATCATTTTGTGATTTTTCTGCTATTTCCATAAGTTTATCTTATGTAATTAGGTCATAATAAGCATGTTCAATTTTCATAAGGTATTCTTATGGTATCCATACTTTACGGTTATGGCTAAATTTCATAAGGTATTTTGATGAATTTCGGTAGTTTACTTCGCTGAGTGTAGAAATCATGGCTATATTTCTGCCAGAATCCAGAATAGATTCCTGTCGGACAGGATTTGTCTCGATATTCTTATACTAGATTACTCTACAATTGATATTGGCGTCTTGAGAACATTCTGACTGAACCCTTGTCAGAATCCTGAATTCCTGTTGGAATGCTAATTGGATGTCGGTCGGATTCTAATAGATTTAATTAATCAATTCCAGCCAAAATTCTGATAGAAATTTTGTCGGAACTTTAGCTCTATTTCAGTCGGAATTCTGACTTGATGACCATCCGACTGGATTTGTCGAGTATTATGACAAGATTACTCGTGAAGTTAGACTGGATTCCTGTCAAGTTTTTACTAGATTCATGTCGGGATCTTAACTGGATTCCTGTCGAATCCGGTTCAAATTTCAACTAGATTTTTGTCAGAAGCCTGTCTAGATGACCATCGGACTGAATTTCTCCTGGAATTGCGCTCAGAATATTCTTGGATTTAGACTGGATTCTTTTCGGAATCCTGCATAGATTCCTGTTGGAATCCTTATAGAATTCTTATCGGTTCTGGCCAAAATTCTGATTTCACTCTTACCGGAAATCCTGGGAAAACTCTAATTGGATTTTTTTTTTTTTGAAATCATGGCTACATTTCTGTCGGAATTCTGACTAGATTCCGATCAGACTGGAATTCTCTGACTACTCTGACCAGACTATCCTGGAATGGAGCCTGGATTCTTGTCAACATTCTGACTGGATAAGGTCAGAATTCCTGTTGGAATCCGATCGGAATCTACAACTGGATTTTTATCGATTCCAGTCAAATTTGTGACTGAGATATTGGCGGAACCCTAATTTTTGATATTTCTATCTAAGCTACTCTCGAATGCTTGACATAATTCCTGTTGGAATCCTAATTTGATTCCTGTCGGGAACATGACTAATTTTCTTCTGGAACTCTGGAACGGAGTCCTATAGACGAGTGCACTGATGAACTGAATTCATCGCGGTCCGAGAATTTTTACACTAGAGCGGGGCCGCTTCCAATCAGAAAAGAACGATTTCCAATCAGAATAGAACAATTCCGATTGGGAATGGCCCCGCTCTAGTGTCAAAATTCTCGGATCGCGATGAATTCAATTCATCGGTGCACTCGTCTATGTAAATGTTGATATCTTAACACCTGATCTTGACTAGATGCCTCTCAGGATTAGTATTCTGACCGGATTTCCTTCGATCCCTTAATCGAGTTGCCCAAGTGCATGTTTTCCACCTAGAAAATCCAACGACAACTCCAAGATAGTCGCCAATGGAACCATTTTGCAACACCCGACGAGTCTTACTTTGGTACCCCCGGTCAACCTTCAGCAGTTGCATTTAGTCAAACGACCAAGTGGCAGCATGCCATGCTTCCCCGCATGTGCAGGCTGCTGAAGGCTTCGTTCGATTAGCCAATCCACGGAGTCCAATCTTCGCTAATTTTACGATCTCTCTCAAGCAACCGTCGTCATAGTTACAGATTGGCAACCAACCTGCGTTTCGCACCACACTCTCTCTCTAGAAGGTACCTGCCGTCGATTTGATGTTTGCAGGTCTGCTAATTGCAAAAGAACGATCACCATGCCGCGCAGCCAGCCGTCGTCATAAGGAGAGAAAGAAAGACCGGTTTGCGTTTCACAGCTGAGGTCGATTGGTTGCTGCTGGTCGGCAATCGTAGCAGTCCGCCGCAGTCCGGGCCGGGCAGGGCCTAGTAGGCCGTTGCGCCATCGATACTAGCTGACTGCGTTAGAGTATAATGCTAGGTCGGCGTTGCTAGGCTGCCACTAGGTAAATACGGTGGTCATATGGAAAATAGTGGAGCATTTTCGTAGGTATTTACCCTAGCAACCCTAGCGAAGTGCGACTAAGAAATGCGAAATTTTCACTTGCTGGATTGCTAGATCCCCCTGCGCGAACTTTCATTGAGGTGCGTTCGGAAATCGACATTGCACGTATTTACTTAAGCTAGTGTTGAACGTTGCGCATTTTGCTTCTGCCCTCTGCGGCGATTTTTCATAATTGAATATTGGTGTCGCGCAAATGCATCGGGGCACGTGTTTCGCGATGTCATACCATTGTCGGAGTGAGTGCCTGACTACAGTGTTACCCCATAAATTCGGCAATATGCCTAATCAGTAGACGTTTAAAATCTGCTGATTTTGGGAGCCTTTGACAATTCTCCTGTGAAAATGACAGTTCGGTGTTTGCGCCTTCGTTTGACAGTTGTAAACGGCGGCATACACGGACTTGTCAAATGAAAAGGCCCATAGGCCTTTTCAGTTGACAGGTCCGTGTATGCCACTGTTTACAACTTCCTAAGAAAGGCGCAAACGCTGAACTGTCATTTTCGTAGGAGAACTGTCAAAAGCCCCCAAAATCAGCTGATTTTAAACGTCTTCTGATTTTAGGCCTATGGGCCTTTTCATTTGACGCAAGCCTTTGTTCGACGGTTGTTAACTGTGGCATACACGGACCTGTCAACTGAAAAAGCCTATTTCCGAACGAAAGTGCTTAAATGTCACTGCGATGTTGCAAATGTAAAACAATCTATTGGAATGTATCAAATCCGAAAATCAAAACAAAACCAAAACTGGAGCTGCCAAATTTTAATGAACAGGGCGATGTAGGATGACCAGTTTGTCGAATTAAATGTTTCCCCCAGTAATCGTTGCCAAATTAGTAAGGTAATACGGTACCTTGGATCGACTTCTTTTCCTGATCTTGTTGAAAAGATCTCAGCGATAACTGCCGAAATCACATTTTGGAATTTAAATTAGCGTACATATTTTTTCAATCTTTGGAATCGAAATAATAAAAAAATGATGACAGCTGGGAGTGTATTTTTCAAACAAAGGTGCAATCTTTCACAAATAATACTAAATCAATTGATCAAACATAGTTTAGGTGTGGATCTATCAACCCGGATCAAACCCAGATAGCGGATACCCGAACGGAACCGGTATTTGAAGTGGTCTGATGGTTTGGCAAACAAATCAGGGTTGCTGTGAAAGCGTCACAGGAATCCACTCAAAGTAGGCTGCGTAGGCTGTGTACATCAAATGCAATTTTGTCATCAAAGCAAGCCATAGCGCGTGTTGATTTGTGATTGGCATATGCAACTGATAACTATTAATGTCCAAAGAAAACTTATTCCAGTCATTATTATTATTTACCCGGATAGGGAGGGCTTCTGTTCCGGTTCTTGAAGTGCTTTGTTGTTTTGCTAACCCTTGCTGTGAAAACGTCATAGATAAATAGAGGATGGCACACGAAGTAGGCTGCGCCGGCTTGTTTACGATGAATGCACAATTTACCCGACCAAAGCAAGCACGTCAGACAGTGCACGTGTTGACCGGTGGTAATGCACACCTCCATCAGCCGTTCCATAACAAAAACAACTGACTGACGAATCGTTATCTGAGCATTCCAATATTTGTGATATCCAGCGTTTGCAAAGATAAACCTGATGTACGATTGCCCGCGGCGCTGCTATCAATATATTGCCCATATCGGTTGGTAACACTGCCAAAAATTTAGGGTTCAATGTTACGGCGAGTGCACGATATGGAAGTTCAATACACTGACTGACTGGCGTCGTGCCGAAGAATGTGTCACCCTCTACATATATGAAACGGGCGATAAGATAGCACGGTCCCAATTTCGATAGGTTGCGCAGGAAATGACCAACATCTCTTATAGGAGTTTGTATGTACCCTTTCTCTCTCTGCTCAATATGCCCATATATGTCACACCGGAGCTAATCTCCGCCGCTGAGTACATTACCTTCTACGGCGCAAACTTATCAACGCCTACTTGATGAGTAACCAACAGCGTACTGACACTTGAGATAGCGTACAGCGAAACAAAAAGTGCTGATCATCGCTCGGGAGAAGCTTCATAATGATGATGAGAATATTGTTGGAATGGCGACATCGCACAACAACAGCAAAACAAACATTAACTGGAATTCGGAACAGGCGAATGATTTGCCAGATGTGATTTCCTTATCCCCTTTTTCTCGCTTTGATTCTGGTTTTGTGTCATGGGGTGATGATACTGATAGATCCCAACGACATCAACAACGCGCAACGGTGATTGCACGTCAGTCACTAACTAACCAAGGTATTTATCTGTGACCTCTAGACTAATGTGGTTGAAACTGGTTGACAGTGTTGCGTGAAATAGAATTAGGTATCGACTTGTTTGCTGTTGGTTGAGTGTAGGGCGGCTTATCAGTTTGATTCAGATTGTCCAGTTACAAGCTAATCCATATAGGCGCAACAAGTAGCATTTGGAACTTATCATCCTGAATTTGTCAGTCTGGCAACACTGATGTCTGATTACTTTCGAGCTCTTTCGAGATATGGTTGATGAAAGGTTGGGGTGAGACAAAACTCCACAACTGTAACAGTTCAAGCACAATTTGGTACTTCAAGTACTTGGTTCATAAGTAAAGCTGACAGAGTGAACTAGATTGTTGATATGAATAAAAAAAAATGTTTGCGAATATGCAGTGTTTACTTCTTTCGAACATGACATTTAACTAGTCGCATGTACTGCACTGTCAAAACAAGCCTTTCGTGTAATGCTGAAGAATCTAAAGAGACCCGCACAGCGTATTCGTTGACAGTACCGTCTACTCCCGTTGGTTTGACCTCATCTAATCTGAACACTTTTTAATTTGACCCCCTCTAATATGCACATCGTTCAAACTAAAAATAGTTCAAACGTCATTCTGCTCATCGAACGGAGTAAAACGGAACGCAGAATCAAAACAGCAAAAAAGGTTACCATCAGTGTGCTTCAGGGTTACTAGAAGTTCAAATTAAAAAATGAACCCCGTTGGTTTGCATGAGATCTCGTTCAAACCAACGAGGGTAGACGGTAGTTTAACAGAGAACACATGGAAAATCTGCCAAATTAAAGTTAACGCAGTAGCAACTATAGATAGTAGAGTAAACATAGATCCGCGGACACCACTGACTAAAATGTTTCAAGCGTGTAAGTAGTAATTTTCAAAAGTGCGACGATTGTATATGACGTCATGCGTTCCATTGATGTTGTCCAAATCGTGACGTCATGCTCGTTTGGATACAGATTTTGACAGTTCGTTTGGATACAACGGATTCATCTTAGCGGATCTATGTTTACTCTACTATCTATAGTAGCAACGTACGCTACGTGATCCAAGCTTAACTGGCAGTTTGTGGTTCCGAGAAGAAGTTGAAGATTCCTCCGGGTTCGGAAGTAACTTCAAGTAGATTCCAGAAGAAATCTGGGTAACCGTGCTAGAGGCAGTGCTGAAAAATTCATTTCGTCATATCTGAATTCAATCACCTACAGCTCATTTTAGAAGCTGAACCTGAGAATATGGTATATGAAAAACTTCCCGCATAGAAAAAAACAACTTGACATATTGTTCCTACCATATACTTGTTTTTTGCCATGTTGTTAACATATGTGTAAAAAGTGTCCTATTATCGAACATTAATAATGACCGTTATCAAAAATATATAGAACTCCTTTACAACCATTTCTCAAATTGTTGATGCATATCACATAGTTCATTTACAGTTGTTTGTGCTTCATAAGCAAGGTAGTTTTCAACTGTAAACACCAAGGAATAGTTACTCAACAATATCACATGGATTAACATTATGACATAAAGCTCAATTATAACTGATTATTGTTCGTATCGAAAGCGAAGCAAACATGATGTCACGCACACATTCTAGAAAATTATTGTTCAATGTTAACTGAATGATTTGTCATAATGTTGCACAAGCTTTGTGTGAGTATCGGCTTGAATATCGATAAGCTCGGGTGAGAACTTGAGTGGAATTGAAAAGAAAAAAACAAAACAGTTGAGTCGGGAGGAGATTTCGGCAAATAATTATTATTTGAACTAGACCGGTGAGTAGTGAGATTATTTTCTATGAATATTCTATAATAATGGTAATATATATTTCTACAGATAACCAATGTTCACGGATGTTTTCATGGTGTCGACGATTGCCAATCGGAACAATTGGAAACATCATTCCAACGGCCGCCAGCAGGATCGGTTTAGTCAAGTCATCCGTGGAGGATAAATCCGGCAAATGCTATTGCCGTTGATCGCACAGCTTATCAACGGTCAAATTAACAACCTTCCCTCAGCTCCTCCCGGAGAAAAGTTCTCCACGAGTACCGATCACGCTAGGAGCTCTCGCAACAGCACGGGGCGCTGACCGGAGATACTAGTAAGAAAATGCTGAAACACCACCTGGATTTCACCGACGGGTACAAACCGATGGATAACCAACTCAATAATGCATATGTCGCCACAGGATATGTGGTTTATGACTGCCGGAGGTTCCCTCGGAAACTTGATAGAGATGCAACGCCATCAATGTAAGTTTTGGTCAAAACTATTATAAAAAAATAGATTTTTCCAATAGGGTAGGAATCAATAAAACTGGGTGTACTACTGCAATTTTATTTGTTTTCTTATTTCGCTGTCAATAGAACAAATGAAAGAGAACCGTATTACATACTGTCATTGCAACTATAAACGAACAATATACCATAAGACCAGGCATCATGATGCCCATGTATGGTTCAACAATTTTACAACAATAAGTCTTGAAATGATCGCTGCAAAAAATGAACAATAAGTCAACACCTTGGCTTATTGTTTTGCGAAAATTTTGTTCGAGAAAAAAGCTGATTTTTTATTGTAACCTAACTTAACAGCCTATTCGTCATATTGTGAAACAGCCCATTACAATTTGCCAAGTGGTATACTACAATATACTAACGCTACCATTTGAAGTTAGGCTGGGTATCATGTCATATTGTTCGGGAATAGTAGCAAGTGGTTGCGGACAGCATATCAGATAGTATGCTTTTTGTTGCCAACTATGCGGGTTGTGCGGCTAGACTAATTCTGTAAGAAAGTCACGGAAAAACCGCTATTTTTCGAATATTTGATGTAAATGTCACGGACTACCTTTGAAAAATGCTAAATGATATTCACCGTGAATATCATTGGGATTTTTCGAAGGTAGTCCGTGACATTTACCTTAAATATTCGAAAAGTAGTGGTTTTTCCGTGACTTTCTTGCAGAACTGGTCTAGACACACAAGTTTTTCATATACCATATTCTCAGATTCAGCTTGTAAAATGAGCTGTAGGTGATTGAATTCAGACATGACGAAATGAGTTTTTCAACACTGGCTAGAGGAACAAGGAGAAAGGCACCTGGATCAAGCAGATATTTTCGGCAATCTGACGATTCCCATGAGATGCTGGGGCTAAATCTAGGAGTTAACGTTCCTACCGGGAATTCACAAGAATTTTCCTAGAAATTCCGTCAAGATGTATTTCTGGAACTCCTTTTGAGGTATCTTCAGGTTTTCTCACAAGATTCCTTTCGTAATTTTCACGGCATGTTTCTTAGTATTCCTGCTTGAGTTGCTTCCGGAAGATCATCCGGGTGTCCTCGCGGGGATTTTCTCAGAGTTCTTCTTGCGTTTTCTCCAACATTTTTTTTGTAGAATTTCTCCCAAGGTTTATCCTGGGATCGCCACAGGAACTTCCCTTAGGATTCTACCCATATGTTGTCGCGGGATTTCTCTTAGATTTTCTCACGGAACTCCACCTGAATGCTTTTCCGTGATTCTTTCTGATATTTCTTCAGGAATCCTCCCTGAGTTTCTACTGGGGATATTTCTAAGTTTTCTACTAGAGCTCCTCTCAGGATTTCTTCAGAAGCTTTTGCAGTGTTTCTTCCAGAGTCCCTCCTTCTGGAGTTGCTCCTGCTATTTCTTTAAGAAATTTTCCTGTGCTTTCTCCTAGAGTTTCACCCGGAGTTTTCACAGGAGTTTCTTGCAGGATATTTCGTGAAGATCCTCGCGGGATTTCTCTTTAAGTTTCATATAAGATTTCTCTTGGTGTTCCTCCCGCAAAACTCCCTTCCGATTTTACTCTCCGGATGTCTCTCACTCAGAGTTTTTCAGAATTTATCATGAACTATCTTCCAAGATTTTTCCGGGGTGTCGAAGTTTCTTTTGGATAATTGCTTAGCTTCGTGCAGGATATAGTGCTGATATTTCTGATCGAGTTCCTTTTAGAAGTTTCTCAGCCTTTCCCTCGTAAAGTTGTTTTCAGAAGTTGTTGCAGCGACCCTGCTGAGGTTTTTCCTAGAGATTTTTCAATGATTACTCGAAGAATTCTTCTCGAAATTTCTACCGGGAATTCCGGGTGTTACTTTAGCGATGGCTCTAATAATTGCTCCTGGTGTTCTTGCTGGGATTTTTTTTTTTCGGAGAATCTCCTTGTCGGAAATAATGCTGGTATGGGACACTTCGGGTTGAGCTATGTATTGGAGAAGTCCCAAGAGCAACTTCAAAAAAAAAAACGAGAAAAACTGGGACATCACGGAGATTGTAATCCTGGGACTGATCCCAGGAGCGTATATTAAAGGCATTCCTGGATGAAGTCTGAAAACTACTAAGAGAAATCTCGGAAAATTCGCTGCAACAAATCCTTGAGTTCATCCAGAAAGCTCGCAAAAATCCCGGAAGAAGCTGTTGGAAAGCCGTCCCGGCAAAACCACTAAAAGAGATCCATGATGGAACTTTTTTAGAATAAACTTTGGAAGGATTTTTGAAAGGAAGCCTGCGAGAAATTTTGAGACCATACTACCGGGAAAACCTCTGAAAGAAATCTCGAGATCCAATATAAGTTCTGAGAAGAACGCTAGAAAAATGTTTGGGAACTGTGAATCTTGTGTTACTCACTGGATCAATCCGTTCCCCACCATCCTAGCAAACTACAGTAAAATCACTTGGCATAATACAGAACCACACGTTGAAGGCAACTTGCACCTGATCTAACCTCACTTTGTCTGACAGTTCAACGAGCTTGTTTACAAGGTGTTAGAAATTTTACCGAGCGGCGAAAATTGAATTTACACTACTAGTACAAAACCAATCGTCTAATTACCGTTTTACTGAAATTGTATCGAAAAACAGTTTTGCCGGATCTCCGCCAGAGACTAAGTCCATGTAAACAAGCTCGCTGAACTGTCAGTGCACGGCTTCGTGACGTCATCTTGCAGTATCCTATGAGGCAGCTTCTGACAACCTCGTCGTCGTCATGGTGCTGACTGTCACTGATGCTTGCTAGGGGAAGGACACGCAAGGAGAATAACACTAAACTATATTCACACCCCACAGGTACAAATCTGGGAAAACCGCCTAAACGAAAGAGTAAAAAAACTGAAAAACCTCCGGGTACAATCTTGGGAGAAACTCTTTGAGATATTCAGAAAAAAAAACTCCGGCAAACCTCCATTAAAAGACTTCCTCGGTAATTTGAAGAAAGAACTTCCGATGAAATCGTGGAAAGAATTCTACAAACAAAAAACTGCGAAACAACACAAAGAAAGAATTTCGATAGAAATCCAAGGAGGAATCTCGTAATGAATTGCAGAAAGAATTCTGAATGAAATTTCGGAGAAATCCTCATAGGAATTTCCGGAACGAACTCTATATAAATATAGAGAGAACTCCAGAATTCCAAAAGGAATACTGCCAGAGTTTCGTGAGGAAACTTCCAGCTAAATCAGAAAGGAATTCAGCTAGGATGCTAGTAAAGCCGAGAAGTAATCTATAGATTCCACGAGTATACAGTGATAGACATTCGTTTAGCCGAGAACAAAAAAAGTGTCAGGAAACTCATACAAAAGATTTTATGATAAAACTTTTTTATCGTAGTAATAGTATATCAAGTACAGTTTTATAAAAATGTGATACATTAAACTTACATATACACTGAAACAAAACCGAGGGTAAAAACCCTTCAAATTTCATTTTTTGCCTAGACATTCGTTTAGCCGAGGTAAAGAAAAATTGGTTTTCAATAGATTTTTTGCAATTTCATGAGTATATTTCGAGAATATACTCCAAGGCATTTAGTTTATGACGTGTTAGCAAAATATTTGACCTTGAAAGTTTATTTATTTGTGAAATTCAGAGAAATATTATAAAAAAATGTCCCGATAAGGAGAAGCGACGATAAACAAATTTATTTAAGAAAACTGATTTCTGTAAACACTCAAACGTAAGCTAGATTAGCCGTTTTGAAAATACGGCACAGAATTATTGTCAGAAATATTCAAATTATTGCATAAAATGTCATGAAAAAAATAAGTGTATTGGTTTCTGGTTGGTTAAACTTTAAAATGGGATTGATAAAAGCTAAAATAAATAGTTCTGCATTGAAATAAATACGTGCCCTAATGCCTGTGGAGTATACCTGTTTGATACTACCATTACTAAATGAGTTAGAAGACTGCAAAGTAAAAAAACTGCAAGAAGTGTCAGATTTTGTGTACCCTGTTTATTCAAAAGCAGATGCTCATACAAAAATACAAGATTTGGTTAAATTATTGGCTTATTTCATTCAATCTGAAGCAATATATAATAAATGAGTCTTAGTTGTGAACCACATTCATTTTTAACATGATTTATTTGAAAAGAATGTCTAAATTATGAAACAAGTAGTTCATGCTAGAAATTTGAATACTTTCGGTGCCATTAGGTGCCATTTCTCGAAATATGAGCCGTCCAATATATATTATTTCAGCCAGAATACAGTCTAGAAGATATTGGGAGCTATTAGAAGACGTAATAGTAGTAAACGCTGTGATTTATGCAAGTGAAACCATCATATTTCATCAGAACAATACATACTTAAATACGTGAGTTTTTGATGGTTTGTGCTATTTTTTTCTGTTAAAAACGTTGTTTTTCGCAAAATTTCAACCTGCTTTGGTCATGAAACTTTCATTGGATTCTTTTGAAACACTTCCGATAAAAATAACTACATCAAGTCTCAATTGAGAAACATTTAAAATATTATGACATATTTATATGAGATGCATGCAAAATTAATATGGCAACACTTCCAAAAACGATCTAATTCATGATTTACAAGTCGATCTATAATGCAGATCACCATACAAAATGACTTTGTTGGATATTTTTCGAAATTTGATAGTTTTTTTATTATGGAATTCCAAAAATTTTACAATTCGGCTAAACGAATGTCTAGGCAAAAAATGACATTTGAAGGGTTTTTACCCTCGTTTTTGTTTCAGTATATATGTAAGTGTGATGTATAGCATTTTTATAAAACAGTACTAGTCATACTATCACTACGATAAAAAAGTTTTATCATAAAATCTTTTGTATGAGTTTCCTGGTACTTTTTGATTTTTTTAGCCTCGGCTAAACGAATATCTACACACTTAATTCAGATTGCCGGGATATCAGCATTTTTCCATTCTTCTGCCGAGATTTGCACAGCCGAGCGATCAGCAAACAACAATTTTGCCGGGATCTCAGCAATTTTGACAGTTAATTGCTGAGATTCGGCAAACGTTTTGCTGAGAGTCAGCTAACAAACGTCACTTTTTGCTGAGACATCAGCTAATAGCTTTGCTGAACACACGGCTGTGCGCGTTTTTGCCGAGCTCGCAAATCTGTTTTAAGTGTGATCACTGTATTCCTGGATGAATCCAGCCAATATTTCGAAATGTATTTACTCGAAATTTCGAGATTAATCCAATGGAGACTTAAAGAGTGGCCTAGCCAGAACTCCAGGACTGAAGATGGCAAGCATGTTGAAAGTGCGATCAATCTCACGATCACGACAGTGCTCAACACTTAATTGCCGATACCTGACCTATTTCGATTGCTCGTTCGATGATCTCGACCTGCAACGCCCGTAGCAATCGAGGTATCATGCGCCACGTAGCAGGCACAAGTGACGTTATCCATCCCGTCGTCCCGCCCGAACCAGGCAACAAAAACTACCGGTTCATCGGAACGATATACAATTCCAATTAGCACTGACGAACCGGCAGACAAGGTGGCGAGAGGTTAAAGAGCACCCGTGTGTCCGGGGCGTCATGACGAGAGCGCCGCTTGCGGAAAAAAAAATGGATCACGTAGGCACCGAAAGCCACTTTAAACCGTAAGTATAACGCTGACATGGCTCGTTGTCGTCATCGAGTTGTAGTAGGTAGTAGGCGCCAATCGAAGAAGCTTCGATTTTTCGGTGACGTGGAACCGTTGCGGTCACAAAGAAGGCGCTGACTTATCTGTTCTGGGGATTTTCACTACCTGACTGCTTTTTTCCATTATAATGATCGTATTTAGCCAACGTACACGTTGAGTTTCCAACCTACTGAGAACTAGCCAGAACGGAACGCTCGAGAACATTCCGCCATCATCAAGGTAGCAATTTCAGGCCAGACTTAGCAATCAAATGAGTAGCAATAAAGCGACGACGGACGGAGCTTTTTTTGTAATCGCTTTACGGGAAAACGATCTAGCAACAACAACGTTCTGTCTGTTGACGGACGATACGGAAATGAATCACACGCGATCGCAGTTGCCGGCTTTGATCGCCGCGATCGCACATGCCAACTGGATTAACTAGGAAGATCCTCGTCGTCGTCGTCGGATTTCTTCCGATCAAAGTTCTTCGACGGGTCAGCGGATTAAGGGCCCATAACCTTTGCACCGCCGATGTGATCAGAAGTGCAGCGTTCGAACTTGATCGTTAGAATCTGCATACGTGCGTACGTGATCTCCAGCATAGCTTAGCACCGACATGCTAGCAAACTAACGTAAAGCGACGATACACCGCACCGGGCGGTGATAATAACAACGCGCATCGGTAGCCCCCGAACTGAATCCGTTCCTCGTGCCGTGTCAGGCAGTTCCGCTCGCTCCTCTATGGACTCTATGGACGAACACGCTATTGAATTTCAATTAGTGGAATGGAAATTGCACCCCGGCAAAGCCGGAATCGATTTGCTTGCCTTTGGACGGAGTGTTTGCTGTTTGTCGACAAATAGGTAGTCGCATACGATGTATCGAATTGCTTAGGGTGCCTGTGTCGACGATGTTGGGAACTCTTCTAGTCATATTTTAGGCTTTTTTTTAATGTGTGCTTATTGGCTCAAAATCTGCGTTAAAACATTGAAAAAACTATAAACAGGTCTTGTCATTAGCCTTCCACGCCTCTTAAAGGTATAGTACAGACAAAGTTATACCGATAATCTCAAACAAAAATTGTCTGTGAGTTTTGTTAGCATCATTCAGCGGCGTTCAGAACATGTCAAAATGATTTAACACTATTGCCTCTCTCACGCTAAGATCAGTTTACCTTTTTTCCAAAAAGTGCACAACCGCAAATATGCGTAAATGATACTCAAATATAGGTAAACAAGACTCAAATATGGGTAATGTGTACCTAAATAAGAGTAATTGTAACCCAAATATAGGTAAATATTACCCATAAATGCGAATGTGCACTTTTCCAAAATATGAGTTTTATTTACCCATATTTGCGTAAAGTTTACGCAAATTTGAGTAAAATTTACCCATATTTTAGAAAAATAGGTAAACTTACCTTAGCGTGCTGGATGCATGATAGCACAGACAAACAGACGTAACACTCTTCAAAACGACTTGGTACATGCATCCAACGATCAATTCAAATTTCATTTGATTTGCGCGATTCTTCCACCAGAGACGCTAATGTTCGATCGCTTTGACGTTTTTCAGTGTACACCATGCTGAATGATGCAAACGAAAATTTCAGGCGATTTGTGTAGTAGTGTGCGTGTTAGACTAACGTCAAAACGAAATCCATCATGGCCGAAAGTATCTCGCGCGGTTCTACCAACAGGTGGCAGTGTGCTAATGGAAAAGATACCGGGCAAAAGTTTTTGATGAATTTCCTCTAAGAGTTACGTCTGTTTTTCTGTGATAGGAGACAAGAGATTTATCAATTTCTAAGATCTTCTCAGTGACAGATAAGAACGTATTCTTGGTGTTACTTAAAATCAATCATAGCTAAACAATAAAAACGTTATCTTTCCAAGTTGTACATAACCACCCTAATTTTCATTTCCAACACGACAGGACTGATAAAATGGATTTGATCAATCGTATACCAACTATGCTCATTTCACCGTCGTCGTATCGTGCTCCAATGGATGGAGAAAGAATATTACCCGTTGCAAGAAAATAGAGAGCGAAAAAGGTGCAAAATCGCTAATAGACCTCCGCTGGTATGTTTAATCGTTATGGTGTCTTCTACAATAAGTGCGCGAATTGGCCAAGGAATACTGCGCCGAAAACACCGAAATGATTTTTCTTACAGGCGGAGGTGTATGGGCGCTTGCGCGTACAAATTTTCGCGCAACGCATAATAAATACCTATATAAAGCAAACACTACTTCCCCGAGTTAGCAACACTGGATCGATAGAATCAAAATATGCCATGAAATCGGGGTTATCCGTGACGTGTAATAAGTATTACATTCGAAAAAAGAAGTAAAATTCATTGGATCCCGACAAAAATGTTCTTGAAACTTCAATAGAAATTCAAACTCTACCAAAGAACTTCGAACTATTTCAAAAATCCTATTCGAAATCAAGATTCAAAATAATTCAGAAAACCAGAAGTCAAAAAAAATTTCGCCATAAAAAAGTAAGGAAATTCTTTCAGAATACATGGAACCAGCAAGCATTTACAATAACATTCCTTTGCCATTATAATAAATTGTGCTTACGACAATGCACAATGTCCGAATCAGCGTTTGACCAGGAAAAAATCCCTATATCTGTTATCGTTAACTTTGTTAAAGTGGTTTGCATTTGTTTGCTGCATCTTTTCCGAACATTTTTGATTAGGGTGGTGCTCGTCTTAACTCAAATCTGGAATAGAACTTTTTAATTTTGAGTCATATACGATCAAACTCTTCAGCAAAGTTGTAGACAATGCTATTGCGAGCAACTTTGCCGAAGACACCTTTTATCTCCTAATTTGAACATAGTAGGACAATTTTAAGTTTTGACTTAAGGTGATCCCTCCAAAAACGGTATTCTCACAATAACTTTTTTATTTGATTTTGACGCATATTTGATCTGAACATTGCATGTTGCTAAGTCTTGTCATTCCCATGTTATAAGCAGTTTTGACTTAAAAATAACAATGGCTTGAAATGCTTATATCTCATGGAGTTGGTAAGATAAAATAGTTCTTTAGGCGGCATTTGGAAAATCTATATATATACACTCCCGTTCAAAAGTTTGGGGTCACCCCCTCAAAAACATGTCTTTTTTTTAGGCCCATATCTCCGCCAATTTGTGTCCGATTCGAAAACCCTAGGTTTCATTCAAAAGATAATAAGTCAAAGAAACTTTGAACATGATTTAAAAGAAACTTTTTCAAAAAATTGTGTATGTTAACTCAACCCAAAGTTGCCAAATTTTCTAAAAAATGAATATAAACTTACGGCAGTGTCGCTGAAAGATGGGTCGACCAAGTTTTAAGATGAGAGCGGTAATATGACCTATTTTCTATTAGCTTTCAACTGCTTTTTACAGAACTTAGCTAAAAAATCTAGAAAAAAAAGTTATTAAGTAAATTAATCCTCGATGTCATCGACCAAAAGTTTGGGGTCACCCCTTAAAATGCTGTATCGGCCAAAAGTTTGGGGTCACTATCGTAAAACATGGAAAAGTGATTTGTTGATATCTTTGTCATCTTTCATTCAATTTTAATTCTTCTTGGCTTATTTGAAACAAAATGAATGATACTTACTGCATAGACATTGAACCACACATATTTTTTGAAATTTACATACTAAAACTTAACGTAAAGTTGCTACATTTTTTGAAGCGTGGTAAAATGTGCTAACTTTACATAACATTTTTATATACAAAAATCGTTAAATACGTTAAGTCGAAGACATCAAACGTAAATTTAGTTAATTATCTTTGAAATGAGCCAAAAAAAATTTAAATTGAACTATAGATGACGAAGATATCACCAAATCACTTTTCCATGTTTTACGAAAGTGACCCCAAACTTTTGGCCGATACATCATATTGAGGGGTGACCCCAAACTTTTGGTCGATGACATCGAGGATTAATTTACTTAATAACTTTTTTTCTAGATTTTTTAACTAAGTTCTGTAAAAAGCAGTTGAAAGCTAATAGAAAATGGGTCATATTACCGCTCTCACCTTAAAATTTGGTCGACCAAACCTCCAGCGACACTGCCGTAAGTTTATATTCATTTTTTTAGAAAATTTGGCAACTTTGGATTAAGTTTACATACAAAAGTTTTTGAAAAAGTTTCTTTTAAATCATGTTCAAAGTTTCTTTGACTTATTATCTTTTGATGAAATCTAGGGTTTTCAAATCGGACGCAAATTGGCGGAGATATGTGCCTAAAAAAATGACATGTTTTTGAGGGGGTGACCCCAAACTTTTGAACGGGAGTGTATATATATACAGGGTGTTAGGTTCATGAGTGCAAACTTTTTAAGGGGTGATAGAGGACCACGATTGGTGAAAAAAAAGTTCTACGCATATGGTCAAATCTCAATCGTTACGTAGTTATTGAACTTTCCATGTTTGTACTATTATTACCTTAACTGGCTATAACTTGAAAATGGTCAAACTTTATCGCAGTTTTTTCACCCTTATTCAAAAGATTGTTGAACTTTCTATCAAATGACATCTTTAAATCGATTGGTTTAGTTAAATAGCTAAGTTTTCTAGAACAAAATAGCTAAAAATAGTGTGTTTTAATTTGTTTATGTCAATTATCTTTGAAACATGCGTAATAAATTAAAATTCTTTCTTAGTCAAAGTTGTGGCCCCATTTTCATTCTACAATTCGTTCTTCGACAGCAAACTTCTATCTCTTATCGTTTTCTTGCAATTTCGATTTAAACATCGCATTTCAGATCATAAATTTGCAACTGTCATGGTAAGCACTTTTTTGCGCACTGTGCCGCATATTTAAATCAAAATGTACCCTGAAGTTCTCGAGTATTGGAAATTTTCCAAGGATTCCTGCAGGACTTTCTGCGTTAATTCCTTAAGAAATTGCTCCACGTATTTGTCCGAGTAATCCTCTACGGAATTTTTTCAATGCCCCAAGAATCTGTTGATTTTTTTATATGTACATTTCTGCCTTGTGAATTCCTCCAGAGATTCCAAAAAGATTTCTTTAAAGAATTCTTTAAAAGATCCTCCTACGAATCCATCAGGAATTCCTAGAAGGATTCTCTGACGAATTCCTCCAAGGTTTCGTTCTCGTAAATTTGCAAATCATTACATCAAATTTTTTTTTCAAAAACCTCTCTTAATGATATACTTAAGTATACCTTAATGGATTCTAATACATATTTCTCCAAGTATTCAATCAAATATCTATCCCAGAGCTCATTCAAAAATTGCTCACAGAGTACCCTCAGAAATTTCTCAAAGGTTCCTGTAGAAATTCCTCTTTGATTTCCTTGTGCATCTTCGTGCCTTGCATTATACAAATACGGTCATTAGAAAAGAAAGCACTTGGTTAATAACTGCGGGATTGCTTATAGATCGCCAAGCTGAAAAGTAAACTTTGTCCCATTTGGGACATTATGCCAATTTCTTTATGTACTCATGTACTCCCCTCAGAGAACTATAGAAACTCCCGCAAGGATGCTTTCTGCAATTTTCCAATGTATTTTTCCAAGAATTCCCCAAAAAGTTTACTTTAGAAATGCCTCCAGTGGCAACTTCAGCTTCGGCAACTTTAGAAGTATTTCAGGAACTCTTTCTGAGGTGTTCCTCCATGGATTCCTTCAGGAACTCCTATAAGGATTCCTCTTGAAACTCCTCCAAGAATTCCTTCAGAAGTTTTTCCAAAAAATCCTTCAGGCAATGCTCTATGCATTCATCCGGGATTTCTCTAAGCATTCTTTTTGGAATATTCTCATGAATTCTTTTGAAAATTTCTCCAAGAATATTCAAGGTGATTTCTCCAAATGTTTGTTTAAAAATAACGTTGGCAGGATTGCAGCATGCAACAATTCCTTCAAGTTTTCCTCCAGAAACTATTCATGAAACAATTATGAAGCGAAACATGACAAATTAACGCTTTAAATGATAAAATACACAATTTCATATTAGTGTGTAATTGATCTATATATGTGTATCCGTGTATCGCCCAATGCTATATCCTTTTGGACTCGATAATAGAAAGACAACACGCGATTTCATTTCGTAAAATTTCGTTGTTTTTATTGTCCGAAAGTAGTTCTCTCAATATTGAACATTTAAATAAAAATAAGTACGGATGAGTTTCATACGTTTCACTATTTGAAATCCATTAACTAGGGAAGTGGAACCATCTCGGCAGGAATCCTATTTTGGACAATTTTCTGCTATAACTCAGCCAATTCTGAACAAATTGACACAATTTTTGGAACACGATAAGATACATATAGTATCTAGCCGTGTACAAAATTTCAAGTCAATTGGTTTGGAATTGACTAAGTTCTACCTGTTCCACAAGTATAAATTTTGATTGTTTATGAACTATTAAGTTTCTAATCGGTGTACAATGACATAGAATGATGATTCTAGTTGTTTTTGTTCATAAATTTGCCGGAATTACTCATTTTTGGATCGTAGAACAGGTAAAAGGTGACGAGACGATTACGAAACGCCACTGACTTTTTTTTCATTTTTATTTATGTGTTACGCCACTGACTTGGTTGAGGACAATCAAGAACAGTTTCGTGTGACGTCCATGTGCGTAACTACAGCGGTTTGGCGTTCCAGCTTCGATGTCGTGCACCGCAAGATTTTTATCAATGTGTCAAAACCTAAATCACAGACAAACAGACACTCTGATCTTTCTCATCGTACACCGATTTAACGTCCAGTTTCAAAATTTGATAGTTGGCCAACTGCCCATCCGTGGCGCTAGCGTCGATTTTGTTCCAGTTTGACGAAGCATTGGGCGGATATGTTTCCGCGACTACGTTTTGAATCGAATAATGTTCGGAGTGTTACGTCTGTTTGTCTGTGCCTAAATAATCAAATTAATGAACAAAATAAACAAAGACAAAATGGCCAAAAGAACGGTGAGAGTTTGAGAGTATCGGAGATACCTATTTGAATTGGCACCTCACTTGAAATGGCTTGAAAACCCTGTAGCAACAGACAAACAGGCGTAAGACTCTTCAAAACGGCTTGGCACATGCATTTAACGATCAATTCAAACTTCAATTGATTTCCGCGATCCTTCCACCAGAGGCGCTAATGTTCAATTGCTTTGACGTATGCTAGTGTATACGTTGCTGTTAGACAAACGTCAAATCGAAATTCATCATGGCCGAAAGTGTCTCGCGTGGATCTACCAACAGGTGGCGTGTGCTCATAAAAACGACATGGGGCAAAAACTTTTAATGAATTTCCTTTAAGAGTTACGTCTGTTTGTCTGTGCTGTAGCAATCACTGAGAGAACATCAAGAGGAATCCCTTGCTTAAGGAATTCCTGAAGAAATCCAGGAAGAAATCCTTAGAGGAATCCCTAGGAATCCCTAAAGGAATCCCAAGAGTATTATTGTAGAAATCATTTAAAGAATTTCGGAAGCATTCTCTAAAAGAATCTTGGGATAAATCCCTGGAAGAATCCTGGAAGAAATCTCAAAATTAAAACCATGAAGAATCAATGAAAGAATCGTGGGAGAGAGAAGGAATCCCACAAAATAATCCCAAGAGAAATCCCTGATGGACACCCAGTACAAACGTCCCTGAATGAATTCCGGCAGAATTCCTTGAAGGAATCCCAAGAGCAGTTAATGAAGGAACTTCTTACGGGATTCCCGAAAAGAATTCCGGGTAAAATCCTTGACAAAATCCCAGAGGAAATATGTAACTACAGAGACTTACAGGGCTGCTCCGCAGCCACAATACCTCCACAATTAAACCCGGACAAGCTCAGTAACATGAGACCCATCGAGCTGGATCTCAGAGGGCCGGCATGCTACTTGGTAATCGGAGGAGCTTCGCGGACTACTTATGAACAATTAAGAATATTCACATTTTTAAAACACAATTTATTAAAAACCTAGTGTGCCGTGTGGGTACACCCACATTTTTTCTAATAACTTTCGACACTACACTTTTACCGGTCTGTACATACGGACGCCTTAACAATTTCTGGCGAATCTTCAAAAATTGAAGATGGCCGCGCCCATGAAGCAACCACTCCCTTCCATTCTTCTCAGCACCATTTTGTGTGCGAGTGTTGCTGCGTATTTTTTGGTAACTGTTTTGGTAGCTTAATTCTAGCGGCATAGTTTCTCGCTAGGGTGTACCTACTGTTAATAATAATCTAGAAACGTCAATTTTCTACAAACAACCATTCAGACATAGGCAAAACTTAAAAACTGGAACCAACGGGTTACAAATAACTGAAGGAATCCGGGGAAAAAAGCTGGAAGAAATTCCATAAAACAATCTCGGGAGAAATTAATGAAGAAATCCCGGAAAGAACCCCTGGAGGATTCTCTGACGGAAACCCAAGAGAATTTTCAAAAGAAACCCCTAACGGAGTCCCGAGAGATATCAATGAAGTAATGTCGGAAATAATCCCTGGAGAAATCTTCAAAGAAAACCAGGAAAGGGTCCTTGAAAGAATCCCTTAAGAAAACCCGAGAAAAAAAACAACGAAGAAATTCCTGGATGAAGGTATCCTGGGAGGAATTCCCAAAGGAATCTCCGGAAGAAGCCAAAAATATTGATTGAAAACAACATAGGATTTTGTTGATTTTAATTATTGTTGGAGAATTTTATGCCTCACATTGATGCTATCTCATTTTTTAGGTGGTATACTTGTACAGTTTGTAAGTAAAGAAATAATCTATCTATATATATAAAAATCAGTTTGAAGTTCCTTTGAGGCAACAAAACTCAAGAACGGATGAACCGATCAGCATGATTCTTGCACGGTTTCGTTCGTATTCGTGTTGGCTGTGTTTATATGTACAAAAAGTTACAAAAATGAATTGAAAAAGTGAGAAAATTGATAAAGTACTGATTTTTTATGAGCTGGGAAGGAAATCAACACGATAGAAATGAAACCAATCTAGAGTGCGGTGCTTAAATGAGCTCAGAAGCTGTCAAACCACCAAAAGATTGGCAAGACAAAGTTTGCCGAGAAAGCTAGTAACTTATAAATAATGAAACGAAGTTGTACAGCTTATTTAATTGAAAACTTCTATTATAGTACTTATTATGTTTTGCTTAATGTAAGAAAAATCTTATCCGAAAGCATTTTTTTTTTTCAACAAAGTAATCTCTTCTTCCGTTTGATTTTATCCTCTAAGCACAGACAAACTCTAAGTTTGACTACTTAGCTTCAAATCTGACCGAAAGACATACCGAGATAACGTCCTCAGATGATGATAGCATACTAAATTGCCACGACAATCAGTCATCTTCAACACGTATACACAGTAGTACACACACACTTAAGTATACGCCGTCCAAAACGAAAATATTGCTTCATCATCGGAAACATTACCCAATTGATGCGTGCTGTAGATTGTAGAAGGAAGCTACATACACACGCGATGAGATGGATCTCGTCTCAATCTCGAATGCGTCGCGACGCGGCACATCCACGCGATAACATCCACCAGACCCTCTCTATATATCATCATCGTAAGTATCCAGCGAGATCACCGACATCGCATCCATCCAAGTCGACTTCGACTATAAAGTCGCGACGAAGGAAATCAACCAGAAAACAAAAAAGAGCACTCTACAAAAAGTGAGACTCAATTTCAAGGTCGGTCAACCCAACAGACACAGTCAGTCAGTAAGTATAGTGGTCGTCTGACTTGGATCCGATGTGTCGCAGTAGCGGCCTGGCAGGTTTTTGGTCGAAAACGGTAGTTTTTGTATGCACTTTTTATAGGTACCGAGCATCGTAGTAGCCTCTGGCTGGCACTAAAACTGATGGGATGTAGAGAGGTGAGATTCCTTCTTCAAGGCTTTGTGTGGTGAACTCTGTGCCTTTTATAGGTAAGTATGATTGGTAAATACTCGTGGAGAAAGAGATTGTTCAAAAGCGATACCATTTCTAGGTTAAGTTTTTGCAAAACTTTTGAACTGGATCAACATGTTGGTATTTTTTATCTTAAATCTAAACGGTTTTAGCCTTACATTTGTTTACAGATAAATATACATAACACCGACACCAAATTTCAAATATATTTATTTCTGAGATCATTCCAACAGAGGCACTAGGCACAGAGGAAATTTATGAAGTAGTTCACGGAGTTACGCAAACATTGAAGCATAATCCAATATGGCCGACAAGGTTGGCAAACGAATATCTAGGATCTTTAGGAATACCTCTCCAGGGAATTCCCTAGTCCTAGATGTTGTTCCAGAGATTTTTTAAGAAACATACTTGAACACGACTTGCGCCACGAAGTTCTCCGGAGGTTCTTTGTGAAATTTTCCCATCTAGTGCTCCAGGGATGTCCCCAATAATTCCACCAGGGATCCCTCTGTTGCGATTTGATGTTCTGACGTTTCGGTGTTCCTACAGGAAGGTAGGAAAATGTGTTCACTATTGTGCCGCATTTACGAGCAACTTTATATAGGCATCTCATGCCTTTCTTACGCATTTAGACCTTAAGTTTTTCTTATCAAAATAACAAAAATGATAGAGCAGAGAACCTTTCTACTCGTGTATTCCTGTAGCAATAGTCCATCACGAAGTCCTCCTCAGAGATTTCCCTGTGGATTCGTACAAGGATTCCTCGGAGATTTTTCCAGGATTCTTCTTCTTTGACAGAGCCTGCATCTCAGCTTGATTACAGCAGGGCTCACTCTCGGGTTCTTTTTTTATAATTTCCTCCAAGAACTATTGCAAATTTGTGAGAGACCAAAACCTGGTTCTACAATTTTCAGAGAGCGTATAAGCAATTCAATACAACTCTATCATTGCAATTATAAGGGTTTGGGAGCATCATGTAACTCCGATTTAAGGATGTAGTGTAGTAACTCTAGATTTTGCATCGTAGTTACGATTGCTTTCACCCAAAAAATACAAGTACAACTAACCCAACTCCATATCAATACCAACACACATAACGAACCTGCTGGCTGATAACCCTTCAGACACCTGCCCTGCCCACATCTGCCAAGGTTAAGGTCGTTCCCTAGCATGCACAAATGCGCTTTCACCAACCTGACAGCCAACCGTCCACGACCATCGAATAAATCGTCGATTTTGTTTGCTCCCACTCCTCTCTTATCTAACAGTGTCAGTCATGCAGGCCCAAGCACAGCTGTGAAGGTATGAGTGCGGCATGGCAGAGCATAAATGCAACAGGTGAATGTTGCTGTGCGGCTAGGCTAGCCAGCTATATCAGAGCTATTGCACCCCAAAAAGCCACCGAAGCGAAGAAAAGATAGGTAGGTACGAGGGAAACGAACACTTTTATCGGAGTTCGTTCGATGAAGGTCCACTTTCAGCGTTTTATGATGCAGAAGCAGAAGCAGAAAAATGACCAAAGGTACCGAATCGGCCGAAGAAGGTGTAGGAAGATAACGAGGGAACGAACGAGGTGCATTGCGAGCTGTGTGTGTTGGATTGCAGTTGGCTGCTTAGGTGCAGACGATGTAATCACCATCGCCATCCTTTTACAACCCAGCCAGACGAAATTGATGTTGAGGAAGGTGAAGGTATTAAGTGCAGGACTGCAATGAAGGGTCCCAGCCCAGGATCAATTAGATAGGAGGTCAAGGCGCACTTACCGAAATCCAATTGAGTCGTAGAAAATCGGCAACGCGTCCTTATTGCGCCTTATCTGACGATGACGTTGACGCTGACAGCTTGCTTGGATGATGTAGATGATGATGTCCTCTTTTCGGTCGGAAGAAAGATAAGGATGGATGTTAGCTTAAATCACTGCGATTCTTCACAACATATGTTGGTTGATAAAGTAGGTCAATCGCCTCCCCGGGTATAACTACGGATCACTCTCGAAAATAATACCGATCGATCGTTGGTTTGGACTTTGGAACCGGACGGAAAGGGAATCGAAATCCACGCGTTAATCGTGCATAAATTTCTGGTTTTCTCTCTCCTGAAGATATGGAGTTGTTGTTCACTTGAGCTTAGTAGGCCGATTGATCGAGAGATGAGACACACACGGGCTGCTGGCTGCTACATACTGCTAGGGTGGCGATCAGAATGATCGAGGCAGGCTGCTACTGCTGGTGCTGTACAGAGTGGGCCAATAGAATGAAGCCTGTTGTGATTGTTGAAAATTCGTACAATCGAGTTTGAAAGCGATTACCTGAAGTTGATTCTATACTGTTGCTTAAGTCAATATTATAAAACGTTCAAACATTGATAGTAATCTGGACTAACTTATATGCTAGCGCAGCCTGTAAAACAGCGAGATTAGCCTCGTCATCGGTCTTCACGACAACACGAAAGAAAAATCTCTCGCTCAAGAGAACACGAAAATCACTTCTTCGAGCGATGGAGGAATTGGTTTAATATGCGCCGTTGCGGTAAAACGACTCACTTTAATATCATCCTGATAATTTGAGCTTTGAATTTTGATATAATATTCTTGCAATAACCGATAGCATTACCTGATTTCTTAATCTAGATTCTAAGAATAAAAAACTATTTTACACATTTCTTTTGCAAGAACGTGGTAACTCTTATTCGCAAATTTGACCTCTAACAAAATGGAACAAAACATCCCTTAGCTTTCCTCGCTCACAAATCTTAAGTTGTAAGTACCCTTTGCTACTTTCTGATAGGGATAAGTCGAATTGATGTTTGTCTGTCGTTTGACAGCTGCTCGACAAGATCGATCATCAATCATATTGTTCAACTGTCAAACGACACAGGCCAGATCCTTCAGCTCGTTTGATTCCTACCAGAAAATGAGCAAACTTTTGGCTGGCTCTTGTAACTCCTAAACCCTTTGAATTATGACTGCAGTAACACAGAGCAAAAAATCAGAACCTTTCAAATGTGCATTAATTCCTTTAAGCAGCAGCTAATAACGTCGAAATAAACGCTGTGATGTGATGTATCCTCTTCTCTTCTTGGCGTAACGTCCCAACTGATACAAAGTATGTTTCTCAGCTTAGTGTTTTATGAGCACTTCCACAGTTATTAACTGAGAGCTTCCTCTGTCAATGCTCATTTTGCATGTGTACATCGTGTGGCAGGCACGGATTACGAAAAGTTCCTAGGCCGACCGGGAATCGGGCCCGTCAGTATGATCTTGCTGAATACCCGTGCGTTTACTGCATTGGCTATATGGGCCTTTGTGATGAGATGTAAGTCTTGAACCACCGAACGTCTCACGATTCCTCATCTGATGGATAACGCTACGCCTGAGCCGACGTTCTCGAGGCTAAAATCGAGTCTTTCTTTAGGAGGTGCATTTTACTCCGTTTTCTCTCCGACAAAATCGCTTCTAGGCTCGCTGGCTAGCGCTCGCTACTCGACGGCCGTACGCGTAATCAAAAATCTTGGCCGTGTCCGTGGTTTGGTGGCGAGTCGGTTGAGAAGGCACACACTACAGTCCTACTAGGCTGCGCGTTGTATGTGACACAACAGCTTTTTCTTCAGTGTGGTGTTGCTTCACGAGATCGCTCTCTTCGATCGAATCGTCGTCGTCGCGGATCGGAACAGGTTTTCTCGATCTCGATGTGCGAAAATGCAAAGGAACGCGATTTTACTTTTTCCCCTGAATCGTCAATTTCGACACCCCCTCTCTCTCTCTTTCCGAACGGCAGGTTCTAGCAAGCAGCATTCTCACCCCCTTGCAGCCAGCAGCAGCAGCGCAGTCCGATATGAAAATTAATCCACACGCTAATTACTCTGATCTAGTAGGCCTCTCAAGACGCCTAATTACACACCGATCGCCATACGAGCACCGAGAGACTGCGTTGCCCTAACAACCGCAGCGAAGCGAAAGGAACGGAACACACACGTACCGGAGGTAATCTGTAACACGTAGTAACACACCCCACGTCCACACACTTCACAAATGGACACCAGAGAACAACCGCACGGGAACACTAACTTTACGTTTGCGCTTATTACGCGGGGAAAACACACAGAAGGAAGCACGACCAGTCCGAACCGTGACCAAAGCTTGAATGAAATCGCCGCGACGACGGAGGACGAAGCAAAGCTGCTGCCGTGCTGGAAGTGTTGTAAACTCGAACTCCTCGAACCCGCACCGCGGGCGACCTGTTCACCACCCACTCGCTCGCACCCACTTCGCCCCCTTCGTGAATATGCCAGGCGAATGTTTTATGCTTTCGAGCAGTTTTATGCTCGACATGGTGCGCGATGTGTCATCATCATCTGCTCGAATGCAGAGAAGATCAGCAAAGGGCTTATCTTTGGAGAATTCGCACACACACGGCGCGATAATGCAAACATTTTGCAACCATGCGAAAGAGTTGTGAAATTTTTAACACACCGTGATTTCGGATTATTATTCCCATCGTCCGTCATTCATCTTTTTTTCGGAATGAGTTAATTATTTGGCTATTGACTTCCCGGATAAAAAATTACCATTCATTACATGGTAAATATTATTAACATATGACTGGTTTTATCGTTCACAATAAAACACATAGTAGATATATTGTTACTTTTTACAATAGAAATCAAACCCATTATAGTTCGTACAATAAGTGAACATTAGCTTTATTAGTTTATTACAGCAGGTTTTCCAATTCCTGTATCTATTCGGGATATTTTGGGCACAAAAAATGAAACCATATTAAAACTTTTATTCAAATTTTTAAATGATATTGCATATTTCGTTTGATACTGTTTCCCTTTTTTTTGGTATACTTTATTTTCAGCCTTGAAGATTCGTTTTTGGTGAATCCCTGACCCCTACCCTCTCCCCCACAAGGATTTCTGGATTTCTGAAGATTCGTTTCACGATATGGCATGTTGTCCTCCTTCAAGATTGCGGCTCTGCTATGGCAACTGCCGTGTGAGCCTTTAATTTTAAGTTATTATTGTAATGTTATTTGAAAAGATAAAACTAGGGGTGGGTAATGTCTGAGACATAACCGCAATGTTGACGTAGGATAAAGGCTGGAATGAGGTTCCGACTTTTATATATTAAAATGGGCCCTTTAATTTGAAGTCTTAAATCAGCTGATTTTTCGTGTCATTGTTGTCCGATCTTCGTAAATAAATGCATAACGGATTTATCACATAAAAGGCCTACACAATGTAGGTATGCTGGTAAAATCCAAATCGGCGGAGTGATGTGTTGATTAAAGTTGTTACCTATGTGATCCATACTGGAAAAACTTGTAATTAGAAGGCACGAAATGTTGCTAATTGGCAAATTGAGAGATGAAATTTGTGAAAAAAATCGCGTTCTGGTGGGATTCGAACCCACGACTCCGTATTCGCTAGACCGGCGCTTTAACCAACTAAGCCACAGAACAGGTAATGGTTCTGCGGAATAGAAAGCCAAACTGACTCCGAAGCCGCACCGTGAACACTCCTATTTCACAAACTCATCTCTCTTTTCGGCTTAGATGCCAATCCACAACACACTCCTGTTTGTGCCCACTACCTACAAGTGCGAGCGAGTTATTTATATGAAGCCGAGACTTACTATGTGATCCATTTCATTGAACGCATTCATAAGATGTTAATTAGTTAAACCTTCCGTAACTCGCGCGGTTGGCCATCACTTGAGGGTTGAGCATTATTTCATTTTGAAGATAAATGTTCAACCGTTGTTTGAAAGAATTTTCGTCGAAAGGATAGAATAATTATAATATTGAAAGGCGTTAAGCCATAGCTTCCCAAACATCATATTGCGATCGCAACAATCATTAAAATAACTAAAATTGCCGCTATGAAATGAACAGATGGCGCCACCGTAGCCATGTGTATTTGACACAACTCAATTGCTGTTAACGAAATTTTAGATAATTTTGATTGGAGTTTCGTGATATATTCTAGATTCGACAATAATAATTGTATAGTTACGAGAAGAACAATTAGAGGCCGGCTATACTGTTGCTAAGTTTTCAGTCTGTCGCTTTTAATTATCCGATTCATAACTCTGGAGGAATAATTTTCACTGGTCCTGAAAAGGACCTTTTAAATAACAGGAGATTTCGGCAAGACAATTGAAAATTATCCGCACTGAATGCTGGAAGCCATCGAAAACTGCCATCGCTTACTGCTGTGTATGAGATTCCTGGTTCCATCAGCTAAATAGCCGAGAGTCATCGCAGGATTGGTGCGCAGCTGCGGAGGTGACATCCATTCCCTTTGACTGATCCAACGAAAATGACGGAAGAAAACAGAGGTCACTGCTTTTATTCCCCTTGATTAGTAGATTAGGCTCCTCCCATTTCGCTGGTTTTCCAGTTTATTTCGTTTGCATGACCCGCCCCGAATGCTCCAGACGCATCAAGCAACTAATCAACCGAGAAATGAGCAAATTTTCATTGAACGGATTGGATAATTTCGATTCACCACCAGCGGGTAACCAATCGACCAACTTTTAAGCGCAAACCGACATTCGGTTCTTCAGATTTGTGCTCTTGAAAATTCTAGGTATTCACCTTCGAACATTTTCGAAAAATGTTTTAACTTAATTTTAATTAAACAATGTTTCACGCAAAATAGTTCGGATAGAATAATGCGTTGTTAAATTCCGGGTGGAACCATTAGGCCATTAGTGACCGGTTTCATCATTATTGCTGGGCCACCAAGTATTCAATCTTTCACTTCTCAATTGCACCACACTTTTCTCGTTCGATGGAATGAAATTAGCTGATTCACAAACTCTTAAGGAATAATTAACGGTGGTCCTGAACAAGACCGTTTGATTAATTGACGATTTTAGGAACGAAATGGCATGAATTCACCATGTCACGCAATGCGTGTTGGTTTTCTACGTGCTGAATGATAAACGCCACCGAAAACTGGACCGCCGTGGATTAGAATAATGACCAGTTTCACTATTGCTGGCAACGATGCTCTGTCTTTTGCTTTTTGGTTGCACTACATCTCGATCGATGTTGGAAATTATCCAATTAACTCTTGAGGAATCATTTTCGATGGTCCTGAAAAGGACCGGTTTGAATAATGGACGATTTTGATGCATTCACCATGGCATGCAATGCATGTTGGTTTTCGCTGCGGAGTGCGGAGAATGCTGGACGCCGTCGAAAAGTGGCCCACTGCTGCTGCCATGGATGCGATTCCAAGTGCTATCATCAGCACGATAGCCGAGAGTAGTCGCTGGGTTGTTGTGCTGCTGCCTTGCTGGAGGTGACATCCACCTCCAACCTCCTTGACTGATCCAACGAAAATGACGAAAGAAAATAGAGAACAATGCTTTTATACCCCTAGATTAGCAGATGAAGCTCCTCCCATTTGGCTGGCTTTGCAGTTTATTCCGTTTGCATGTTCCGCCCCTTATGCTCCAGACACTTCAAACGATTAATCAACCAAGAAATGAGAAAATTTTCATTGAACGGCTGAAGTAACCAAAATATTGGATGGTTGCACCACACTTTTCTCGTTCGATGGAATGAAATTATCTGATTCACAACTCTTGAGGAATTATTTTTGGTGTTTCTGTAAAGGACCGTTTGATTAATTGACGCAAGGCGTGTTGGTTTTCTCAGTGCTGAATGATGGACGCCACCTTAAACTGCCCCGCCGCTTGCTGCCGTGGATAAGATTAATGACCGGCTTCACTCTTGCTGGCAACGAAGTACACCTTTCTCGATCGAGGGTGGAAATATCTTCAATTAACTCTTGAGGAATCACTTTCGATGGTCCTGAAAAAGACCGTTTGAATAATTGACGAATTTGATGAATTCATCATGCCACGCAATGCGTGTTGGGTTTCTCCGTGCTCAATCCACTTATCCGCGAGCGGTAATGGCGGCGGCGGGCATAACTAACCGATTCGAATTTTGACGTTTAGTGGGGATCGCAATCGGTTGGCGCCACCGATCGGAGAGTGAAGGGGTGAGAAGGAGAATGAAACTGTTTTGACTTTCCCCCAAGAAACATCAAAATCCGAACCGGTTGGTTATGCCCGCCGCCGCCATTACCGCTCGCGGATAAGTGGATACTAGGCGCTGCCGAAAACTGGCCCGCCGCTTGCTGCCGTGGATGAGATTCCTGGTGCTATCAGCCGAGAGTCATCGCAGTCGATATGTGGCTGCTTGGGGGCCGTCCATTAATTACGTAAGGGTTTATGGAGGGAGGGGGGGTACGCTCCATACAAAAATATTTGAGCTCCCATACAAAAAATCTTACAAGGGGGGGGGTGGGGGTATCGGAAAATGGCAAAAAATGCCGTAAGTAATAAATGGACAGCCCCTTGCTGGAGATGACATCCTACCTCCTTGGCCGATCCAACGAAAATGAAAACAGAAAACAGAGGGCACCGCTTTTATACCCCTAGATTAGCATATGAAGCTCCTCCCATTCGGCTGGCTTTTCAGTTAATTCCGTTTGCATGACCCGCCCCTTATGCTCCAGACGCATCAAACGATTAATCAACCGAGAAATGAGAAAATTTCCATTGAACGGATAATGTAACCAAAATATTAGGGTATTGGTTCCCTTATTAAGCATGTGGCTCCCATTTTCATCCTATGAAAAACAAAGGATTGAAGCGCTGTTTGTTTTGTTTATTATGTTTGTATTTTTTGTTAGAAGTGAGCACCCATGAAAACAAAAAGAACGGAATCAATCGGTGCCGTAATCGCTTGCTTTCGAATAGGATGAATATGGGAGCGTGAGATTACTAATGGAACACATACCCTAGATGATTTAAAATGAAAATGTTGGAAAATGTTAGAATTGAAACATTTTTCACGCAAAATGGTCCGGATATGATAATGCGTTGCCAAAGTCCGGGTGGAACAATTAGGCGTCATAATTGTTGCTGGTTGAGTCACCAAGCATTCAATCATTCACTTTTCGGTTGTACTACACTTTTCCCGTTCGTTGGAATGAAATTATCCGATTCACAGCTTTTGAAAAATCATTTTCGATGGTCCTTAAAAGGGCCGTTTGGGTAATGAATAATTTTAGGAAGAAAATTAATGAATTCACCATGCCACTATGCGTGTTTGTTTTCTCCGCACTTAATGCTGAACGCCGCCGAAAACTGGCCCGCCGCTTGCTGCCGTGGATGCGATTAATGACCGGCTTTGCTTTTGCTGAGAAACGGCGCTCTGTCCTTGATTGCACTACACCTTTCTCGATCGAGGGTGGAAATTTAACCAATTAACTCTTGTGAAATCATTTTCGATGGTCCTGAAAAGAACCGTTTGAATAATGGACGATTTTGATGAATTTACAATGCCACGCAATTCGTGTTGGTTTTCTCCGCGCTCAACGCTAGACGCAATCGAAAACTGGCCCGCCGTTTGCTGCCGTGAATGAGATTCCTGGTGCTATCAGTACAATAGCCAAGTGTCGTCGCTGAGTCGATGTGCCGCTGCCCAGCTCGAGGTGTCACCTCGACGGTGGTCGAAATGGAACTGACGAACAGCTCTCGCATGTTCGCATTCCTTCCTGCATCGTAGTTGCCCTCACGATGCGCACCAATCAGAGAGCGTTGGTAGACTGAACGAGAAAATTTGTCCGCTACCCATATTTATAGATTTCAGCGATTTCAATGTCTAACTTTAAAACAACTTTTTAACTATTTATCAATGATTTTTAGGTTCACCGAATATTACAAATTGAACGCGGGAGTTTCATCTCTCGGATAACGGGATTTGTTTATCATTTCGTTCAGTGGGAAAGGTACTGTGAGCGTTTAAAATCTTTCACTCAAACGTAACGCTCTTGGTTTCATAAATTTTGAAATGACACCGGGTATAGAAAACAGAGACGTAGTCCTACGTCAAAAGAGGTTTTGTGCCTCTTTGAGAAAGATTTCGTTTTTGTAATGTTGAAATCACTCAAAGGGGTTTTTCCCTCTTTCAAAATTTGAAGTTAAAATAAACAATAATAAACAATAATAATTAGCTTTAAAAGTGATTAATTGATTCGATTGTTTTTCAATAGTTCTATAATAATTTAAAGTTACTATTAGTAAAAATTAATTTAAGTTGTTTTTAAATAGTTGCAAAAGTGCCTGCAAAGTTCTCATGGACTTCTTATTAAAAAAGAATTTATTTGTCAATTACACTTAAAAACAATTCGTAACAAATAAATAACAATAAATATTATTGTTGCTTGGATCATGTTTGTATAATCAAATACAAAATCACTTGACATATTTTTTATAGTTTTCGTTTAAAATTTAAATACAATAGATCTTTCGCTTAAGCTTCAACGACTGACAGATGTCAAGCCGTGTTGGCAGAGGAAGCTCTCAATGAATAACTGAGGAAGTACTTATAGAAAACTAGCTGAAAATCAGGTTTTAGCCAAGTGAGGATGTTACGACAAGAAAAAGATGAACAATGATTTTTCTAATGTTTTCCAATAAATTAAAGAAATCTAGTAGATAGTAAACTATCATTGATAACAATACAAATACAATTAGTTTAATGGGGTCAATTGAACCGATGCTAAAATAAACATGCAATAATATTTGTTATGTAAACAGATTTTGCCTTTGAAAAACCAGAGAATTCATATTTCTCGCTAACATTTTTCCCCAGCATTTACAGATACTAATGGCCACATGAATTGTGAACGATTTATGGTATGGATCATACGACCTGAGGTCTGGCTTGTGATATTTGGCAGTTATTTGAAAAGATTGAAGATAGATCAACAGCTGCCAAGCAATACATACCAGACAGACATCAGAGTGTTTGATTCTTATCCTAAAATGTGCATATCATTCTGGCGGCCGTTAGTGCTCGTAAATGCTGGATATAAATGTTAGCGGAAAATATAAATTCTATGGATTTTCAAAAGCGAAAACTTCTTACAAGCAACAACAAATATTATTGTATTTTTATTGTAACAACGATTCATTTGACGCCATTCAATTAATTGTATTTGTATTGTAAGAACACTGAAAAAACATTAAGATATATTGTTTTCTTTTGAAAATTGCCCCAAAAATGTCTCATAAAAACACAATACATTCTATTGTTTTTCGCGAAAAAGTGTATGAAAATTTTCTCAAAATTTTATGGTTAAGATACATAACGACCACCATTTTTTATTGTAAAAGTGCCATTTACCATTCGCCGAATGGTATAGAACAATAGGGGTGATGGTGAGTGTGCTGTGTAAATTACAATACGTTTAATGGTGAATATTTTTCGAAAAAATGGTGTTGTAACAATAAAATTTATCGTATTTTTATGATATTTTTTATCAGGGTTGGCATTGGTGAAATAGTAAAATCCTGTGTTCATGATCTTTTGTTCTTGTAATTCTTCATTACACCGACAACGCTAAGCCATAAGAATATTTGACACTTCTCAGTTCATTTTGACAGACCACATAACGAAAAAGACGGGTCATATATTCTTTTTTATCGATCTTGTTGTCGTCCTTTTCAATCTTACCGTGAGGTCGCCATTCACCGCTCATTTTGGGTCAATCATACAAAATTTATCAAATGTTAGTGAAGTATCGTAAAAGTGAATGTAACATGCTGCCACATTAAAAAACTTTCATTTCATCAAGTTTTTATATGGGTGTAGCTGAAATTACATTCTTATAAAATATTTCCCTCACTGCGCTGCAGGGCAGCATGGGAACTGTTCAGGGCATACAGCGAGACGATTAACCATCAAGTATAAAACAGTAAAACCCGTAAAAAATCCATTTTGACAAAAGACAAGGGCGCACACAGACGTTCTAGCTCGAACAAATTTATTCAAATTTTCTATGTAAATTTTCACTAGCGACACCTAGGCAACCGATTGCCACAGTGCAGTCGCGTGCAGTTGACAGTTTGAGAAACCACGTGCGTCCAGCCGCTTACTTATCACCCAATTCACCACCCACCGAAAAATAAAATCAAAACAAACACTGTCAAAATCATTCCTACATTTGTGTCACATTCACAAAGATTTCCCAATGCGAGTGAAGTTCATACAAATGCAGTTTTATTCAAGCAAATCTATGTAAAATAAAAGTAATAATGTGTAAAATATTTGACAAGAGTCCTGCGCTAATTTGTGCAACAGATTTTAGATATTAAATATAAGTAATTTACTCTGCACAAATTATGTGGAAACATTATTAGCGCCATCCGGCTGGAAGACGACCGTGGTGACAGTTGTTGGTCGCAACGCACATGTGAAGCAGCGATTGAATACGAACGTCGCTAACGCCATCTGTTCGCTGATTGCCACTTGGCAATTTGTGGCGGCCATATTTTTTACACAAGCTGCTGAGTCAAACTTGAACGTCTGTCAAGACCTGGAACCGCCGAAATCCTGTCCAACATATTACCATGGACCGAATGGCGAAAAAGGATGAGCATTGGTACCCTCACTGGGCGACTCCGATTCCAAATAATCGTCGTCGTCAGTTGCAGCACGGTGCTACGATTAGTCTTTAGTGCTGGTGCTACTCTCTCGCCACCTAAGCCGGAATGAAGGATGTCAATTGCCAGACCCTCAGCTTCGGTCTATGCTCCGGAGAAATAGTTATCAGAAAGGTCTTCCTGAAAGACCCTGATCAGCCGCTGTATGAGAAAGCGCAACGACATGGGCTAAACTTCCGAGGGAATTCTGCAATTCTGCAACTTCTGGAAGAATTCCCGAGAAACTTCTGGAACAATTCCCGAGGAACTTCTGGAACAATTCCCGAAGAACTTCTGGAACTATTCCCGTGGGACTTCTGGAAGAATTCCCGAGGAACTTCTGGAAGAATTCCCGAGGAACTTCTGGAAGAACTCCCGAGGAACTTCTGCAAGAATTCGAGGAACTCATGGATAAATTCCCGAGGAACTTCGGCAAGAATTCCTGAGGAACTTCTGAAACAATTCCCGAGGAACTTCTGGAACAATTCCCGAGGAACTTCTGAAAGAATTCCCGAGGAACTTCTGGAAGAATTCCCGAGGAACTTCTGGAAGAACACCTGAGGAGCTTCTGGAACAATTCCCGAAGAGCTTCTGGAATAATTCCCGAGGAACTTCTGGAAGAAATCCTGAGGATTTTCTAGAAGAATTCCCGAGGAACTTCAGGAAGAATTTTCGAGGAACTTCTGGAAAAAATCCTGAGGATTTTCTGGAAGAATTCCCGAGGAACTTCTGGAAAAAATCCCGAGGAACTTCTGGAAGAATCCCCGAGGAACTTCTGGAGAAATTCCCGACGAACTTCTGGAAGAGTTCTTGAGGAACTCGTGGAAGAATTTCCGAGGAACATCTGGAAGAATTCTCGAGGAACTTCTGGAAGAATTCCCGAGGAATTCCCAGAAGAATTCTCGAGGAATTCCTAGAAGAATTCCCAAGGGATTCCTAGAATAATTCCTTGGGGAACTCCTGCAGGAATCCCCAGGGAAGTCCTGTAGATATCTCCAGTGAATTCCTGGAGGAATCTCCAGAGAAATATCGGAGGAATCCCTAGGGAACTCCTGGAAGAATCCTCAGGAAACTCTTGAAGGAATTCCCAGGAAACTTCTGGAGGAATCCTCGGGGAACTTCTGGATAAATCCCCAGAGAACTCCTGGAGGAATCCCTAGGGAAATCCTGGCGGAAGGCCCAGGGAACTTCTGGAGGAATTCCCAGGGAACTCCTGGAGGAATCCTCGGGGAACTTCTGGAGGAATTCCTAGGAAACTCCTGCAAGAATCCTCATAAAACTCTTGGAGGAATCCTCATGGAACTTCTGAAGGAATCCCCAGGGAACTCCTGGAGGAATCCTCAGGGAACTCCTGGAGGAATTCTCGGGGAACTCCCGGAGGAATACTCGGGGAACTCCCGGAGCAATCCTTACGGAACTCCTGAAAAATCCCCGGAAAACTCCTGAAAGAGTTTCTGGAGGATTTCCCAGGGAACTCCTGGAAGAATTCTCAGTGATCTCTTGGAGGAATTCCCAGTTGCCTCCTGGAGGAATCCTGGGGATTCCTCCAGGAGTTTCATGGAGATTCCTCCAGGAGTTCCTTGGGGATTCTTGCAGGATTTCCTTGGTGATTCCTCCAGGAGTTCCCTGGGGATTCCTCCAGGAGTTTTCTGGGAATTCCACCAGAAGCACTCTAAAGATTTCTGCAGGAGTGTCCTGCTTAATCCTCCAGCAGTTCTGGAGATTCCTCCAGGAATTCCCAGAGAACTCCTGGAGAATCCCTAGGGAACTCCTTGAGAATTCCCCAGAGAACTCCTGAAGGAATTCATAGGGAACTCCTGAAAGAATCGTCATGGAACTCTTGGAGGAATCTCCAGGGAACTCCTGGAGGAATCTCCAGAACTGCTGGAGGATTAAGCAGGACACTGCTACAGAAATCTTTAGAGTGCTTTGTAGGATTTCTTGACAGGAAAATAATAATTATTATCTAACCAACCAGTGTTTCTTTTTCACATTCAAAGTTTTATTCATTTTCCACCACCAAAACTCACGACTGTACTCTATCGCAACATTCTCAAAAACTCTCCTCATATTCAACCAGCCTGACCATTCACATCTATCATCTTCCTCTTTCTCTCCTTTTGGTTTTTCTCTCCTTTGATCCGCTCTCTTTTTCTCTCGACAACCAGCGTCCTAGCTCCGAGTAGGATTTCAAAAGCCCGCTTTTCGTCGACCGCAAGCACGGAAGCAAGATTTCGGTGTGCACGCAGTTTCTCAATGGATGCACTGATGGAAATTGTTGTGCGCATCGAAACGGAAATTCATTTTAATTTAATTATGTCTCGCTACCTACTTCTACATCCTTCTCCTCTTCTACTCTCAAATAACATATTTATTTATACATGACCATTAAACTGTTATTATTGTTATACTGAACTGAGCTATAGTATTTAACATTTTGCGTGCATGAATTATGATGAGCTAAATCTGAAAAGAAAAAGAAAGCATTTATTAAACTTAAATAAAAACTACCTACCGTATTTTTATTAGTTGTACCAATCCGTCTGTTTAGTTTGTTGTAATGACCTACGAATTAAAATAAACTGCTACCAAGCACGCTATCGCATACAGGATTGATCCACATAAGATCAACGTGCATATTTATAGTTTTCATAACACAGTGTCGACGTTGAACAAGTTCTTACTCAATATCACTTACACAAACTAACTTTGACTTAAAATACAATATAATAGAAAACCAACCTAAACAATAACAAATTCAATGTCACGTTACATAATATGCTTCTCAACTTCAATACAACTGATTCTGATAATTCTTTCATGGATGGAGCTTACCAGGCTCCAGAAGATTCCACCAAACATCAAAACCAGAAAAAAAACATCCTAAACAATACAAATTCAATGTCACGTTCAAGGGGTTGGTCACTCGGCACATTGTGCCCGGCACACATGCCGGCACATCTCGGCACACATGCCGGCACAATCCGGCACACATGGGCACAACATAGAAATCCAACTTTGCGGTATGGAATCAAACTGTCATTATACTTACGATTGCAAAAAATCCCTTCATACAGATTCTAGACAAGTGTTCTGGGTGGAATTTTGTCGGTAAACACCGACTAGACCAATAACATTCGCCAAAAATAGACAGGATTATAATTAGCGCAAAAACATTCTAAGAAAATATTCCACTGGGCACATTCGGCACACCTCCGGCACGTTCGGCACACTTCGGCACACACTGAAAAACAACCGGCACAGTTTAGGCACATATTGGCACACGCTCAAAAATCACGGCACAAATGAAGTGTGCTGAATGACCAACCCCTTGGTTACGTTACACATTCTACTTCTCAAGTTCCTCGACTTCTATACAACTGATTCTGAAAATGCTTCCACGGATGGAGCTTACCAGGCTCCAGAAGATTCTTTCAAGCATCAAAATCAGAAAACAATATCCTGAACAATACAAATTCAATGTCACGTTACACATTCTACTTCTCAAGAACCTCAACTTCTATACAACTGATTCTGTAAATGCTTCCACGGATGGAGCTTACCAGGCTCCAGAAGATTCCTTCAAACATCAAAATCAGAAAACAATATCCTGAACAATACAAATTCAATGTCACGATACACATTCTACTTCTTAAGTTCCTCGACTTCTATACAACTGAATCTGAAAATGCTTCCACGGATGGAGCTTACCAGGCTCCAGAAGATTCCTTCAAGCATCAAAATCAGAAAACAATATCCTGAACAATACAAATTCAATGTCACGATACACATTCTACTTCTTAAGTTCCTCGACTTCTATACAACTGATTCTGAAAATGCTTCCACGGATGGAGCTTACCAGGCTCCAGAAGATGCCTTCAAGCATCAAAATCAGAAAACAATATCCTGAACAATACAAATTCAATGTCACGATACACATTCTACTTCTTAAGTTCCTCGACTTCTATACAACTGAATCTGAAAATGCTTCCACGGATGGAGCTTACCAGGCTCCAGAAGATTCCTTCAAGCATCAAAATCAGAAAACAATATCATGAACAATACAAATTCAATGTCACGATACACATTCTGCTTCTTAAGTTCCTCGACTTCTATACAACTGATTCTGAAAATGCTTCCACGGATGGAGCTTACCAGGCTCCAGAAGATTCCTTCAAGCATCAAAATCAGAAAACAATATCCTGAACAATACAAATTCAATGTCACAATACACATTCTACTTCTCAAGTTCCTCGAGTTGTATACAACTGATTCTGAAAATGCTTCCACGGATGGAGCTTACCAGGCTCCAGAAGATTCCATCAAGCATCAAAACCAGAAAAACATTTTGAACAAATACAAATTCAATGTCACGTTACACATTCTACTTCTTAAGTTCCTCGACTTCTATACAACTGATTCTGAAAATGCTTCCACGGATGGAGCTTACCAGGCTCCAGAAGATTCCTTCAAGCATCAAAATCAGAAAACAATATCCTGAACAATACAAATTCAATGTCACAATACACATTCTACTTCTCAAGTTCCTCGAGTTGTATACAACTGATTCTGAAAATGCTTCCACGGATGGAGCTTACCAGGCTCCAGAAGATTCCATCAAGCATCAAAACCAGAAAAACATTTTGAACAAATACAAATTCAATGTCACGTTACACATTCTACTTCTTAAGTTCCTCGACTTCTATACAACTGATTCTGAAAATGCTTCCACGGATGGAGCTTACCAGGCTCCAGAAGATTCCTTCAAGCATCAAAATCAGAAAACAATATCCTGAACAATACAAATTCAATGTCACGATACACATTCTACTTCTTAAGTTCCTCGACTTCTATACAACTGATTCTGAAAATGCTTCCACGGATGGAGCTTACCAGGCTCCAGAAGATTCCTTCAAGCATCAAAACCAGAAAAACGTTTTGAACAAATACAAATTCAATGTCACGATACACATTCTACTTCTCAAGTTCCTCGAGTTGTATACAACTGATTCTGAAAATGCTTCCACGGATGAAGCTTACCGGGCATCTTTTCACTCCTGCAATTACTCAAATTGTGTATATTTTATTGGTTACGGCTTTTTCGCTAATTATTACGGAACTCTTGTTTTGTTTCGTGCGACACAGAATGGGATTACGCCTTTCACTCAACCCGTGATTTTCAATAGTTAGAAAAGTGATTTCAAGGAAAGTTTGTGAGTATTTAGCAGTAAAATCTATAAAAAGCTATAGCATCTTTTCAATCTTATAATATAAGGCAATCCATGACGACTTTTCGCGATGGGGGTGACAGCCAAAACTGTAAACATAGTGTGAGTACAACTTAACAAAATTTCGTCAAGTGTCGTCGGTGCTTAACAAATTCCTTTGTGTTCAACTGTCACCCCGATCATCGATTGTCAAAAATACATGGTAAACAAAAAAAAAATCAGCTGATCGCATCTGTCTCATGGATTGCCTTATAATCGCTTAAATTGTGTACATTTTGTCAGTTACGACCTTTTCGCGAATTTCTCCGGAACTGTCAGTGCACGGCTTCGTGACGTCATCTTGCAGTATCCTATAGGGCACTGCATTGTTTTGATATTGTATGGGATTTTGACGTTTTTTGGTCTTGTTGTTTACAAAATTTCTGTAAGAGTGAAAGAGAAGGAGGGAATTGGGTTCTTTAGGGGTATCCGGATTATTTCATAATCGGATTCGCCGCCCAAAAATTTTTCGAAATCCAAAATTTCATAATTTTTGGAGTCCGGGAACTATTTTTAAAAAGCATTTAAAGTTTGTATGGGGAATTTTTTTTGTTCGGGTCGAACTGTCACTTTATCGATTGAACTGTCATTCTATCCACGAAAATTAGAATTGTTTTGTTAATTTTCTATCAAAACAAAGGTATTGGAATCCAATAAAATCACGTTATGCTCAGAAAAATGTGCTCTTTCGATTAGGCTATAGAAAATAGCAATATTTTATTCACTAAACAACCCAATTCCATGCAGTGCCCTATAGGGCACTGCATGAAATTCTCTCCTTCTCTTTCACTCTTACAGAAATTTTGTAAACAACAAGGCCAAGAAACGTCAAAATCCCATACAAAATCAAAACAATGCAGTGTCCTATGGTTAAACTAGATTGAGTTTAAATAAGGGCGAAAGTAACATGAGCGAGTTCTCTTCACCGACTCTCTCTTCTTCAAATTAAAGTGACAAAATGCAAGTATGGTTACACTTTTTGGTCATAAATCGCTAGGTTGCGATGCAATCTAGCGTCTCAGTGTAAAGTACGATTGAATTTGCATCTTGTCACTATAATTTGCAGAAGAGAGAGTTTATGAAGAGAAATCGATCATGTTACTTTCGCCCTTATTTAAACTCAATCTAAAATTTTTAACTTTAAAACTTGTGCGAATCTTTCATTTCTGAATAACTTTTTCTTATCGTGATTGAATAAAAATAATTCCAAAAAAATAGGTAGTTTTGTTTTTCCGTGCAGTTACAAAATTCCCGGTAGAGCTGGCCGCTATTTTCGCCAAGAGCCGGAGCCAGAGACAGAGAACGCCATTTTCGCCGCGGCTGCTTCATGAAGCGTGCACGTTCACCGCAAATATTTCGCGAACAAACATCAGATTCTTCCTTTCGCATCCCTCCCAGACAGACCTGCGGCCGACTGATATTATTGGAATTTGGATAAATAAAGGTGTTTTTCTTCCATTTTTACATCAAGAAACGGAAACTCGGAAGTTCCTTTGCAAAAATGTCGGTGAGTATTACAGCAATTTATCCCAAAAATTTATCCTCGATAATATCTTATAATATTCGCATTCTGCATCGACCTTGAGAAGATGCATCGCGATAAAAAATGAGGTTATGTCGCCATTTAAAGGGCCGCTGACTAATGTACAAGTAAGGCCATCCCCACCGTTCGAGTGTCGTTTTTGCTCCATTAGCATCCATTAGCGGGGCCGCACTTAACTTGTTAAATATTTTTTTTTTGTTATTTCAGACCTTCGAACAAGCCGCCGAAGATGTCAAGAATCTGAAAGTCACCCCGTCAGATGCCGATCTGCTGGAGGTGTACGGCCTGTACAAGCAGGCCACCGTCGGGGACTGCAACACCGACAAGCCCGGTCTGCTCGACTTCAAGGGCAAATCCAAGTGGGAGGCCTGGAACGGGCGCAAGGGCATGTCGCAGGACGACGCCAAACAGGCCTACATCGAGAAGGTGGCCAAGCTGGTGGAGCAACACGGACTGAAGTAGGCGTGGGGCGGTGTTTGCTGCTGCAATCGAGACGAGACGAGACGCACAGTTCGGTGGCTTCCCGCTGGTGATGGGATGGTACTCTTCCGGAATCTCAAATTGACCATGTGCCGAAGATGGAGGGGGCGGTAGCATTTTAGAGGAATAGGTGATTAGGGACTTTCGGACTTCTGCAACGCACTTGATTATGAATCACAAAGAAAGGAAACACTGAATTACTCTCATCAAAAGTTTTTATTTGTATTGTACAAATACAGCTAGTTTATTTTCGTTGAATACTTTTGAATTGATAATAATATTAATATGTGGCTAAAAGCTCTACGATAACACACTTGATTTAGGAATAAGTTGTATAACAATAAATTATTTCAGAACCGTACTGGCTCCAGACGCAAAAGTTGTCGTTTTAATTCTAAATTTGGAAATCTTTGACCCTCTTCTCTATAATAGTACGGTAATGTTGAATCACAAGGGCGCAGTGGGAAGAAGCGCATTAGTCCGTAATCATTTACCATGTTGGTGGTCATTTGCAAAACAATTTCCGATGATTAAATTTCATACATTGGCAGTAAAACTGAAATAACTTACGTCATTCTATGCAGTGTTCTTTTGATTCATGTTAGTGTTAATCAAGTAGGCTAGTGTATTGATTCGAGAGGATCACAGCAAGCGGCTGAGTTTTCAAATTGCTGTCACGACTTTTCGTAGCTCCGCCATAATTTTTGTTCTATTTCGTCGGCTGAATCTTGATTCGGCTGGTGGCGCTACGCCATCCGGTGAAGTTTTCATATGGAAAGTGCACAGTTTTGTGAGAAGACGATTTTGTGGTTGCAACATGTGTTTAGAAAGTGGTTCCGGATTGAACATTTTTCTTCGGCCTGACGTTGAATTCAAGCGGGTATTCGTCGTCAAACTCTAGATTGTTAGCAGCAAGGTGTGTGACAGTAGATTCATGTCGACATATTGACCAGTGGACAACGACGCACGGCACATCAAGTGATCCTAGTAGGCATGGTGAATCCCAGTCACCCGCGTAGTCGTCACTCGTCCAGTAACGTCACGGTGTGGTCAGATTGCATTCTGGTAGCTCCCGCTTGCTAGTAATAAATCAAAAGCGCACACAATGTTCCTCCATCACAGCAATAGAAGAATTTGAAAGTACTTTTTTTTTTGAAACTTTTAAAGAAAATAAGATAAATTTATAGTGATATGTTGTTTCTTTTTTACCGACATACGCTTGGATAAAGCCTTACATTTGATACGTTTAAAGCTATCAGTTAGAAGACGAATCCGCCGGTAGAAGTACAGGACGCCAAGTCAAGGCGTAGAAAGGCGACGCGCTCGTCATCAAGACGAGCACAGTCCAAGTACACGGACGTCTTGAAGGCGATGCGAAGCGACGCCAAGCTTGAGGGTCTGGGAGCCGACGGACGCAGTATTAGACGTATTTGAACGGGCGAGATGATCCTGGAGCTGAAGCGCGAGAAGGAACACAAGGGCGCCGCCTACAAGAGGCTAGCAGAAGAGGTCCTTGGTGAGGGTGTAGAGGTGAGGGCTCTCACACATGAGGCGACTCTGATGGTCAAGGACATTGATGAGATCACCGAAATGGAAGAGCTCGTCACGGCACTGCGGCAACAGTGCGATGTGCAGGTGGCCGCCGCAGCCGTTAGGCTGCGTAAGGGGCCAGCAGGGACACAGATAGCTTTGGTCCAGCTATACCTGTGGCGGACGTCAAAAAGTCCGTTAAGATAGGGAACATAAAGGTGGGTTGGTGCGTATGTCACCTGACATTCCACGAGCCACCAGAGGTTTGCTTTAGGTGTCTGGAACCAGGACACAAGTCGTGGGACTGCAAAGGCCCTGACAGGCGCAAACTGTGTAGGGCCTACACTGTAGGCGATGCGGCGCTGAAGGTCATAAGGCCCAAAGCTGCACGAGTCCACCCATCTGCATGATCTGTACCGGGAAATCCGCGACATGTTTGGGTCACGTACCTCAACGAAGGAAGACAATGTAAACTAGTATTTAAGAGAAGTACAATAAAGAACAGGATGATCATTCAATCTCAAGTCTAATCTTGACGGACACACTGTCCGATGTGTATTAAGTTATTTTACCATCACCATCCGTGTAAGTGATCCACGTAATGGTGACCTGACTTTAAACCGGCAATCTTCGAATAGTGAATAAAAGTGGAAATGTCGTGGTTCGGGGACACTATAGTGACCAGCAACCAGCAAATGAACATAATAGAAGTTCGTGTGATCGCGGGTACGTTTGTCGCCCTCACCTTCATGGCAATCGGCTATTTGGGTTTGAAATTGAAAAAGTGGACAGTCGAAAAATAAATAATAAACATTAAACTATGTTGAATGATTCGGTGGAGTTCAACAATGAATTAGTGAAACAAAAAGAATGATAAAATCAACAAAAATGGATGAGTGTAGGGACAACAGTGACTATCCGGCAATCCTCCAGGAAGAAGATGAGCAACCAAGATAAACTAGGCAACTACCTCGCCTTTTAAGAGGTAAACAGTGAAAAATAAAATAAAAATGATGAGTTGAAGAACAAAAAATAGTGATGGCAGCAGACGAAGCAGCAGAACAGGTGTAACAGCAGTGGATGGAAAAGCAGCACGGCAACAGAAGACATTGCAGCAAAGCGGTAAATCAAAAGATATGTATATTCTGTGTACTTTTTAATAAAAAAAAAATATTATGTTTATCAATTGTTACGTTACAAATTATCATGAAAGATGATGAAATTCTATATTATCACAAAAATTTAATAAATATCTATGGAAATATTAAAAAATCGATAAATAATAAAAAAAAACTGCCTTTACTTTAGAAAAACTTCTGAAAGACGTCAACTTTTTGATAAGGCAATTAGAACTTGCTATAAGAAACCCAAATAATATATCGGATGTTATTTTTTCGGATATAGTAAATATTATTGATCTTGCAAAAACAGAGCTAGAATTTTAAACAATTATAAACAAATTGCCAGAGTAAGTCAAATTAATCGAAAGAAGATATGGGTGGCCCTGGGGATTACCCTTCCGACCGAATCCTCATGACAACGGTTCAACCGGGTCAGATGAGATCTTTGATACATAAACAAAAGCGTCGAAGAAATGGTCCTAATGAAACTGCTAATTTGATTGAAGAAGCTTAATCAATGTCTGTAGGTGCAAAAAGAGTTTTTGAGTCTAGAGCTGACGCTAGGTTGCGCTCTAACTGTCCCAAACTCAAAGATATAAAGAGAAGAATCTTCATCTTAAGATGGGTGATGTATTCTCTTGCTCTATTAGGAACTGGAATAACGTTGAATTATAAACAAATTAAAAATGACTACACAAGCAATAACACCGCAAGCGTCCGCGCATGCATTTGATATACGTTCTGTTACAGCAGTAATAGCAATTTATGAAGATGCCAGCGACGGGTTACAAGCGTTCGTAGATGCTTGTAACTTAATGAAGGAATTAACAGCTAATGAGCACCAAGCAATGTTATTAAAAATTTTTAAAACCAGAATAACTGGCAAAGCACATCTCGGATTACCGGAGAACATTAATACATTTAATGATTTCATCAAAAATATAACAGAAAGATGTCATGATACAATATCGCCAGAGCAAATCCTGGTCAAGTTGAAATCAATCAAACAGCGTGAAAGCTTGGATTCTTTCTGTGAGCAAATTGTAGCTGTTCCCAACAAATTAATATATATATACATATATAGAGCAACATATTCCAGAAGCAGTCGCTAAGAATATGGTGAAAAAGACGGCAGTTGATGCTTTAATGGAGTTTCCAATCAGGAAACTTAACTGATCCTAAAAGCAGGATCATTTGATGACGTAAAAGACGCTACTCAAAAGGTCCAAGAGAATAGTTCTTCTCAGACTCAAACTATTCTATCTTTCTCAACACACAACCGACAAGGTCAAGGTGGAAATAAACAGTTACCAACGATCGAGACCACCCACACCGAACGAGCATCATAAAGCTGTCATTCCCGAAAGACATCAGATATCATCATCCGAAACCATTCTAACCGGACGAGGGTCATAAAACCCTGAATACCGAGAATCATCGCATCAACCCGAGCTCGTGGTTCTGCATCCCAAAACATCTAGACATCGCATCACATTATCACACCCAACGTGCGAAGGGACAACAATACCGACCGATTCCAACCGGATCATCAAAGTATCCCGAATTCCCAGAAAGCCTTGCATCCATCGCATCTCATTACCATACCGACGACATCATACGCACCGGCTGATGCCACCACAGCGCACGCATCAGGATGACACCGCTGATTCCCACGCCACGGAAAGAGAGCGGAAAAATAAATAACTAACCCTAGATCATAAAAGTGCTAGGTTGTAAGAACTAATCACTCAGTTTTAATTCTACACTTGAATAAAACGTTAACTTGTAATTTTAAGAAGAGAAGTGTTGCTAAATTATTTAGATGATGACATATCTTTAAGAAACGAGTTCGATTACAAGAAGTTAAATTCGGTTGCAGTATTTGAGGGAAGTGTTTAACTGGCATCCTCTTTAAGAAGTGAGCGGTTGCACTAGTAGTCCAAAATATGCCTTTGAAGTTCTCCATTTTTATTGTAACATAACTTAACAGCCTATTCGATTTTCCATTTATGAGATTAAACGAAATGAACTCCAGTGTGCGAAGCGCAAGCGTAGGGAATACCATTACAATTCTCAGCACTAGCTCTGCGGCTCGTAGAATCGCGACGGGCTAACTGCGATGGTCATGGAGCAACACGACGCGATAATCAGCTTCGTGTTCTCAAACAGTAACAGTAGCAAAGTTCTCTGGGTTTACTAACCTGAATAGTCCGAGGGACGATTCATGAGATACCAGAACTGTAACTAAATAATGTAGTTACGGTACTGTTGCGCTACAATTCCATCGATCGTAGAAGCCCGCACATTTACATGGTGGCTCCAGAGAGGAGAGATCATTTCACAATGAATTGCTTTATTTCTCCGTGTATTCTGGAACAGACTTGAGGCAATGATGAACATCGGTAGGAAATCTATAGTCTTTAGATTGTGGACACTTTTCTACGATTCCTAGAATATGGAAAATCCGGCGAGGCAGCCGTCTGGCTGTCTGGCTGTCTGGCGGTGCTCGTAAAGCCAGGCGTATAATAACCCCGAAGGTTGGTGTTAATAACGTTCTCGAAGAGCCATTGAATCTGTGGCATGTGCTTCACACATGTCATCGAACCATGCCTGAGTTCAACAGAACTCGCACGTTGTTCCATGCTGGGTCGAATTCTAGACCCTATCAGTTAGCAACCCGTCGATTCGATGGCCGTTTCAATGCATAAGCACTTTCAGTTGGAAAGTGTCATTTTACAGAATATTACTTAATGACTGTTTCCAGGCAATGCTCGTTCTCAAGCTGCCTGCGGTGTGGCAGAGCCAAATGTTTGGTCTCTTTCTATGCCTATTCACTCTCTCTCTCTCTCTCTCTCTCTCTCTCTCTCTCTCTCTCTCTCTCTCTCTCTCTCGAGATCGGTGCATCGATCTCTGATTGGTTGTAATTTACATAGGACTTCACAGACTCCTCATTAGTTACTAAGGCTAGCTTAAGTCGAAATTATGAATAAAGTTGCAGTCTGGTGAGAACCACCAAAACATCATTATCTTTTCATTTTACATGGCAGACCCCGTCAAGTGACCGGTACCTGTACCTTTAGTACAGTGAAGTTTTAGCCATTACCATACGCGATGTTCGCGAAACAGCTAAAGTGAATTATCTACAATATTTTGTAAGATAGACAAATTTATGTGTGAAATAGCGAAAAATGCACACAGTGAATCCAAGTGAATGAACATTGAAAATGTGCTGCTTCAAAATCCGGACGTTTGCAGAAGTGATATAAGTTATCAAAAAAATGGATTTAAGCTTTAATCCAGTTATTTATCATCGCAAACCGTAGTGCACGTGATCAAAGAGCAAACGAAATTTACGAAGCGCATGGAAAGCAAGTTTAATAAGGACGATATTGTGACATTTTCGCTGTTCTGAAGAAGAAGAAATGGGAAATCAGAAATCATCCCCAACAGTGAAGCAGGAAGGAGATCATGACCTCACGATTATAAACACACAAGAGGTTCATACAGATTTCCATCTGAGCCATGATATTAAACTCAATATTATCATTGGCCTAATGGCGCTTCAATTAGTACTAGCCTTGTACAGAACGATCGTTAAACGCGAGAGAAAGCGCGCCAATAAAATCGCGGCAAAATCACTCGCAAATTTGAATGAAGTGATTTCGAAATAGATGAAGCCAGCGATACAGTGACACCTGCGACTCCTGAGACCCCTGCGACCCCTGTGACCCCTGCGACCACTCCAGCAAGAACGAACCAACCTTCGCTCCCGTCTGAACATGGATAAACCTGTCAACAGTAAAAAAAAGTGAGTTTTTTGATAATCTTTTGATGTAAAGTCTACCATTTTTTTAAGTGCATATTGTGTAATTTAGTGAGTAGAACCCGTAAGCCATATATTTATAAATTTGAAAATAAAATTTAATTGGATTTAGTATAATAGCTTAATGCAACGAACGAGTTTTAAACTATTCTAGGTAATATAAACCTAGTATCACATGGAAATTGAGGGTGACATTGAACTTTATTTAACCAATCACAAGATGTGAACAAGAATAATTAGTGCAAGTGGAAAACAATTCAAAGAAAATATTCCAGAATAATGTGAAAACCAGCAAAAATCTTGAAGAATAACGTATAGATTCAGCGTACGCAACCCAACTAGTGGAAGTGCAACATCAATTACAAGAAAGTTTATGATCCGCGAAAAACAGTGAAAAAAAATGAGATGTTACAAGAAAATGAGCATTTTTATTGTAACATAACTTAACCGCCTATACGAGTCTAGAGCCTCTCGGGGGGACGAAGAAATTTTCAAACTTAAATAGAAATTTAATAGAAACATCATTGGCAGGTATCAACAATGTTAAGAAAGAACAAGGCTACCTTTCATGCAAATTGAATCTTTGTTTAAAATTTAAAATTATTTGGTTTGTACTTAATATTGGCTTTTGACAAAAATCCATCTCTGTACTAAATCTTGTTGAATTTGGTGGTCATATTTAGTCCAACGTTTGCCTTTAAAGTTCTCCATTTTTATTGTAACATAACTTAACAGCCTATTCGATTTTCTATTTCTGACATTAAACGAAATTGTTTGAAGTGCGCGAAGCGCAAGCGTAGGGAATACTATTACAATTCTCAGCACCAGCTCTACGGCTAGTAGAATCGCGACGGCTAACAGTGATGGTCAAGGAGCAACACGACGCGATAACCAGCTTCGTGTTCTCAAACAGTAACAGTAGCAAAGTTCTCTGGGTTTACTAACCTGAATAGTCCGTGGAACGATTCATAAGATACCAGAACTGTAACTAAATAATGAAGTTACGATACTGTTGCGCTACAATTCCATCGATCGTGGAAGTCCGCACATTTACATAGTGGCTCCAGAGAGGAGAGATGATTTCACAAAGAATTGCTTTATTTCTCCGTTTATTCTGGAACAGACTTGAGGCAATGATGAACACCGGTAGGAAATCTATAGTCTTTAGATTGTGGACACTTTTCTACGATTCCTAGAATATGGAAAATCAGGCGAGGCAGCCGTCCGGTGACGAGCTGTCTGGCGGTGCTCGTAAAGCCAGGCGTATAATAACCCCGAAGGTTGGTGTTAATAACGTTCTCGAAGAGCCATTGAATCTCTCGGGGGGACGAAGAAGGTTTGTTTTTGTGTCAGTGTGTCGAGGATTCGTAAAGCTCTAGAGCCTCTCGGGGGAACGGAGAAATTTTCAAACTAAAATAAAAATTTAATAGAAAGATCATTGGAAGGTATCAACCTGTGTTACAAACTTTCCATTGTTAAAATGCAGTTTGTTACTAGTTGATTCATCCACATATTTAATTACAATTATGTTTATCATATAAGCAGTAGTTGAAGTGACCAAATTTACTTTAAACCAATCAATTAAAATTGAATCGATTTGGCCTAGATCCACTCGCCACTGCGAGTATAACAGGCCACATATAGCCCTTGCTTTGAATACTTTTCAAGTTCAAGGGGAGAAGACTTTGCATACACCATATGCGACACAATATTTATAAACACTCTTTCTCTGGAACGATCACCGATGGTTTGGCGTTCAGTCAGTCGAGAGTTGTTTATGTTCGGAGAAAAAAGGGGAAATTTGATAAATTTGATTGGACAAATGAATCTCTCTGATTTATGAATACACCGAATGGGGAAACAGCAAAAACGAAAAAGGATATATGCACATCTCTTTCTAACTCAGGAACTTCAGGATTCTATTCTGATTCCAGAGTGGGGATGATTGAAAATGTAGTGCATATGTATTGTAATGAGAGTTGATGTGTAGGTTGAATTCTTAGGCTATAAAAACTGCTGCTGGACCCTTGATCGAGGAGTCAGTTAAGAAATAGTGAGTAAATTGGAACAAAGCAAGTAAGGAGTCAGTCAGGAAAAGTTTTTGTGTGGAGTGAGTTAGTGAGTGAGTAACTGAAGGGAAGCAAAGTAAGTAGTGCGGGAGTTAGCAGAACAGTAGAGTAGAGTAGGGCGCGAAGTAGTGTGTTTGTGAATTTCAACTAGAAAATTGTATTCTCCTGAAACTGACATCGCTTCACGGCTAGAGCTAAGTATAAAAAAATAATATTAAAAGATAACCTAATTTATTTTTCAGCACACAATATCACATCCGAAAAAGAATCTTAAATATTTCAGTACAATCGCTTGAGTTTAGGGCGGTTGCAGTGTATTCTGGAACAGACTTGAGACAATGGCGAACACCAGTAGGAAATCTATAGTCTTTAGGTTGTGGACACTTTTCTACGATTCCTAGAATATGGAAAATCCGGAGAGGCAGCCGTCAGGTGAGGAGCTGTCTGGCGGTGCTCGTAAAGCCAGGCGTATAATAACCCTGAAGGTCGGTGTTAATAACGTTCTCGAAGAGCCATAGAATCCCTCGGGGGGACGAGAAAGGTTTTTTTTGTGTGAGTCTGTCAAGGATTCGTAAAGCTCTAGAGCCTCTCGGGGGGACGAAGAAATTTTCAAACTCAATTAAAAATTTAATAGAAAGATCATTGGAGGGTATCAACCTGTCAGCAATAGCGGACCACCAATTCCTGTAAGAAATTCAAACGCAGTGCCTATGGAAGTTGATCACTCTATCAAAAGCGGACAGATCAACTATAACTCATTGAAACGCTCTAGGCTGAAGAATATCAGAACTAATGAGGAAAAAGAATATTTCGAGTACCCCGAAGATTTCTATTAGCTCGAGGACCAAGAATATAACTCCGACAGCGGATATATCCCTGAAGAGCATCCAAAAGAAAAGGAAACTGGAGAACCGACCTCCGAAAGAAAATAGTAATAACAAGATTGAGTTGAATTTTTAAGGATGACTTCCTCATTGCCCTATTTCGAAGGGTACCATAAGTACCCCAAGGGTAATAGGAAAAGTAGTGAAACATTAAGAATTTTAATTGATACCGGATCTAACAAAAAATACGTTAGTTAAACTCAAACACCTCAAAGCTCAACGCGGTGTCCGTAAAGCCAGGCGAATAATAACCCCTAAGGTCGGCAGCAATGCCGGTAAGTCAGACGCCAGCCAGGGTTCCCGGAAAGCTGGGAAGGATGGGCCTGAAAAAGCTGGCCCGTCCCGAAAGGATGGGAACAAGGGGTTGCGACCGTTGGTAGGCTTGAGTAGATCAGTAGAAATACCACAACATGGTCCCAGATGTAAAGCAGATTGACCGCCTTTTTCATTGAGGAAGAGTTCGTCTACTACTCTACGGGCTTACTATGGCTGCGTTCCACTAGCTTCCACCGTCAACAGACGGAAAAACTAGAGGAGAGAGCAGAGAGCAATAAATGCATCCCAACGTCGAGAAAAAAGGGCTGATGCCCACGAAATAGAAAGATCGTAAAATTGGAAATTTATTATCAAGGCGTGACAAAAATATCTGAAAACAATTGTACCATTTGCCATCCCTTCGCATTCTAGAATTAGGCTCGAAACTAAAATATTCTCGAAATACAACCAGTAACGTTTTAACATCGAACCGGTAAACATCGTTCCTCGAAAGAAATACCATTGGTAAGGCCAACGATCAATTTTCATTCAGACTGAATGGAACTTGAACATTCTGGGAATTACCATCTTCCTCGAACTTCCACCGTCAGGTACTAGAGTACTAGCCTGACAGTCTGAAGTATCCAGAAGACCGATTCTCCCGGCTTCCACGCCAAGGCAAGTACGCGTAAGGCTGTGCTCCCTTTCGATCATAGATTACTCGTTCAGGCGAGTATCGTATCGACAGAGTAGAGTTTCACGCTAGAAAGTCTTACGGGCACCCTCGACCTCCACTTTCAGTTACTAGGTATACTAGGCTGATAAGTCTGAGGGCTGAAGTAGTACGCTTCACTTTCGTGTGTCGTCTAAATAACACCCATTTCGTCAGGCACTTCTTGAAGTAACCTGGACGATTCGCGAGTGATTTGAAATTGGCAAGATACGGCCAGTCGCGTAATAACTCGAACCTTCACGCAAGCTACGCGGTACCGTAATCTTACATGGTGGCTCCAGAAACGGGAGATTAATCGTAATCTCTTATACGAACTATAAGGCGATGCTGTTGCCGAAACAGCAAAGTATCTTGTGGAATACTTCCGGGAGATCGACCGGAAGTTTGAACAATTAAAGGACAGTGAAGAATATTTCGAGACAAGTGGTGATATTTAATAGAAAGTTCATTGGAAGGAAATAGAAGAGCCACCTGTGACGCTTATAAAAGGGATCTCAGTCCTTCATTGAGCAGAAGATTTTTTTGTGTAAGGTACACCGGGGCAAGTTGAAACGGGTGGGGCAAGATGAAACAGCGGGTTATCATGATGTTTTCTAATGATCATAAAAAATTTGATTGCCTTAACACATAGTTTTTGATTCAAACAATCTTTTAGCGTAGGAAAATTTTCCAAATTCTACTGAAATCTATTTCAAAACTTCGCGTTTCGTCTTGCCCCACCCGTTTCGACTTGCCCCGGTGTACCTTAAGTCTGTCGAGGATTCGTAGAGCTCTGGAGTCTCTCGGGGGGACGAAGAAACTTTCAAACTTAAATAGACTACATGTAACTCCAGTAGGCTACATGTAACTAAAAATTGAGAAATACATTCATTCTGATTTCTACCATCAACTAGAGAAGTGATCAATCGATATCACATCCAAGGCTAAAAGTAATAAGATCTCCTCATAATTCCTCGGGGGGACGAAGAAGGTTTGTTTTTGTGTCAGTGTGTCGAGGATTCGTAAAGCTCTAGAGCCTCTCGGGGGGACGAAGAAATTTTCAAACTCAAATAAAAATTTAATAGAAAGATCATTGGAAGGTATCAACCTGTCAGAGATAACGGATCACTAGTTCCTGTAAGAAATCCAAACCCAATGCCTATGGAAGTTGATCACTCTATCAAAAGCGGACAGATCAACTATATCAACAGACCCCAGAATTCATTCAGACACTCATTGAAACGCTCTAGGCTGAACAATATCACAACTGACGAGGAAGTAGAACTATTCGAGTACCCCGAAGATTTCTATTAGCTCGAGGACCAAGAATATTACTCCGACAGCGGATATATCCTTGAAGAGTATACAAAAGAAAAGAAAACTGAATAACTGACATCCGAAAGAAAATAGTTATAATAAGATTGGAGTTGAATTTTTAAGGATGACTTCCTCATTGCCCTATTTCGAAGGGTACCATGAGTAATAGGAAAAGTAGTGAAACATTAAGAATTTTAATTGATACCGGATCTACGTTAGTAAGACAAACATGCGTTGATTAAGTCGATTCAATTAAATAAAAAAACAAATGCCGCATTTAGCTGCTTAATATGTTCACCGATGCACATTATAGAATATAATTTGGATCAATTAAGAACAATACAAACTAATTTTAGAAAAGCGCCAAATTGAAGATATCGGAGACTTACACTCTTAAATAAAATTTCGGAAATTCAAACCTTAAGAAAAAAAAAAACATAGCAAAAACATTTGTAATTTTGGAAAGCGCCATCGCCATTGAAACATTTAATTAAATTAGGAGAGCAGAAAGGTTATTAACCGGGGAAATTACTACTCATCATTGACCAAAAATTAGCAAATTTGGGTGATAAACCTGAATTTACGTTCAAGAATTTGGGAAAGCTTATTATTATTAGTTATAGATTAACTAAATCTACAAAAAATGGCAGCCCTAATAGATACAGTTAAAACGGTATCATCACTTTTGCTAACGTATGATGGTACACCTAATAAATTGCAAAATTTTTTGGACGCTCTTGATGTTGTCAAACAAATTGCTACATCAGAGAATCAATTGCCGACAGTTATAAACATTGTTCTAACAAAACTGGAAGGCCGAGCAAGACATGCTTTTCCTCAAGCTCCTAACAGTATTGCCAATCCTGAAGTAAATTCAAGCTCCTCCCCTAGAATTAATGTTGTGTAGAGTTAAGACTTCGTGTAGATTTTAAGCCGAATTTGAATGATAGGTTTTTGAACAAAGCAGATTTATTCCAGCATTGGTTTTGGATTGTAAAGGAAATCACAACATTTCACCAGCAACTCAATCCGAACTCCAAGTGTTACAAAACGTTATTGGCGTTCGTCTGACGGTGCTCGTAAAGCCAGACGTATAATAACCCCGAAGGTCGGTGTTAATAACGTTCTCGAAGAGCCATAGAATCCCTCGGGGGGACGAAGAAGGTTTTTTTTTTGTGTGAGTCTGTCAAGGATTCGTAAAGCTCTAGAGCCTCTCGGGGGGACGAAGAAATTTTCAAACTAAATTAAAAATTTAATAGAAAGATCATTGGAAGGTATCAACCTGTCAGAAATAACGCACCACTAATTCCTGTAAGAAATTCAAACCCAGTGCCTATGGAAGTTGATCACTCTATCAAAAGCGGACAGATCAACTATAACTCATTGAAACGCTCTAGGCTGAAGAATATCACAACTAATGAGGAAGATTTCTATTAGCTCGAGGACCAAGAATATAACTCCGACAGCGGATATATCCCTGAAGAGCATCCAAAAGAAAAGGAAACTGGAGAACCGACCTCCGAAAGAAAATACTAATAACAAGATTGAGTTGAATTTTAAAGATGACTTCCTCATTGCCCTATTTCGAAGGGTACCATAAGTACCCCATGGGTCATAGGAAAAGTAGTAAAACATTAAGAATTGTAATTGATACCGGATCTAATAAAAATTACGTTAGTAAAACTCAAACACCTCAATGTTACGGCTAGTTCAGATGGTAGTTGCAACAAACCGCTGAATTGAGATTCAGCAATTTATTGCCAAAATGATAATTTTTGCCATTTTTCGGGAATGGGGCATACGTCACCCTTTTCCCCAATCAATTGCAACAATTTTGCATTTTTCGCTCATGACGAAATAAGGGATATGAAAAATGCCAAAGGAAAAAGATTTCTTGAGCCCAACACGATGTGTGGAGAACAATGACACCAATTGTTAGAAACACGGACGGAAAGCGCCAAGAAGGAGAAGAGTCAGGAATTCAAAAAATCACTCGAGAAAGTGAAAGCAGCATTTTGGGACTCGACTTATAATTTATGACATAAACATTGGGCCAGACACCTGTGGAAGCCTTGTCCGCTTGTATTCCTGGTGATGAAAGTCAAGTACCTACAGGGTCGACTTGAAGAAATAACCAATTGCCTAGAAATCCGATCGCTAGCGACGGGATATTAGGAGAAACCGAGAACTACATGCCTTTTTCTCTCGGGTCATAAATTTTGCCAGACCTCACACGCAGAGGATTTTTGCTGATTATGCAACAACCTCAAGCCGATATGGAAATGAAGGGATGATCGTAAAACGGGTTGAGCGATCGTGCACATTTTCGTACAAGAAGAATGGTTTGATTGTTTTCGCAATGAGAAAACTTGACAATGCATAACCTCCCTCGAACGAAAGAGGTAATCAAAGAAATAAAGAAAAGAAAAAAACCCGTCTACTGGTTTAGGCGACGATCATAAATGGATCGTAAAATTATGTTTGGGATCGATGGGTCGACCATCCACACTTTCATGCGTAGAGGGAGTGAAAATTCTAATGCATGGGTGACGATCGTAAAACCGGTACGGGTGACGACGAAAGATAAACACCATAAATTTATGATCGCCCGGTGCGTTCGGGAAAAATCATGTTCGGGGATGATGGTGATTGGTGTGGCCCTTGATGAATCAGCCACCAAGGGAAGAAACTCTGAGAATTAATTCGCGGATGCTCCCGCTCACCTCAGAATTGTGAGAGTTGGATTGGGAAAACTATTTTTTGATCCCGATACGATCTCACTGAGTGAGAATGTGGATGGGGGATGCAATGATGCATGGGCAAATTAGCCTTTTTGTTTTGGGGAGAGTGATGAGCGAATCTCAGAGGTGAGATAGGCATAGAGAAAAATTGACCATCCGTTCTGAATACTCAATGGATCTCGCGGATGTGAGATGGCGAAATGGGAGGCATAGGGAAAATCGATCATCCGTGTAGGGGAGAGATTAGAATTGCTTCCACGGATGTGAGAATGCAAATATTAGAGAAAGGAGCGTAATTAATAATCAATTACGCATGGGGGCAATGGGAAATAATTTTCTCTTTGGTCTGGGGAGAGTTCTGGAGAATTTTTGATCGGATCATAATTTTGATCAGGAGAATAAGAGTTGATAGATAGGGAGAGGACCCTTATATAAAGGGTTGCAGATCCAAGGATCGGGGAGTTTTTGTTTAGTGTTGTTCCATTGTTAATCTTGGAGCTTGAGCTCGACGCCATTTTTGGCTTATCGACAACTCTTGTTATCCATTTTAACTTGGAAAAAAAGTAGTTGAGTTCAGTTTCCTTAGGATTTTTTCCCATTTCAACTTGGGAAGAAGTAGTTCAGTTCAGGCAGTTAGTCAGTGGTTCAGTTCAGTGAATTAGAGAATCAGTCAGTTTATTGGAAGTTGTTATTTTCGTTAAGTTAGTGCATTGTGAAGATTACAATAAGTTTTGTTTAATCGGAAAATAAAGTGGTGTAGTTTTAAGAGGAGAAGTGTTAGTGAATTAATGAGATGATGACATATATGTAAGACTGCGAGTTCGAATTACTAAGTCCGGTTGCAATTTTGAAAGTGAGTGGGGCAGTTCCGTTACATAGTGCAAAGTTCCAAAATACAAGTGTTTCGAGAATTCGTGAAGCTCCAGAGCCTTACGCGAGTTAGCAACGGAGCTGCCCATTTGGCGTTAACAAAGAATGCTGACGACTTAGCTGCAACAAGTTGGCAACGGAGTCGCCAGAATGGGTACCTACAGTGGAGATAGTTGACGATGGTACACGGACGGACGGCAACCATTGGTCATCGGCGCGAGCCTGCTGTTTCGAAGTGCGACGACGAAAAGTGCTAGTGCAAGCAATGAAGTGTAGTTGATTGAAAGAGTGTAACAAAAAGTTAGTTCGATTTCGGTTCTAGGCGAGTTAGGTAGCTTTTTTAAAAAAGAAACTCCCGTCCGCGAAAAGTCAACTCGCGGTGTCCGTAAAGCCAGGCGAATAATACCCCCTAAGGTCGGCAACAATGCCGGTAAGTCGGACCCCAGCCAGGGATCCCGGAAAGCTTGGAAGGGTGGGCCGTTGCGACCGCTGGTTCTATTCAGAGGTGTTGGAAATCACCAGAGATGAATGTATTGACATGATACAATCATTTTTTTTGAATTTGAGGTGGGGAACAAACATTAGACTATCACTCCCAAATTCAGGTTATCACTCATACAGCTACACGAGCTTTGGCAGCATAGATGGTGGGAGTTGCACCCCAGGAGGAACTCTTGTGTCGCCAACCGGGATTTGTTGGGAGAGGACCATACGAAACACCAGACTGGAGATGACTTACACTACCGGAGTCGCAAGATTGTTTCATGATGAAGGTCAAATAAAATTCCCTAATGGTGTCATCTGCAATGTTGGTGAGGGGAGGTGTGACCACTCTGGTTATGGGCACCTATTTGGCTTAATCCCTAGACCTTACTGTAGGTCAGTGAACTATGACAATTCTCTTGTTTTTGAAGGTCTCGCTCAGCTGATAACAGATAATGATACAACAGATCGATCCCCCTCATTGTACATCCATGTCAACCAAGGGGATCACGACTTTCAAGTTAAGCTGGGTAGACTTGGAACATCTAACTGCGGTTTTAATTCTTATTCAACTGAACACCCTCGACTCTTTGTAACTATCATAACACGAGATGCACCAGATTTCTTTCCAAGTAAACCTGTTGGATCAGAAGATGTGAATCTCTTGAACTATATCAACTCAAAATTTGTATATGCCATGCGGCACACTAAACAAGAAATTGATAGGCTTTTTAGATTATTCGAGCAAAGAATATGAAAAATAGAATAACAGAAAATATGATGACATTAGCACTACTGTCTCTAAAAGAATTTGCGTACCAATACTTTAAATCTCCTGGATACACTGCAGTTGGCAGAGGAGAGGTGGTGCATGTTGCGAAGTGCAGAGAAGTGGCAGTAATTTCGAAAGTAATGGATTCAAGAGTGCTATAACGAATTACCTGTTATTTACAACAAGCAAACTTGGTTTCTTACCCCTCGGACAAGAGTGGTTATCCAACATGGTACTAAGGTTGAGTGTGCCCCGGATTTAGGGCCTCAGTTTTCACTTAATGGAAGGTGGGTAACACCGACTTTCACAGGGTTAATGTCAGTGAGATCACCTTTGGTAATATCACCCAAAACCCCATAGACTACTGTGCTGTGCATCTTCCCGCATAATCAATTACATCCCATAAATACGTACAGTAACTACCAAATCATATACAATTCAATTAGTAAGCATCAATGCTGTTTCCACTGTGCTATCTGCACACAGTAAGAATGGTCAGGAATGCATGTGCGGTCCGAGCGTTCTGACCCGACGCGCGGACACCTGTTTTGCTGACTCGTATTACGAGTGTAGTGGCCCCACAGGGCAGGGTACAATCAGAAGAGTCAAATAACCAATACATTGGGTTCGATAGGTACATCGCCGAAATTTATATTGTCAGCTTTCTGTCCCAGGCGTCTAGTTAATTCTTTCTCTTTTTTACACATTGAACCATGAACAAGCATATGATAACCATTACAACTTTGTAAGCTATAAAAACCGAACCTTTTGAGAAATACAGCAATCTTTGCCCAACCTTGAAGGGGTTTCAATGTGCTCTGTTATTACTGATACCACATACCGAACTCCCTTCTTGATCCAGTGCCATGGTCCGTGCCATGTGCCACTAGGCAAGGAAGTAAGTCTTCCGCGTCGGATATATCGTTATCAGAGTCCTGTGATGGACTCTCCTCGCGAGTGATAAAGTGTTTTCGCAAAGCTATACGGTGAACCTGTGAGTGATAAAGTGTTCCAGCAGGCTATACGGGGAACCTGTGAGATGGCGACCGGACTTTTCCGAACCTACAGTTGAAAATAAATGCAGCTGAAGATAAGTGCAAAAAACACACACATGATGGAAAAAGTGATTGATATGTTAGTATAGGAAAAGTGACAATGGGTACAGAACAATCAAAGGCTCATGTAGAGCATAACGGTGATCAACATGTGGAAATCATTAACATGCAAGGTGATCATTCCGAGAAAATTGATAAAGTGATAGTTATGCTTTGGTTACTATGTGCGATGATCAGGCTTCAATTATCAATAACGTTAATCAGTGAGGTTAACAAATATTTAAATAAAAAGGCACTGAAAAAGGCTAAATCATTGGTGGAATTATCTAAAGTGTAAATCAGTGCAAACAGAAGACGTGTTTATCCATCAATTAGAAGAGTGTTTTCCATAAACTCGACAAATAGTGCAAAAGTGTATCCAAAACAAGAGAACAATGGAAACTTGGGAGGAAATAAACCACCAGGTTGAAGCACAAGTGAAGGCCATACGATTTATGGAGAAAAATGGCAGTGAACTATACAAAATATTAAACAATACCAAAGAACGAGATGTATCCAAAATCAAATGGAAACCAAGTGGAGGAATTAGTGTTAAAAGCTGGTGGGCATCTACGGACGCATTAATTGATGCTGAAATTGAAAACCAGAAAAAACGTGAAGAAAAGTGATAATAAATAGACAATATGGACGAAATAAGGAATATCGTGCAGACACTTAGAAGAAGCCTAACAGATAGGAACAGTGAAAGTGTGATAATAAAAACTGAACTCGGAGAACACTTTTTGAATATTCTTCAAAAGGAAGGATTTATAAAAGTGCAGAGAAACAATGAGAAAACTGAACTATATCCACTAGTGCTAAGTGATCTTTACATTGTGGACCGAGTGACAATACGGGCACGTGAAATCTTACACTACGCAAGCGAAGAGTTGCCAACGATTACCGGCATTGTGATAGTGTCCACAAATCGTGGAATAATGACGCACATTAGTGCAGAAGAGCAAAATCTGGGAGGGCGAGTAATTGCCCATGTTTACTAATTTGTTTGTCGAATAAACTGAAAGGGTTGCTACCTCGCCCACATAAGAGGTAAACAGTGCAAAGACAAAACAAAAGAAGAAAAAGCTGAAAGCGGTATTTTGGAACTAGCAGTTTGGTTGAAACCGACGAATCAATGCAATGCGGCGTTTCCTGGCGTGCCTGATGGTGTTAGCAGTTACGTTACTGGTGGGATACCAGTTGTTCCTGACGCTAAAGGAGGAATTTACCAGTATAATAATTCTGCGGTAAGCAACAAATATTTTGTAGAGAACAAGTTATCTTAAAAATATTATATAGATACCTAAGCATATTGTACAATTCTATGGCAGTCTTTCAATTTTTTTTTGTGAATCAAATTGTAATTTCTCGTGAGTAAACAAATGAAATCAATGAATATGAATATAGAACACTAAAATATGAATATTGTTGAACTCGAGGAAAAATTTAAAGAATTATTGACTTTAGAAGCGAATTTAAAAAAATCTATCAATAAAACATTTTTATACAAAACACTGATAGAGAAGCAAGCTTCATGCAATCAATTATATACCTATGTACAAACAGCATTAATCGAATTAGAGGATATCCTATCAGAAGCTAAATTAATATATTTTGAAAAGGCTTCCAGAAATGCATGGGTACACATCCATGAAATTCTAAAAAACAAATTAGCACACACTAAACGTACTATTCCTTTTAAAGTATTGGTGAACACCATCATTATATTAAAAAGGTGTTCAAAAACAACTCCTGAAAATTTACAGGAAGGCCGAGAAACAATGGCAGCCGAAGTGATTAAATTAGCGTCGTCCCTCATACCTCAATACGATGGCAATGGCGAAAGATTAAGTAACATAATTGCTGCTCTTACAGCATTAAAAACGGCAGTTACACAAGCAACTGAACCAATTGCGGTACAAATTGTGCTGTCAAAATTAGAGAAAAAGGCTAGGTCAGCAGTAGGAGACACTCCAGCCAATATTGATGCCATAATAAATAGTCTGAAACAAAAATGCAAGCATCACATCTCAGCTGATGTGGTCTTGGCAAAATTGAACGCTACTCGTCAAAGCGGAACGTTAAATAAATTTTCTTCTGAAATAGAAGAACTCACCAGTCAATTGGAAACTGCATACATTAATGATGCAATTCCAATAGACACAGCAACAAAAATGGCCAACAAAGCAGGAATCAAGGCTCTAGCAAATGGTCTCAAAAATGGGAGTGCCCAATTGATAATAAAATCAGGGACATTTGAGACTCTAAATGATGCAATAGGACGGGCTGCAGAAAATGACAATGATGCAGTCCCACCTGCAAATGTACTCTATTTTAACAATAAGTACAAATCAAATTTTAGAGGAAACGGACCTCCATTCAAAAACAACTCTTATAGAGGAAACCATCGTCAAGGTCAGGGATGGAGAAACAATCATAACCCCCCTTGGCGACAACACAACAATTCAAATGGACGTAACTCCAACTGGAGAAACCATGGCAACAATAACAATTACAGAAATAATGACCGTCGTCAAGAAAGGTCATATAACAATCACGATAACAAGAACGGATCTGGAAGAGGTAGAATTTATAACACGTCATCTGAGACAAATAACTCTGAGCAAAGAGGAGACGATAGAAACGACCGTCAAGAAAACCGACAGTCTGATTTTTTAGAGAGAAGGGATCGGGTAGACCGATCCTCTCAATGAATTTAAAAGCATCAAATTTTGTTTGCATAGAAACTTCAATGTCTGTGGGAAAAATAACATTAATAATAGATAGCGGAGCGGATACATCATTATTCAAAATCAACAAAGTAAACCCCGATAAATTAATAAATACATCAAGAAAAATTAAATTAATTGGAATCACAGACAACGAAATTGAAACCATTGCCACCGCAGATACAGAGTTAAATTTCGGCAATGGATTAAAAACCAAGCATACATTTCATTTAGTACCTAAGGAATTTCCTATTCAAACTGATGGAATTCTTGGACGTGATTTTCTTGCAGCAAATAGATGCAAAATTGATTACGAGTCATGGCTGTTGCATTTCGATTTAGGAAATGTATCAGTATCTGTACCTATTGAAGACAATTTCCAGAATGGATTCATACTTCCGCAAAGGAGTGAAACTATTCGACGATTAACGAACAAGACTTACAAAAGTGAAATGGTTGTACATGCTAAGGAAATTCAATCAGGAATTTTTTTGGGAAATGCAATCATTTCCGGAAAAGAACCAATGGCAAAATTCATGAACACTACGAATAAGCCAGTATTTATATCATACAATCAAATAAACCCTATTACAGAGCCACTTGACAATTATTACGTTCTGAAAAATAATCAAACCACTTCTTATAAAAACATACGTAAAGAAAATATTTGGAATGAAATCGATAGTGCGAATATACCAAATTTTATACAAAAAGATTTTAAACAATTAATATCGAATTACTCAGACGTATTCTGTTTAAGCGAAGATGCGCTTTCAACAAACAATTTTTATTATCAAGATATACACGTATCTGATAATATTCCGACATACATCCCAAATTACAAGCAAATACACTCACAAACGGAAGAAATACAAACTCAAGTGAACAAAATGCTTAATGAAAATATTGTGGAACATTCTGTTTCACCATACAATTCACCAATATTGTTAGTGCCGAAGAAGTCAAATGATAACAATAAAAAATGGAGATTAGTTGTCGATTTTAGACCACTCAACAAAAAGATATTAGCAGACAAATTTCCGCTACCAAGAATTGATTCTATTTTAGATCAACTTGGTAGAGCAAAATATTTCAGTACTCTTGACCTGATGTCAGGATTTCACCAAATTCCTCTCTCAGAAGAATCACGCAAATATACAGCTTTTTCAACACCTTCCGGACATTATCAATATACGCGAATGCCGTTTGGATTAAATATCAGCCCAAACAGTTTTCAGCGTATGATGACAATAGCCATGGCAGGATTAACTCCTGAACATGCTTTTATATATATTGACGATATTATTGTAATAGGATGTTCTTCTAAACACCATTTGACAAATTTAACCAAAGTTTTTGAACGACTTCGTCAGTACAATTTAAAATTAAACCCCAGCAAATGTAAATTTTTTCAATCAGAAGTAACATATTTAGGGCATAAGATTACCGATCAAGGAATCTATCCAGACGATTCAAAATTTTCAGCGGTCAAAAATTTTCCCATTCCTACAAATGCTGATGATATTCGCAGATTTGTAGCATTTTGTAATTACTACAGGAAATTCGTGCCAAATTTTGCAGGAGTAGCGAAACCTTTGAATGATTTATTGAAAAAGAACACAAAGTTTGAGTGGACTAATAAATGTCAAACGGCATTTGAAAAATTGAAATCTTATTTATTATCTCCACAAATTTTAAAATATCCAGATTTCACTAAAGATTTTATAATAACTACAGACGCATCTAACGTAGCATGTGGAGCAGTGTTATCGCAAAACCACAATGGTGATGACCTTCCAATAGCCTACGCTAGCAAAACATTTAATAAGGCAGAAGCCAAAAAACATACAATTTTACAAGAAATGATTTCCATACACTGGGCAATCAATCACTTTAAACCCTACATATACGGGAGAAAATTCATAATTAGAACTGATCACAGACCTTTAGTATATCTTTTTGGTATGAAAGAACCAACCAAAAAGCTTACGCAAATGCGTCTAGATTTAGAAGATTACGACTTTGAAATCGAGTACATCAAAGGAAAAAATAACGTTGGTGCTGATGCTCTCTCAAGAGTAGCAATCACATCAAATGAATTAAAGGAAATGACAATTTTGAAAGTAAACACTAGGTCTATGACTAAAAATACAACAACAAGGGAACCTATTTCAAAGGATCTTACAGGTGCGCAACTGTCAATCTACGAAGTAGAAGATTCCTCAAAAACTTATCAACTACCTAAACTACACACAATAACACGTTCGAACGGAAAAATAATGATGATTATAACGGATCCAAAAGAAAAAGAAGAATTATGTGCAGTCACAGCCGATGGAACTCAGACACTAGAGTCCGTTTGTCTAAGGTTGAATGACATGCTTAAAGAAAAAAAGTTAAATAAAATAGCTATGTCGACACAAAATAATATATTCACGATTTTACCAGTAGAATCGTTTAAAAAGATCGCGATCAATGCATTTAAGGACGTGGAAATTTTGCTATATAAACCACGTAGAAGAATTGAAAATATAAACGAAATAAACAAAATATTACACGACTACCATGTGACACCAATAGGAGGTCACGTAGGACAAAACCGATTATATAAGAAATTAAAAGTCATATACGATTGGAAAAATATGAAGAAAACGATTGCTGGATTCGTAAAAACTTGCAAATCTTGTCGAATAAATAAGGTATATAAACATACCAGGGAGCCAAATATTGAAACCACCACCCCGGCTAAACCATTTGATGTAATATCAATTGATACAGTAGGACCTTTACCCCGGACAAACAACAATAATCGATACTGTATAACAATACAGTGTGATTTGACAAAGTATGTGGTTATAATACCCGTACAAAATAAAGAAGCTTCGACTATAGCAAGAAATCTTGTCGAGAATTTTATACTTACATTTGGAAACTTTCTTGAACTTAGGTCGGACCAAGGAACGGAATATAATAATGAAATACTGAATAAAATAGGAAAAATACTAAAATTCAAACAGAAATTTGCTACAGCCTATCACCCACAGACTATAGGTGCACTGGAAAGAAATCATAGATGCCTAAACGAGTATCTAAGATCTTTTTGCAATGAACACCATGACGATTGGGATGACTGGATTAAATTCTATACATTTGTTTACAATACAACGATACACACAGATACAGATTATACCCCACACGAATTGATCTTTGGTAGAAAAGCAAAGTTACCACAGGATATATTTAAAACCAAAGTAGAACCAATTTATAATTTAGAATTGTATTATAATGAACTCAAATACAAACTTCAGAAATCCAACATAATAGCAAAAACCAATTTAATTGAAGGAAAACAACATAGATTACAATACCTCAATAAATACACAAACTCAATAAAGTTATCAGAAGGAGATTTGGTTTATATAACGAACGAAAACAGAAAGAAATTAGATCCTCATTATATTGGACCATATAAAGTCAAAAATGTTGAAGAACTAAATTGTGAATTAGAAGGAATGAGTTCACGAAAGACCACTATTGTACATAAAAATAGAATAATTAAAATGTACTAACTTGATAACAGCATCAGTATAAAATAAATATATTAAGTATTAAGTGAACAACCGAGCCTAACTTGTTTCAAAAAAAAAAAAATGAAAAAAAAAAATAATTTTTTAATCTACTATTTTGTAAAGATCTCTGGGACAGAATTTTTGTTTTAAATGATTTCGTTTCATATACATTTCACTAAATCATTCAAAAAAAAAAGGGGGAAAGGTGTGCTGTGCATCTTCCCGCATAATCAATTACATCCCATAAATACGTACAGTAACTACCAAATCATATATAATTCAATTAGTAAGCATCAATGCTGTTTCCACTGTGCTATCTGCACACAGTAAGAATGGTCAGGAATGCATGTGCGGTCCGAGCGTTCTGACCCGACGCGCGGACACCTGTTTTGCTGACTCGTATTACGAGTGTAGTGGCCCCACAGGGCAGGGTACAATCAGAAGAGTCAAATAACCAAAACATTGGGTTCGATAGGTACATCGCCGAAATTTATATTGTCAGCTTTCTGTCCCAGGCGTCTAGTTAATTCTTTCTCTTTTTTACACATTGAACCATGAACAAGCATATGATAACCATTACAACTTTGTAAGCTATAAAAACCGAACCTTTTGAGAAATACAGCAATCTTTGCCCAACCTTGAAGGGGTTTCAATGTGCTCTGTTATTACTGATACCACATACCGAACTCCCTTCTTGATCTAGTGCCATGGTCCGTGCCATGTGCCACTAGGCAAGGAAGTAAGTCTTCCGCGTCGGATATATCGTTATCAGAGTCCTGTGATGGACTCTCCTCGCGAGTGATAAAGTGTTTTCGCAAAGCTATACGGTGAACCTGTGAGTGATAAAGTGTTCCAGCAGGCTATACGGGGAACCTGTGAGAGGTACCATAAGTACCCCATGGGTCATAGGAAAAGTAGTAAAACATTAAGAATTTTAATTGATATCGGATCTAACAAAAATTACGTTAGTTAAACTCAAACACCTCAATGTTACCGCTAGTTCACAACTTGTAACATCTATCTGCTGTTTTAATCCTTATTCGACTGAACACCCTCGACTCTTTGTAATTATCATACTACGAGATGCACCAGATTTTCCTCCAAGTAAACCTGTTGGATCAGAAGATGTGAATCTATTGAACTATATCAATTCAAAATTTGTATATGCCATGCGGCACACTAAATAAGAAGTTGACAGGCTTTTTAGATTATTTGAGCAAAGAATATGAAAAATAGAATAACAGAAAATATGATGACATTAGCACTACTGTATCCAAAAGAATTTGCGTACCAATACTTTAAATCTCCTGGATACACAGCAGTTGTCAGAGGAGAGGTGGTGCATGTTGCGAAGTGCAGAGAAGTGGCGGTAATTCCGAAAGCAATGTATTCAGAGTGCTATAACGAATTACCTGTTATTTACAACAACCAAACTTAGTTTCTTACCCCTCGGACAAGAGTGTTAATCCAACATGGTACTAAGGTTGAGTGTGCCCCGGATTTAGGGCCTCAGTTTTTACTTAATGGAAGGTGGGTGACACCGACTTTCACAGGGTTAATGTCAGTGAGATCACCTTTGGTAATATCACCCAAAACCCCAAAGACTACGAATTCGAGCAGTTGGACGATATCGCAAATAATGGAGACAATAATGAAGTATCAAAAGATTCTCACAAGTCCTAGGAAATGCACAGCTCCTCGTTAGGAAAGTGAACAACGAGGACGAGAATATAGAGTTGGAGCAGTTCAAACTCAACAACACCCACTGTCCCTACCTAACTGGTTGCCGGTATACCCCATCAACACAAAGCAGCATGAAGCAGTCATTGGGCCCACTGACAATAGTCATCAATCTCTGTATGAACACGAACCCTAGATTTGCGAATTCCTGGATTGGTGCATTCTGTCAGGCGTTCAAGTTGATAAGGAATGCCCAAGCAATAGCGAAGCTTTTGTCAGGAAGCCAGAAGAAGTACGCCAACATCGTAAGGCTCGTAAGGGCGATATTTGCCACTTCGGGGTGACTCGTACGTCAAACAAGGAATTCCTCCCCATGGCAACATTGCTGACCTATGCCCGAGAGAACTCGCTCTCCAAGGCGCACTTTGCTGGGGCAAGCGAGATCACGGATTCAATGTTAGGGGTTCGCCTGCACAATCTCGACTTCCCGGGACACGGACTCTTAGCGTTTTGGAACGGGCTGACAGGCAAGCAGTGCACCCTTCGCGGTGATCCGGACAAGCTTACTCCCGATTTTGCGGGTCAGACACTTTTCCATGCAGTGTTTGGCACGTACAAGGAGAACCTCAACCTACTCACTTGGATGACAGGGCAGCAATTCGCCATACGGCGCGACGTCAGAGACAAGTTCCAGAAGCGGGGCTCATGCGGCAAGACCGTGAAGACAAACATCATTCCGTTCCTGTACTTCTGAAAGCTTGTTAGTGCTCAAATAAAAAAATAATAGAACGATCATTGAAAGGTATAAACCTGTCAGAAATGACGGACCACCAATCCCTATAAGAAATCCAAACTCAGTGCCTATGGAAGTTGATCACTCTATCAAGAGCGGACAGATCAACTATAGCAACAGACCCCAGAATTCATTTAGATTAGACACTCATTTAAACGCTCTAGGATGAACAATATCACACCTGACGAGGCAGAAGAATTATTCGAGTACCCCGAAGATTTCTATCAGCTCGAGGACCAAGAATATTACTCCGACAGCGGATATATCTCTGAAGAGCATCCAAAAGGCTCCAATAGGCTCGATTGTACAATCATTTCTTACAACGATAAGATCCTCGGAGCAGAGGACTTCGATGAGAACATTCCGATGAATCCCAACCTGCTACTGAGCTGTAAGCTCATGAGAACGTCCACATGTAAGCAGTTCTCTATCCAGATCGCATCGATAGCTGATGTGGTGGATACGGCCCTGGTAGCAGCGCATAAAGTGCTGATAAATAAACAACTCCAGTTAATGTGTCAACACAAGCTCAGCATAACTGCAATCATACCACCCGGGCGATGACCGCCCAAGCGATGAATGCGATTATGCTGAGATTGCATAAAGGGTCACGTAGCCACCACCGAGGGAGATCCTAAGTTAAGTCTGAATTAAGAATAAAGAATCAATCGTAGTCGAACCACTAACTGAACGCGTCGTTCTTAATGATCACGTCCCTCATTAAATACGGGTTACATAGCAGTTAGCTCCAGACATGCACCGATAGGATATAAAATTGTAATCAATTATCTAAGCTCACAACTAACGTAAAGCCAAAAACACAACCCCAATGTATTGTAATGGTCGAAGTACCAGAAAAGGTTTTAATCAGGGATTAATTATTTGTTAGCAAAACTTGTTAGAAAGATTCATTACACGATTGTTTGTATACAAGTTAGAATTTTTATGAATCATGAGTTAATTAATGATGTAAAGAGGATGAGCATAGTTTCTGGACGATACACATATAATAATTATGCTTTACGTAGGAATTAGGAAAAAAAAACATGTAAAAAGAGGATGCGAATAAAGTCTGGACGAGAGCATAAAAGGCGATCGAACAATAAAGACAGTAGTAGTTTTGCCTTGTACGTCACAAGCTACAGAACGCTCATTTACTTGCTACTCGAAATCCTTCTTGCCAAGCATTTTGAGAAGCTTAATCTTTTCTAATCCCTCCTATTACCCAAGCCTTCGAATACGAAAGGAATTGGCTGGAGCTTGATTGGAAAACTTAAGTCTTTGAAAAGACTTACTTAGTACTTAGAATCGAGGAGTCTAAAATCATACTGAATCGATCAAACTTTTTCCACTCTGGCACGCTACGGTTCCGAATGCGAGTAACTTTGGCAAGAGTCTGAAAAGGCCAGTTTGACACCGATTCAAGTGTGGGCAAGCATTTATTTTCTCACTCTGGTACACCACGGTTCCGAATGCGAGTAACTTTGGCGTGAGTCTAGAAATATATAAATGCATTGCGATCAACTTTTCCTCATCTGACTAAGTCACGTCTTCGAATGCGATTTTAATTATCTACCACTCAATCCTCCGAGTATCAGTAAGTAGTTTCGGTCGTCGACAGTTTATTCAGTGCGTTTCTCTTGCCTGTTGATCGGCACACGCGGAATCGAATACCGTCTCCCTTCGCAACGGTAAGTGCCCCGTCGTCAACACGTAGGGAATACCATCACAATACTCACAGACCAGACAGTCCACAAACTCATATTACAACGAAACATATAGGTTATCATAACGACTCAGATACCATAAGGCATCCATATTCATCAGACGTAAACAAATACAATAAAACATCGTAAAAAATAGCATTCGCGAAACCGCAACAGCAGCTGAGCCACAAGAGGAAATAACCGCATACCGATCTTTTGTATAAATACCCCGGTAGGGAGCTAGGAAGATCAGTTGCAGTTGCTTTAGTTCAGTGTTCGGATTGAATCATCATTTCATCCAAAGACTAGCTACTATAAGCTAGGAGATAGCGAATAACATAACATTCTCGAAGAGCCAGCCATAGAGTCTCTCGGGGGGACGAAGAAGCTTTGTTTATGTGTCAGTGTGTCGAGGATTCGTAAAGCTCTAGAGCCTCTCGGGGGGACGAAGAAATTTTCAAACTCAAATAAAAATTTGATAGAAAGATCATTGGAAGGTATCAACCAGGAATATTACTCCGACAGTGGATGTATTTCTGAAGAGTATCCAGAAAAAAACTGAAAGAACAAAATTGAGTTGAATTTTTAGGGATGACTTCCTCATTGCCCTATTTCGAAGGGTACCATAAGTACCCCATGGGTCATAGGAAAAGTAGTAAAACATTAAGAATTGTAATTGATACCGGATCTAATAAAAATTACGTTAGTAAAACTCAAACACCTCAATGTTACGGCTAGTTCAGATGGTAGTTGCAACAAACCGCTGAATTGAGATTCAGCAATTTATTGCCAAAATGATAATTTTTGCCATTTTTCGGGAATGGGGCATACGTCACCCTTTTCCCCAATCAATTGCAACAATTTTGCATTTTTCGCTCATGACGAAATAAGGGATATGAAAAATGCCAAAGGAAAAAGATTTCTTGAGCCCAACACGATGTGTGGAGAACAATGACACCAATTGTTAGAAACACGGACGGAAAGCGCCAAGAAGGAGAAGAGTCAGGAATTCAAAAAATCACTCGAGAAAGTGAAAGCAGCATTTTGGGACTCGACTTATAATTTATGACATAAACATTGGGCCAGACACCTGTGGAAGCCTTGTCCGCTTGTATTCCTGGTGATGAAAGTCAAGTGCCTACAGGGTCGACTTGAAGAAATAACCAATTGCCTAGAAATCCGATCGCTAGCGACGGGATATTAGGAGAAACCGAGAACTACATGCCTTTTTCTCTCGGGTCATAAATTTTGCCAGACCTCACACGCAGAGGATTTTTGCTGATTATGCAACAACCTCAAACCGATATGGAAATGAAGGGATGATCGTAAGACGGGTTGAGCGATCGTGCACATTTTCGTACAAGAAGAATGGTTTGATTGTTTTCGCAATGAGAAAACTTGACAATGCATAACCTCCCTCGAACGAAAGAGGTAATCAAAGAAATAGAGAAAAAAAAACCGTCTACTGGTTTAGGCGACGATCATAAATGGATCGTAAAATTATGTTTGGGATCGATGGGTCGACCATCCACACTTCCATGCGTAGAGGGAGTGAAAATTCTAATGCATGGGTGACGATCGTAAAACCGGTACGGGTGACGACGAAAGATAAACACCATACATTTATGATCGCCCGGTGCGTTCGGGAAAAATCATGTTCGGGGGTGATGGTGATTGGTGTGGCCCTTGATGAATCAGCCACCAAGGGAAGAAACTCTGAGAATTAATTCGCGGATGCTCCCGCTCACCTCAGAATTGTGAGAGTTGGATTGGGAAAACTATTTTTTGATCCCGATACGATCTCACTGAGTGAGAATGTGGATGGGGGATGAAATGATGCATGGGCAAATTAGCCTTTTTGTTTTGGGGAGAGTGATGAGCGAATCTCAGAGGTGAGATAGGCATAGAGAAAAATTGACCATCCGTTCTGAATACTCAATGGATCTCGCGGATGTGAGATGGCGAAATGGGAGGCATAGGGAAAATCGATCATCCGTGTAGGGGAGAGATTAGAATTGCTTCCGCGGATGTGAGAATGCAAATATTAGAGAAAGGAGCGTAATTAATAATCAATTACGCATGGGGGCAATGGGAAATAATTTTCTCTTTGGTCTGGGGAGAGTTCTGGAGAATTTTTGATCGGATCATAATTTTGATCAGGAGAATAAGAGTTGATAGATAGGGAGAGGACCCTTATATAAAGGGTTGCAGATCCAAGGATCGGGGAGTTTTTGTTTAGTGTTGTTCCATTGTTAATCTTGGAGCTGGAGCTCGACGTCATTTTTGGCTTATCGACAACTCTTGTTATCCATTTTAACTTGGAAAAAAAGTAGTTGAGTTCAGTTTCCTTAGGATTTTTTCCCATTTCAACTTGGGAAGAAGTAGTTCAGTTCAGGCAGTTAGTCAGTGGTTCAGTTTAGTGAATTAGAGAATCAGTCAGTTTATTGGAAGTTGTTATGTTCGTTAAGTTAGTGCATTGTGAAGATTAGAATAAGTTTTGTTTTATCGGAAAATAAAGTGGTGTAGTTTTAAGAGGAGGGTGAATTAATGAGATGATGACATATCTGTAAGACTGCGAGTTCGAATTATTAAGTCCGGTTGCAATTTTGAAAGTGAGTGGGGCAGTTCCGTTACATAGTGCAAAGTTCCAAAATACAAGTGTTTCGAGAATTCGTGAAGCTCCAGAGCCTTACGCGAGTTAGCAACGGAGCTACCCATTTAGCGTTTACAAAGAATGCTGACGACTTAGCTGCAACAAGTTGGCAACGGAGCCGCCAGAATGGGTACAGTGGAGATTGTTGACGATGGTACATGGACGGACGGCAACCATCGGTCATCGGCGCGAGCCTGCTGTTTCGAAGTGCGACGACGAAAAGTGCTAGTGCAAGCAATGAAGTGTAGGTGATTGAAAGAGTGTAACAAAAAGTTAGTTCGATTTCGGTTCTAGGCGAGTTAGGTAGCTTTTTTTAAAAAGCAACTCCCGTCCGCGAAAAGTCAACTCGCGGTGTCCGTAAAGCCAGGCGAATAATAACCCCTAAGGTCGGCAGCAATGCCGGTAAGTCGGACACCAGCCAGGGTTCCCGAAAAGCTGGGAAGGGTGGGCCGTTGCGACCGTTGGTTCTATTCAGAGGTGTTGGAAATCACCAGAGATGAATGTATTGACATGATACAATCAAATTTTTACAATTTGAGGTGGGGAACAAACATTAGACTATCACTCCCAAATTCAGGTTATCACTCATACAGCTACACGAGCTTTGGCAGCATAGATGGTGGGAGTAGCACCCCAGGAGGAACTCTTGTGTCGCCAACCGGGATTAGTTGGGAGAGGACCATACGAAACACCAGACTGGAGATGACTTACACTACCGGAGTCGCAAGATTGTTTCATGATGAAGGTCAAATAAAATTCCCTAATGGTGTCATCTGCAATGTTGGTGAGGGGAGGTGTGACCACTCTGGTTATGGGCACCTATTTGGGTTAATTCCTAGACCTTACTGTAGGTCAGTGAACTATGACAATTCTCTTGTTTTTGAAGGTCTCGCTCAGCTGATAACAGATCGATCCCCCTCATTGTACATTATAAATCCATCTGATACGAATGCACCACGGAAATGGTGTAAAGTATCACTAATAAACAAACAAACAAACAAACTCATTGTACATCCATGTCAACCAAGGGGATTACGACTTTCAAGTTAAGCTGGGTAGACTTGGAACATCTATCTGCATTTTTAATGTTTATTCAACTGAACACCCTCGACTCTTTGTAACTATCATACCACGAGATGCACCAGATTTCCCCCTAAGTAAACCTGTTGGATCAGAAGATGTGAATCTCTTGAACTATATCAATTCAAAATTTGTATATGCCATGCGGCACACTAAACAAGAAGTTGACAGGCTGTTTAGATTGTTTGAGCAAGAGCGTTGTCAGATGCAAAATAGAATAACAGAAATTATGATGACATTAACTGTTCGCTAGTGGACTCGTCGGGGGCTCAACCATCTGAAGTAGAATGTCTCGAAGCGGTCAGAAATTATCAGAGTGGAATGGCGGATGAGATGAACTTTCCTTCTCCTGAATGTTCTTGGTATAGAACTTCGACAACATCCAAAACTTTGATTCATGTGCAAGCAAAGATAATCCCATACGATCCTTATTCCAATAAATTGATTTCGACTTTGTTTTTCCCAGGTTCCTGTAGTTCATATTACTGTGAGACCATCCATTACGGGTGTGGTATAACATATTTCGAGCTACACTGTTGCTTGCACAACATTGTATTGGTTTAAAACCTTCACGCGCAATGTTTGAAGCATAGCATTCTCTATGAGTCTTGAACCAATCGAGAAATAAAATAAAGTCAGTCTTTGACGAACCTGAAAGCAGTGAAGTTATCGTTTATTACATGGCGACATCGTGCCAGCGTTTTTGATCGAAGACGGAAAGTAAAGTGATTAAGTGCGAACGAGTGGGTTCAACAATTGTTGCAGATTAGTTAATCACAATGCGATGGTTTTCTAATGAAGATGCCATTACGACCAACAACGCGGTTTGCCCGCAAGAAAACCACCACCAAGCACAAACGGTCGCACTCTGTCCGTTGGCAGTCGTAGCCATTGGCTATGTACTAATAACATCGTTAATAAAACTACATAGTAGCCACACAATCAGAGTGGCTGAGCGCGTATCTCGAGCTGCGAACCCGCAGGTGTGTACTGTACTTGTACTGTACTCCTCTATTCCATAATCATTCCTGATAATAATATAATCTTGGATAAGTTCTGATCATTTAATAAGACCAACGTTTCCCGTAAGGTTAATCTGCTTTTATTTCAAACCCAAACCGTTTGTGAAGTCAAACAAGTCTGTAACTTTTCTAGTCCGAAAAGTCCAGTCTTTACGCTCCGCAAGGAACATAGCATATGGCGACACGTGCCAAGTGTTAAATCTGCAGAAAAGGTGGTGGAACCGATTCAAGAAAATACAAAGTGGTAATCAAACAGTGACAAACAGTGTAAAGAACAAAAAAAAATAAAATAAACCCCTAAAATAAAAGCAATAATGGGTTGGTTCAGCAGCAATGAGATAGTGACGAACAGCGCCGCGCAAGTGAATCAAAGTTCAGGCGTTGAACAAATATTGAAAGCAATATCGGTAATCATTATTGCAGTGATTGTGGTCGCGAATATTATTGCAAAGACTTGCAATAAAATTCTATCAAGTCACGTATCGACAGCAGCGCGTAGAGAAGTCGAGTTAAACCGATTGAATACCGTGCGTGTTTGAAATTGAAAAAGTGGACAGTCGAAAAATAAATAATAAACATTAAACTATGTTGAATGATTCGGTGGAGTTCAACGATGAATTAGTGAAACAAAAAGAATGATAAAATCAACAAAAATGGATGAGTGTAGGGACAACAGTGACTATCCGGCAATCCTCCAGGAAGAAGATGAGCAACCAAGATAAACTAGGCAACTACCTCGCCTTTTAAGAGGTAAACAGTGAAAAATAAAATAAAAATGATGAGCTGAAGAACACTTTACGTAGAATAGTGATGGCAGCAGACGAAGCAGCAGAACAGGTGTAACAGCAGTGGATGGAAAAGCAGCACGGCAACAGAAGACATTGCAGCAAAGCGGTAAATCAAAAGATATGTATATTCTGTGTACTTTTTAATAAAAAAAATATTATGTTTATCAATTGTTACGTTACAAATTATCATGAAACATGATGAAATTCTATATTATTAGAAACATTTAATAAATATCTATGGAAATATTAAAAAATAAATATACTGCATTTACTTTTAAAAAAACATCTGAAAGACGTCAACTTTTTGATAAGGCAATCAGAACTTGCTATAAGAAAACCAAATAATACATCGGATGTTATTTTTTCGGATTTAGTAAATATTATTGATCTTGCAAAAACAGAGCTAGAATTTTAAACAATTATAATCAAATTGCCAGAGTAAGTCAAGTTAATCGAAAGAAGATATGGGTTGCCCTGGGGATTACCCTTCCAACCGAATCCTCATGACAACGGTTCAACCGGGTCAGACGAGATCTTAGATACATAAACAAAAGCGTCGAAGAAATGGTCCTAATGAAACTGCTAATTTGATTGAAGAAGCTCAATCAATGTCTGTAGGTGCAAAAAGAGTTTTTGAGTCTAGAGCTGACGCTAGGTTGCGCTCTAACTGTCCCAAACTCAAAGATATAAAGAGAAGAATCTTCATCTTAAGATGGGTGATGTACTTGTACTGTACTCCTCTATTCCATAATTATTCCTGATAATAATATAATCTTGGATAAGTTCTGATCATTTAATAAGACCAACGTTTCCCGTAAGCTTAATCTGCTTTCATGAGTCTTAGCCGAACCACATTTGAGTTCGGACGTGCGTAACAGCGCGCTTGTAAATATTTTTAAAACATAACTTATTATTTAAGGTCGGTGTTAATAACGTTCTCGAAGAGCCATAGAATCCCTCGGGGGGACGAAGAAGGTTTTTTTTATGTGAGTCTGTCAAGGATTCATAAAGCTCTAGAGCCTCTCGGGGGGACGAAGAAATTTTCAAACTCAATTAAAAATTTAATAGAAAGATCATTGGAAGTATCAACCTGTCAGAAATAACGGACCACCAATTCCTGTAAGAAATCCAAACCCAGTGCCTATGGAAGTTGATCACTCTATCAAAATCGACAGATCAACTTTAGCAATAAACCCTAGAATTCATTCAGACACTCATTGAAACGCTCTAGGCTGAACAATATCACACTTGACGAGAAAGAAGAATTATTCGATTACCCCCAAGATTTCTATTAGATCGAGGACCAAGAATATAACTCCGACAGCGGATATATCCCTGAAGAGCATCCAAAAGAAAAGGAAACTGGAGAACCGACCTCCGCAACAAACTAGTAATAACAAGATTGAGTTGAATTTTTAAGGATGACTTCCTCATTGCCCTATTTCGAAGGGTACCATAAGTACCCAATGGGTCATAGGAAAAGTAGTGAAACATTAAGAATTTTAATAGGACAGATCGGTGAAGTACTAGATTTGTAGTAATGAGCTGAATTTTAGTATGGTGAGAAGGTAAATTCTCCGTTTCTGCAATAAAATAGTGCAAAAAGCGTGGGTATTATGATTCCTGGCCTAATTTAATGCTGTTTGAGCAAAACTTTGGGCAACAGTGTTGTTATTTTCTCCATTTCTTGCAACATAAACAACATAGTTATCCAAAGTTTTGCTCAAACAGCATCAAATTAGGTAAGGAATCATAATACCCACGCTTTTCGCACCATTTCATTGCAGAAACAGAGAATTGACCTTCTCACCATACTAAAATTCAGCTCATTACTACAAATCTAGTACTACACCGAACGTGCCCCATTGATACCGGATCTAACAAAAAATACGTTAGTAAAACTCAAGCACCTCAAAGCTCAACGCGGTGTCCGTAAAGCCAGGCGAATAATAACCCCTAAGGTCAGCAGCAATGCCGATAAGTCGGACCCCAGCCAGGGTTCCCGGAAAGCTGGGAAGGGTGGGCCTGAAAAAGCTGGCCCGTCCCGGAAGGATGGGAACAAGGGGTTGCGTCCGTTGATAAGCTTGAGTAGATTAGTAGAGATACCACAACATGGTCCCAGATGTAAAGCAGATTGACCGCCTTTTTTATTGAGGAAGAGTTCGTCTACTACTCTACGGGCTTACTATGGCTGCGTTCCACTAGATTCCATCGTCAACAGACGGAAAAACTAAAGGAGAGAGCAGAGAGCAATAAATGCATCCCAACGTCGAGAAAAAAGGGCTGATGCCCACGAAATAGAATGATCGTAAAATTGGAAATTTATTATCAAGGCGTGACAAAAATATTTGAAAACAATTGTACCATTTGCCATCCCTTCGCATTCTAGAATTAGGCTCGTAACTAAGATATTCTCGAAATACAACCAGTAACGTTTTAACATCGAACCGGTTAACATCGTTCCTCGAAAGAAATACCTTCGGTAAGGCCAACGATCAATTTTCATTCAGACTGAATGGAACTTGAACATTCTGGGAAAGACCATCTTCCTCGAACTTCCACCGTCAGGTACTAGACGTACTAGCCTGACAGTCTGAAGTATCCAGAAGATCGATTCTCCCGGCTTCCACGCCAAGGCAAGTACGCGTAAGGCTGTGCTCCCTCTTGATCATAGATTACTCGTTCAGGCGAGTATCGTATCGACAGAGTAGAGTTTCACGCTAGAAAGTCTTACGGGCAGCCTCGACCTCCACTTTCAGTTACTAGGTATACTAGGCTGATTAATCTGAAGGACGTAAAGCAATACGTTGGATTTTCGAACAACAGCAATCCGGATACGGACACGCGTTAATAAGATCTTGTTCCCCTTCGATTGTTTCGATTACTCGTTCAAGCGAGTATCATTTCGACGGAACAAGGTCTTATTCTAAGGAAGGTCTCGCGGACTACTTCACCCTCCACTTTTGGTTACTAGGCATACTAGGCTGATTAGTCTGTCGTCTAAATAACACCCATTTCGTCAGGCACTTCTTGAAGTAACCTGGACGATTCGCGAGTGATTTGAAATTGGCAAGATACGGCCAGTCGCGTAATAACTCGAACCTTCGCGCGAGCTACGCGGTACCGTAATCTTACATGGTGGCTCCAGAAACGGGAGATTAATCGTAATCTCTTATACGAACTATAAGGCGATGCTGTTGCCGAAAACAGCAAAGTAAAAAAGTGCAGTGCAGTGAAGCAAGGTGCAGTATGTCCAATCTGATCGAGGAAATCAACTATCTTGTGGAATACTTCCGGGAGATCGACCGGAAGTTTGAACAATTAAAGGACAGTGAAGAATATTTCGAGACAAGTGGTGATATTTAATAGAAAGTTCATTGGAAGGAAATAGAAGAGCCACCTGTGACGCTTATAAAAGGGATCTCAGTCCTTCATTGAGCAGGAGATTTTTTTGTGTAAGGTACACCGGGGCAAGTTGAAACGGGTGGGGCAAGATGAAACAGCGGGTTAACATGATGTTTTCTAATGATCATAAACAATTTGATTGCCTTAACACATAGTTTTTGATTCAAACAATCTTTTAGCGTAGGAAAATTTTCCAAATTCTACTGAAATCTATTTCAAAACTTCGCGTTTCATCTTGCCCCACCCGTTTCAACTTGCCCCACCCGTTTCAACTTGCCCCGGTGTACCTTAAGTCTGTCGAGGATTCGTAGAGCTCTAGAGTCTCTCGGGGGGACGAAGAAACTTTCAAACTTAAATAGACTACATGTAACTCCAGTAGGCTACATGTAACTAAAAATTGAGAAATACATTCATTCTGATTTCTACCATCAACTAGAGAAGTCTCCTCAGAATTCCTCGTTGGGACGCAGAAGGTTTGTTTTTGTGTCAGTGTGTCGAGGATTCGTAAAGCTCTAGAGCCTCTCGGGGGGACGAAGAAATTTTCAAACTCAAATAAAAATTTAATAGAAAGATCATTGGAAGGTATCAACCTGTCAGAGATAACGGATCACTAGTTCCTGTAAGAAATCCAAAGCCAGTGCCTATGGAAGTTGATCACTCTATCAAAAGCGGACAGATCAACTATATCAACAGACCCCAGAGTTCATTCAGACACTCATTGAAACGCTCTAGGCTGAACAATATCACAACTGACGAGGAAGTAGAACTATTCGAGTACCCCGAAGATTTCTATTAGCTCGAGGACCAAGAATATTACTCCGACAGCGGTTATATCCTTGAAGAGTATACAAAAGAAAAGAAAACTGAATAACTGACCTCCGAAAGAAAATAGCAATAAAAAGATTTGAGTTGAATTGTTAAGGATGACTTCCTCATTGCCCTATTTTGAAGGGTACCATAAATACCCCATGAGTAATAGGAAAAGTAGTTAAACATTAAGAATTTCAATAGATACCGGATCTACGTTGGTAAGATGCGTTGATTAAGTCGATTCAATTAAATAAAAAAAAGCAGATGCCGCATTTAGCTGCTTAATATGTTCACCGATGCACATTATAGAAAATAATTTGGATCAATTAAGAACAATACAAACTGTTCGCAACCATTGCGAAGAGTTAGCATTTCTAAATAAATCATAGATTTCGACACATTAAATAGACGTAATTATCTGCTTCTTTCCATGCACCAATAGCTTATCAAGTTTAATCAATGAATCATCACAGTAGACTGTCGCCCTGTATAAACAAACCAAAAGAGAATACGCAAACTAACAACTGATAAGGTTAGAACCCTACTGCACCACGCAGTCGTAGGCTGATCATGTGATTCAGAAAGAAAGCATGATAAGGCATCGATGTGTCATTCCTTTAGGTTTAGAATTAGTATATAAGCACTACTTGAACCAACGAAATACATGATCTTTTGTCAGTCGAAATAGTGCGTTTCACTGTGAAAAAACTCATCCTCGGGAAGTGACTCCTCTACCAAGTCCAAGGTGGATTTCGAGCCTCTAAGAAAGCCAGGACTTCTAATGCAAGTAACCAGCTCTTAGGTTTTGCATTTTCATCTCAGAAGTTTCACTTCACCTCTTCGACAATATTTTATCTGAGCCACTTCAGTAACCTTACGCTCTCAAACCATTAGAGCAATCGGCCTGAAGTTTCGCAAGGATACGATATTTCGAAAGGTTCGAGATTCTTCCGCCAAACTGCAAACGTAGCAATGTGTCCGTCTCAATCAGCCGATTGAGACGATTTCATCGGCCATCCATCAAGGCCACTCATCGAGGCCACCTTCAGCCGAAGGTTCCGCCAGTTTCCACCAATGGTCAAGTATCGACCACAAACTAATTTTAAAAAAGCGCCAAATTGAAGATATCGGAGACTTACACTCTTAAATAAAATTTCGGAAATTCAAACCTTAAGAAAAAAAACATAGCATAAACATTTGTAATTTTGGAAAGCGCCATCGCCATTGAAACATTTTATTAAATTAGGAGAGCAGAAAGGTTATTAACCGGGGAAATTACTACTCATCATTGACCAAAAATTAGCAAATTTGGGTGATAAACCTGAATTTACGTTCAAGAATTTGGGAAAGCTTATTATTATTAGTTATAGATTAACTAAATCTACAAAAATGGCAGCCCTAATAGATACAGTTAAAACGGTATCATCGCTTTTGCCAACGTATGATGGTACACCTAATAAATTGCAGAATTTTTTGGACGCTCTTGATGTTGTCAAACAAATTGCTACATCATAGAATCAATTGCCGACAGTTATAAACACTATTCTAGCGAAACTGGAAGGCCGAGCAAGACATGCTTTTCCTCAAGCTCCTATACAGTATTGCCAATCCTAAAGTAAATTCAAGCACCTCCCCTAGAATTAATGTTGTGTAGAGTTAAGACTTCGTGTAGATTTTAAGTCGAATTTTAATGATAGGTTTTTGAATAAAGCAGATTTATTCCAGCATTGGTTTTGGATTGTAAAGGAAATCACAACATTTCACCAGCAACTCAATCCGAACTCCAAATGTTACAAAACGTTATTGGCGTTCGTCTGACGGTGCTTGTTATAAATTAAGCGATATTTCGCAAATTAAATCAATCATGTTTGAAATCTCTCAAGTGATCTCAATCCCAGTACATTGACCCAGCTCGAAAGAAGCAAGGAAAACGAAAATCTCAAAAACAGATGTAACAAGGCCACCTAGCCAAAAATACATTGTAAAGGGACATTGACTGCAGCCAGCCAATGTTTCTACGCACCACAAGAAGGGAACGCATGTTTCATACAGTACAGATCACTTGAGCAAGCTACCGAAGGCAAGCACGCATGGCCGTAGACGTGGAGGCGTGCAGGAGAAAAACCAATAAACACTTTATTTATGACCTATCGTTCGCCCGGCGGGATGCGCTTTGACATTGCATGTGCGCTGATAGCTCTCACGACGGGAAAAAGGGAAAAGTGACACCAACCGGTGCGCTGTGAGGCTCGGATTCAGAAATGATGAAAAGTCGTAAAATTCTCGGTGCTAAGGCACCGAGGGCAGATTCTTCATGCGGCGGGTACTGATGCGGTGGTGTTGGATCGTAGCTTTAGGAGTGATTCCAGCATGATCCCCCTCGCACAAGAAAGCAGTACCCGGCTAATCAACAAAAACTATTGATAGTAGCGGGAACCAATGCCAGAAAAAAAACAGGGTAATAAAAACCCGAAATTGAAATGCGCCTTGATGCATCCACATCGAGGCGGGGGATAGGTCTAGAATATTTGGTGGAAAACAAATACGATTAAGAACAAGTACAGAAGTCATAAAATTTGGTCGTGCCTGCTTGCATTAGGTAGTGAGGGAAAGGGATATTAGTTTTAAGTTTGGAAACCAAAATTGTAAGGTTCTCTTTTCTTATTAGCATTGTAAGTGGGCCCTAAGGCCCAAGATTTGGCTATAAAAGCGGATGGTCCCGCTTCAATAAAGCATTCTTTCATTGATCACGCAACAGTCTTGCGCGTACATTATTTGAATCAAACCCGAACTCCTTAAGCAGTCGCCTAATTTTCCAAAGTCGGTGAGGCGAAGTTCTTTTGTAGTCACAACATATCGATTGGCTACAATCCTTCCGCGCCCCTTCGGAACCTAAGGTGACAAGTTCTTAGGCCAAAGACTTGTTTGAGGACAAGTCTTAAGTCGTAAGAACGATCCAGGAAAATAGCTTTCCTAGTGTCATTTACTGCACCTTTGTAAAAGTCAGTGAGGCGAAGTACTCCTTTTACAAGGTAAAGTTTTCGATCCCTGAATTAGTGACTTGTCGAAGATACAAGTCACATTCAGAGAACACTTGGAACGCACATTTGAACCAAACCCCAACGAACTCACAAGTTCCACAAGGAACACCTTCGCACAAATCACAGTGCTCGTAAAGCCAGGCGTATAATAACCCCGAAGGTCGGTGTTAATAACGTTCTCGAAGAGCCATAGAATCCCACGGGGGGACGAAGAAGGTTTTTTTGTGTGAGTCTGTCAAGGATTCGTAAAGCTCTAGAGCCTCTCGGGGGGACGAAGAAATTTTCAAACTCAATTAAAAATTTAATAGAAAGATCATTGGAGGGTATCAACCTGTCAGCAATAGCGGACAACCAATTCCTGTAAGAAATTCAAACCCAGTGCCTATGGAAGTTGATCACTCTATCAAAAGCGGACAGATCAACTATAACTCATTGAAACGCGTTAGGGAGGCTGAAGAATATCACAACTAATGAGGAAAAAGAATATTTCGAGTACCCCGAAGATTTCTATTAGCTCGAGGACCAAGAATATAACTCCGACAGCGGATATATCCCTGAAGAGCATCCAAAAGAAAAAGAAACTGGAGAACCGACCTTCGAAAGAAAATAGTAATAACAAGATTGAGTTGAATTTTAAAGATGACTTCCTCATTGCCCTATTTCGAAGGGTACCAAAAGTACCCCATGGGTCATAGGAATAGTAGTAAAACATTAAGAATTTTAATTGATATCGGATCTAACAAAAATTACGTTAGTTAAACTCAAACACCTCAATGTTACCGCTAGTTCACAACTTGTAACATCTATCTGCGGTTTTAATCCTTATTCGACTGAACACCCTCGACTCTTTGTAACTATCATACTACGAGATGCACCAGATTTCCAAGTAAACCTGTTGGATCAGAAGATGTGAATCTCTTGAACTATATCAACTCAAAATTTGTGTATGCCATGCGGCACACTAAAAAGAAATTGATAGGCTTTTTAGATTATTCGAGCAAAGAATATGAAAAATAGAATAACAGAAAATATGATGACATTAGCACTACTGTCTCCAAAAGAATTTGCGTACCAATACTTCAAATCTCCTGGATACACAGCAGTTGTCAGAGGAGAGGTGGTGCATGTTGCGAAGTGCAGAGAAGTGGCGGTGATTCCGAAAGTAATGGATTCAGAGTGCTATAACGAATTACCTGTTATTTACAACAGCCAAACTTAGTTTCTTAACCCTCGGACAAGAGTGTTAATCCAACATGGTACTAAGGTTGAGTGTGCCCCGGATTTAGGGCCTCAGTTTTTACCCAATGGCAGGTGGGTGACACCGACTTTCACAGGGTTAATGTCAGTGAGATCACCTTTGGTAATATCACCCAAAACCCCTTAGACTACGAATTCGAGCAGTTGGACGATATCGCAAATAATGGACTATACTCTTCGGAGACAATAATGAAGTATCAAAAGATTCTCACAAGTCCTAGGAAATGCACAGCTCCTTCTTAGGAAAGTGAACAACGAAGACGAGAACATAGAGTTGGAGCAGTTCAAACTCAACAACACCCACTGTCCCTACCTAACTGGTTGCCGGTATACCCCATCAACACAAAGCAGCATGAAGCAGTTATTGGGCCCACTGACAATCGTGATAAATCTCTGCATGAACACGAACCCTAGATTTGCGAATTCCTGGATTGGTGCATTCTGTCAGGCGTTCAAGTTGATATAAGGAATGCCCAAGCAATAGCGAAGCTTTTGACAGGAAGCAAGAAGAAGTACGCCAACATCGTAAGGCTCGTAAGGGCGATATTTGCCACTTCGGGGTGACTCGTACGTCAAACAAGGAATTCCTCCCCATGGCAACATTGCTGACCTATGCCCGAGAGAACTCGCTCTCCAAGGCGCACTTTGCTGGGGCAAGCGAGATCACGGATTCAATGTTAGGGGTTCGCCTGCACAATCTGGACTTCTCGGGACACCGACTCTTGGCGTTTTGGAACGGGCTGACAGGACTGCTTGCCTTCGCGGTGATCCGGACAAGCTTACTCCCGATTCTGCGGGTCAGACACTTTTCCATGCAGTGTTTGGCACGTACAAGGAGAACCTCAACCTACTCACTTGGATGACAGGGCAGCAATTCGCCATACGGCGCGACGTCAGAGACAAATTCCAGAAGCGGAGCTCATGCGGCAAGACCGTGAAGACAAACATAATTCCCTTCCTTTACTTCTCAAAGCTTGTGAGTGCTCAAAAAAAAAATAATAGAACGATCATTGGAAGGTATCAACCTGTCAGAAATGACGGACCACCAATCCCTATAAGAAATCCAAACCCCGTGCCTATGGAAGTTGATCATTCTATCAAGAGCGGACAGATCAACTATAGCAACAGACCCCAGAATTCATTTAGACACTCATTTAAACGCTCTAGGATGAACAATATCACACCTAACGAGGCAGAAGAATTATTCGAGTACCCCGAAGATTTCTATCAGCTCGAGGACCAAGAATATTACTCCGACAGCGGATATATCTCTGAAGAGCATCCAAAAGGCTCCAATAGGCTCGATTGTACAATCATTTCTTACAACGACAAGATCCTCGGAGCAGAGGACTTCGATGAGAACATTCCGATGAATCCCAACCTGCTACTGAGCTGTAAGCTCATGAGAACGTCCACATGTAAGCAGTTCTCTATCCAGATCGCATCGATCGCTGATGTGGTGGATACGGCCCTGGTAGCAGCGCATAAAGTGCTGATAAATAAACAACTCCAGTTAATGTGTCAACACAAGCTCAGCATAACTGCAATCATACCACCCGGGCGATGACCGCCCAAGCGATGAATGCGATTATGCTGAGATTGCATGAAGGGTCACGTAGCCACCACCGAGGGAGATCCTAAGTTAAGTCTGAATTAAGAATAAAGAATCAATCGTAGTCGAACCACTAACTGAACGCGTCGTTCTTAATGATCACGTCCCTCATTAAATACGGGTAACATAGCAGTTAGCTCCAGACATGCACCGATAGGATATAAAATTGTAATCAATTATCTAAGCTCACAACTAACGTAAAGCCAAGAACACAACCCCAATGTATTGTAATGGTCGAAGTACCAGAAAAGGTTTTAATCAGGGATTAATTATTTGTTAGCAAAACTTGTTAGAAAGATTCATTACACGATTGTTTGTATACAAGTTAGAATTTTGATGAATCATGAGTTAATTAATGATGTAAAGAGGATGAGCATAGTTTCTGGACGATACACATATAATAATTATGCTTTACGTAGGAATTAGGAAAAAACACATGTAAAAAGAGGATGCGAATAAAGTCTGGACGAGAGTATAAAAGGCGATCGAACAATAAAGACAGTAGCAGTTTTGCCTTGTACGTCACAAGCTACAGAACGCTCATTTACTTGCTACTCAAAATCCTTCTTGCCAAGCATTTTGAGAAGCTTAATCTTTTCTAATCCCTCCTATTACCCAAGCCTTCGAATGCGAAAGGAGTTGGCTGGTGCTTGATTGGAAAACTTAAGTCTTTGAAAAGAGTTACTTAGTACTTAGAATCGAGGAGTCTAAAATCATACTGAATCGATCAAACTTTTTCCACTCTGGCACGCTACGGTTCCGAATGCGAGTAACTTTGGCACGAATCTAGAAATATATAAATGCATTGCGATCAACTTTTCCTCATCCGACTAAGTCACGTCTTCGAATGCGAAAGAATTTAACCGGATCTAGGAAGGCCAGTTGATTGCTCCCACATTCGATTTGTACCGATCGATTTTAATTATCTACCACTCAATCCTCCGAGTATCAGTAAGTAGTTTCGGTCGTCGACAGTTTATTCAGTGCGTTTCTCTTGCCTGTTGATCGGCACACGCGGAATCGAATACCGTCTCCCTTCGCAACGGTAAGTGCCCCGTCGTCAACACGTAGGGAATACCATCACAATACTCACAGATGTGGCAGATGCGCCACATGGCTTTCCAATTAAACTATCCCTTTAATCAATTTATCTTCGCGTCGGTGCACGTGTCCATTTTATTGCGAAAGGCATTATAGCCAACTGTCGAGACGCTATGCATTTTGCACAGCGTCATATAGGATTAGTCACGACCTAGCCTAATATTGTATAATCGTGCCGAAGCACATTGAGCAGGTCATAAAGGACACGTGTCATCATTCGTATCGTGCGGAAACAAGGGGAGAGGCAATTTAGAAATGCTTTCCCACGCGTTGCGTTAGTTAGAAATGTAATAGGGGGAAACCCTAAGGACGCGCTGACGCGCATGCGTGTAGACGCGAAGATATAGTTATAAGTTTGGTATAAATAATAAAATCACGCATAGACCAGGCGTCTTTTGATCTGTAATCGTGAAGAGTAACGTCACGAGTTTTTTATTTCAACCCCGAACACCACACTAGTGGAAGTGCAACATCAATTACAAGAAAATTTATGATCCGCGAAAAACAGTGAAAAAAATGAGATGTTACAAGAAAATGAGCATTTTTATTGTAACATAACTTAACCGCCTATTCGAGTCTAGAGCCTCTCGGGGGGACGAAGAAATTTTCAAACTTAAATAGAAATTTAATAGAAACATCATTGGCAGGTATCAATGTTGAGAAAGAACAAGGCTACCTTTCATGTAAATTGAATCTTTGTTTAAAATTTAAAATTATTTGGTTTGTACCGTATGCGTGATAATGTTTGCACCATCGTCAAATAAAATTCCAGTTTGACTTGTGAAGACAATGTATTGGTTTTATTTGCAGGCATTTAAGCTATTACTCATATCCTAGTAGGCTGTGAATAAAAAGTGTTGATTTTCTTAGTTTTACACTTGCATAATGACTAAGTGGCAACCTAGCTCGTGATTTGTCCACGCGCAAATGTCGAAAAGTATCCGTGGTAGTGTCAAAGTCAAGATTAACAATTTTTGAATTTATTTTTTTATTTTGACATTGCATAATGGTGTAGACATTGGCACACAAACAAAAATTATAATAACTATTGATTCTGGAATTTGGTACGGATCGATAGTTTTTCGGAAATCGAAAAAAACGGAGGTTGCGTTCGGGCAAATTCAAGACTTTCTTATATGGCGCTACTCGTAGCTCCTGGATGCCATTGGTAATAATGTAAGTTTTTTTTCTATGGTCGAAGGATCATAAAGGCCACCGTAATTTTCCTTTTCGATATGCCATGCCGTTAAGTCGCTGATTTCGCGTTTCTTTGCCATTTTTCTCATTGAACGCATATAATTCACCCAAATCTTATTTTTGGTGGCAGCGATAGCTTTCTTAATCCATGTTAACCTTTGACGACCAGTGGACACCTTCGGGAATAGTTGCCCTTGCTTTTTTCGGTCTAAGACTATTTTACGGTCCTCCTGAACACTCCTGAAATGTCTTTTTTAACATTTGCGCGTGGACAAGTCCCGACTACCGCTGCTACCCCTTCATGGTGCAAATTTTAAACTTAAGAAATCGGATTTTTTTACCCGCAACCTACTGTGATATGAGTTAGAGCTTACGTACATGCAATAAAAACCAAGACATTGTGTGTACAGGTGATATGGGTACCTTATTTGTACGATGGTGCAAACATTATCACGCATACGGTACTTAATATTGGCTTTTGACAAAAATCCATCTCTGTACTAAATCTTGTTGAATTTGGTGGTCATATTTAGTCCAAAGTTTGCCTTTAAAGTTCTCCATTTTTATTGTAACATAACTTAACAGCCTATTCGATTTTCTATTTATGAGATTAAACGAAATTGTTTAAAGTGCGCGAAGCGCAAGCGTAGGGAATACTATTACAATTCTCAGCACCAGCTCTACGGCTAGTAGAATCGCGACGACTAGCAGCGACGGTCATGGAGCAACACGACGCGATAAACAGCTTCGTGTTCTCAAACAGTAACAGTAGCAAAGTTCTCTGGGTTCACTAACCTGAATAGTCCGAGGGACGATTCATGAGATTCCAGAACTGTAACGAATAATGAAGTTACGATACTATTGCGCTACCATTCCATCGATCGTAGAAGCCCGACCATTTACATGGTGGCTCCAGAGAGGAGAGATGATTTCACAAAGAATTGCTTTATTTCTCCGTGTAATCTGGAACAGACTTGAGACAATAACGAACACCAGTAGAAAATCTATGTTCTTCAGGTTGTGGACACTTTTCTACGATTCCTAGAATATGGAAAATCCGGCGAGGCAGCCGTCCGATGAGGAGCTGTCTGGCGGTGTGTAACCGTTCGGTTCCAATTTGTTCTTGTTGGCTTCGCCACAAGCAAGGTTTTTAAATATCCATCCAAATTAAAACGCGTGACACTCATAATAGACATGTCGGAATGAATGTTCACCTTTCACTAAGTACCAAGTATGACAACAACCCGATTCGAGCAGTTTGAGTTTAAGGGAAAAAGATGTCACAGCCCTGTTATATTTATGGCCGCTCATAGATGGTGCCACTATACACAGGGTGGACAAACATAAGCATAACGAGAATGACATATTAAAAAAAAATATAGTTATGTGAAACGGCATTGCTTATAAAAGCCGCCTGATGTCATATGCCCGTTCTTCTTGTAATCGTGATCCTCCCACGGAATTGTAGTGCGCGCGTGTTTAATCGCTAATATTTGAGGTCAGAAATAATTAACCTTTTGTTGGTGATTTTGTTTTATAATTTCTGTATTGTTCTTTTGTATAGGATCCGTACCGTCGTTGAAAAGTTTATGTTAGTTATATTAGTAAACTAAAAGAAGAATTAAAAGTGTTAGTAAAATTAGTAATTGTATGCATCATTATAAGTGTTAGTGTGGTTAGTGTCTATTGTTATACTAAAAGTTATGTTACAATCTAAAATCCATTGAAATTATAGTTAAAATCACGTTAGTCAACACACACACAAACACATGGAAAACGACGAAGATAAATAAGTTAAAAATGTTATAAGAAAAAGGTAAATATCTATCTAAAACTAAGTGCAATATTGAGGTTAGGTACAGTGGCGTTATCAAGTGCTAATCTTTGGTGGTAAGGTCCGTGAAAGGGACCTTTTTCTTTTGTACTCTTTTCTGAGTTTTAACTAGAATACCGCTTCGGAAGAGAGGCTCTCCGAAGACCGAGCAAGCTTCTCACGGAACCATTACCACTTCCGATCCGATGTTCATCGTGGTAGTCTCGCTCGGTGGTCTACCCGACGCCATAGTACGAAACCAGCCATCTAGCTATCCGAAGGTTAGCCAACAACCGCCATCTTCCTGAACGAAAGTACCGGTAGTCGAAGCCAGGCTTCCGGTGACCTCTACCGCCTACCGGCGAAGTAATCATCAGTCGTCATGCTGAGTTAACGTACAGGTAGACTGCACCAGGTTTCCGGTGACCTCTACCGCCTACCACAAAGCCGCTTCTACCAGCCATCCCAAAGTCGACCACCATCCTAAGATCCGGATCAACAGTAAGAAACCAAAGCCAGCACGTATGTACCTAAAGTGACGTCACAATAAACTTTTGTAAAATGTTAAAAACCTCCATGTTAGTTCAGGATCGATAAGCAAGAGCAACTCAGGGTTATAAAGCTTTTTCACCATTTCGAACTTGATTCGTTTCTCCCGGGTCCATAAAGGGACCACCATGCCTCGCCTTGGGTGGATCATACTATTAACTACCCCCCCCCCCCCCACCCTTTTGCTTATATTAGTTCACTCCTTGTCATTTAAATCCTTCTATGAGCAGTTTACTAATTTATTTACTCCTGTTAGAATGGGTCAGTTGTAACGAGTGTATGGGTGTGAAAGGAAATCCATAAACGACCCTTGAGATTAATATCCCATGAGCATCTAGGTTACAGGTGCTCGTAAAGCCAGGCGTATAATAACCCCGAAGGTCGGTGTTAATAACGTTCTCGAAGAGCCATAGAATCCCTCGGGGGGGCGAAGAAGGTTTTTTTTTTGTGTGAGTCTGTAAAGGATTCGTAAAGCTCTAGAGCCTCTCGGGGGGGGGGACGAAGAAATTTTCAAACTCAATTAAAAATTTAATAGAAAGATCATTGGAGGGTATCAACCTGTCAGAAATAACGGACGACCAATTCCTGTAAAAAATCCAGACCCAGTCCCAATGGAAGTTGATCACGCTATCAAAATCGGACAGATCAACTTTAGCAATAAACCCTAGAATTCATTCAGACACTCATTGAAACGCTCTAGGCTGAACAATATCACACTTGACGAGAAAGAAGAATTATTCGATTACCCCCATGATTTCTATTAGATCGAGGACCAAGAATATAACTCCGACAGCGGATATATCCCTGAAGAGCATCCAAAACAAAAGGAAACTAGAGAACCGACCTCCGCAACAAACTAGTAATAACAAGATTGAGTTGAATCTTGTTTCGCTATTTCGAAGGATACCATAAGTACCCCATGGGTAATAGGAAAAGTAGTGAAACAATTAGAATTTTAATTGATACCGGATCTAACAAAAAATACGTTAGTAAAACTCAAGCACCTCAAAGCTCAACGCGGTGTCCGTAAAGCCAGGCGAATAATAACCCCTAAGGTCAGCAGCAATACCGATAAGTCGGACCCCAGCCAGGGTTCCCGGAAAGCTGGGAAGGGTGGGCCTGAAAAAGCTGGCCCGTCCCGGAAGGATGGGAACAAGGGGTTGCAGCAACTTGTCCTTCTAGAAAGAACTCCTGGTAAGTCCAAGACTAAGGTTATCACCAACGGTTGACAACTCGACTCCTTCGGTTGCGGACTACTCGCCTGGCGAGTGTCGTTCCGACGAATCAGTGCTTAACTGTTAAATAGACACGGTTCTCTAGTCAAACCTTCCGCCAGCAGGTACTGGATCACCCAGCCTGTCAGTCCGAAGGGGAAGATTGGAAAAATGAACTCTATTGGCGTTTACCAGCTATCGATAAGATCGCGTGAACACCGCGAGATCGTACTAGAGTCGACGCGCGGACTCCGGTCATAAAAAACATCCCGCGGGCCGTTTACAGTGCTCGTAAAGCCAGGCGTATAATAACCCCGAAGGTCGGTGTTAATAACGTTCTCGAAGAGCCATAGAATCCCTCGGGGGGACGAAGAATGTTTTTTTTTGTGTGAGTCTATCAAGGATTCGTAAAGCTCTAGAGCCTCTCGGGGGGACGAAGAAATTTTCAAACTCAATTAAAAATTTAATAGAAAGATCATTGGAGGGTATCAACCTGTCAGCAATAGCGGACCACCAATTCCTGTAAGAAATTCAAACCCAGTGCCTACGGAAGTTGATCACTCTATCAAAAGCGGACAGATCAACTATAACTCATTGAAACGCTCTAGGCTGGATATTATCACAACTAATGAGGAAAAAGGATATTTCGAGTACCCCGAAGATTTCTATTAGCTCGAGGACCAAGAATATAACTCCGACAGCGGATATATCCCTGAAGAGCATTCAAAAGAAAAGGAAACTGGAGAACCGACCTCCGAAAGAAAATAGTAATAACAAGATTGAGTTGAACCCCATGGGTCATAAGAAAAGTAGTAAAACATTAAGAATTTTAATTGATATCGGATCTAACAAAAATTACGTTAGTCAAACTCAAACACCTCAATGTTACCGCTAGTTCACAACTTGTAACATCTATCTGCGATTTTAATTCTTATTCGACTGAACACCCTCGACTCTTTGTAACTATCATACTACGAGATGCACCAGATTTTCCTCCAAGTAAACCTGTTGGATCAGAAGATGTGTATCTCTTGAACTATATCAACTCAAAATATGAAAAATAGAATAACAGAAAATATGATGACATTAGCACTACTGTCTCCAAAAGAATTTGCGTACCAATACTTTAAATCTCCTGGATACACAGCAGTTGTCAGAGGAGAGGTGGTGCATGCTGCGAAGTGCAGAGAAGTGGCAGTAATTCCGAAAGTAATGGATTCAGAGTGCTATAACGAATTACCTGTTATTCACAATACCCAAACTTGGTTTCTTACCCCTCGGACAAGAGTGTTAATCCAACGTGGTACTAAGGTTGAGTGTGCCCCGGATTTAGGGCCTCAGTTTTTACTCAATGGAAGATGGGTGACACCGACTTTCACAGGGTTAATGTTAGTGAGATCACCTTTGGTAATGACACCCAAAACCCCATAGACTACGAATTCGAGCAGTTGGACGATATCGCAAATAATGGACTATACTCTTCGGAGACAATAATCAAAAAAGTGAAAAGTGCATATAGTGAAACCCAATAGTTGAAGATGGGTAAAACAAGTTCGAAGTCAGAGATAGCGCATAATGCGGACCATCAAGTGCGAATAATCTACAACCAAGAATATCATGCTGAAATGTTACAGCAGCACGAAACACTAATTTATTTGATCTTGGGCATAGTGGCTACTCAGTTACTATTGACTCTGTACTTCATGCTGAAGAAACGCGAACGCAATCGAGCGTTCAAATTAGCCAAAGTGTGAACAACTTGACTGAAGCGTGAGCGATACAAAAATCCAGACGAAGCTTTACACCAGTTAGCACCACCCTAGCAGAGCACCGCACACGTAAGCACATGCAACAGCACTTATCCGGCAATGTATCATTATTTCCAGTGATAACTTCAAGTCATAACACAGATGTGGAATGTATAAATCAAAACAATAATAAAATTATCAATAAATAGGTCAGCAGCTTGGCCGATGGAAGTCTTTTTAGTTAGTCAGTCCCAGTAGCTTCGATTGAACAGTTGATTTTAGTCCGAAACTCATATAATCTTTGTACTTAATAGCGTTATTGTTTAATAGCGTTCTTTCTCAAAAAGGCATAGAATCCCTCGGGGAGACGAAGAAAGTTTTTTTTTGTGTGAGTCTGTCGAGGATTCGTAGAGCTCTAGAGCCTCTCGGGGGGACGAAGAAATTTTCAAACTCAAATAAAAATTTAATAGAAAGATCATTGGAAGGTATCCAACTTAAGAAAGCACAAGGCTATGGTCTTGAAGTGAAGTCCACAGCGTTCTATTCCATAGAACCATGCTTGTATTTAGTGACCGAATCAGAAGAATAGCAAATTGTAACTTGAATACAGGCAAAAACCTGTGAAAACTGAAACATGTTAAACACAGACAATCTCCTCTTAATCCATCCCAGAGAATACCAAAGCGAATAAACCAGAGATCAGTAAAAGGCAACCAAATCAAAATGAAATGCTAACTAAATGACTAACGCCGCTGAAAACTTAATACTGGAACGGTTTAATCAAGGACACCACAGATCTCGTTCCGTCAGTTGCTCTGGATTTGAAAATGGTGGCTCCTTGGAGGAGTCACCACCACCACAGACCTTCTGCCCGGATCATCAGTTTAGCTACGCTTGAAGATTGAAGCTGCAGTCGAAACTATTTTTGTGAATCTAATCGGAATGGTTTTGGAAAGTGCGTGAAAGCTGTTGCGAGTGAGACAGCTCATTTCGATTGCATTCGAGTGACATTAAAGTGAATGTAAGATGCTGTAGAACTTTACTTATTCATACCACTATGGACGAGCGTAATTAAAGATAAAATTGGTCCACAGACCGATTGTGAATGGGATACCATTAAACATGGTTCAATTAAATACCTTTGTCATAAAAAGAGACTGATGTGATCGTGTATCACGAGAGGACGTGATCAACGAACGTTTCGTGTAGTAGTGAACATGGTTGGTGGCTCCAGGGAGGAATACTGCAGAATGAGTTTGGTAAGTCAATTCCTCATGGTTCAAATCGATTTGACAATTTTCAGTATTTACCACCACTCGTACTCGTTTTCCACAGCATTGGCCTAAATTACATCACCGCCTAATAGATCTTCGGAAACCTTTCAGCAACGCAGATTAGTTTTTTGAAAACTCACTCGCTTCTTCTTCTTCTTTCTGGCTCTACGTCCCCACAGGGACTTGGCCTGCCTCGCTTCAACCTAGTGTTCTTTGAGCATTTCCACAGTTATTAATTGAAGGGCTTCCTTTGCCTGCCATTGCATGAAGTTTGTATATTGTGAGGCAAGTACAATGATACGCTATGCCCAGGGAGTCGAGAAAATTTTCCCGACCGGAACGGGAATCGAACCCGCCGTCTCCGGATTGGCGATCCATAGCCTTAACCACTAGGCTAACTGGAGACTCACTCGCCTAGCTCGTGTTTAATCCTGAACTGAAACAATCCAAAGTTTGACGCCTTCTACCACACCAATTTGACGATAACATCTGAAGACTTTACTTGATGGATTTCTGAAGAAATATCTGCACCAATTCCTGACTAAACCTTTGTTAACACAATTTGTATGACTTTTAACGCTTATTTCGATCTTTTGAAAAAAATCGCAACCTATCCATCTTCACCGGCTGACATTGAACGTAGCTCAAGAACTGCTACCACAGCCGCTTTTAATAAACCTTGTGATTCAACCTCGGTTTGTTCGAATTTCATTGCAAACTGAAAGACTTTTGTGTTCATTTTCGACCTACCTAATAACGTCCTGCTTCTCCTCCTCCTTCTCCACCTTCGCCGCCGCTACTGCCCACTGGTACCGGCCTCGGTCGCTGTCGCCCTCCGCCGTTGCCGCTCGTAGAACTCCTGCGTCAGCTCGCTCAGATTGCGCTCCAACGTTTCCACCTCCTCGAAGCGCAGCGCTTCCCTCGCCTGCCGGATGTAGCCCTTGACGATGTTGATCTGATCGACCAGCGGGTCGGCACTGCTGGACAGCGTTATCCCGGCCGGTTGCTGGCTGGTCCAGTTGTCCGACCCGGTGACCGTGGTGGGTCCGTAGAACCGGCCGTTTGTCATTTCCGCCGTGGAGGCCGTGCTCGAGCTGGAACTGCCGTTGTACGTTCCGGCCGTGGTACCGCCGCCGGATTCCAACTCGTACCGCTCGTACGCCTCCAGGGCCAGTCTCCGTTCCCGTTCGATCCGTCGCGCCGTTTCTTGCTTTTTGCGCAGTTGGATTTTCTTGATTTCATCCTCCACCGGGAGCGGTGGAATGGAAAGCATGCGCTCTTTGATGAAGGAAATGCAGGATAATCGGATGGCTTTTTTGAGGGCTTCCTCTCGGCTGCCCTGCGTGAACGGAATGGCCAGAACCGTTTTACTGACGTTGTCGATGCGCTCGGCGGCGCGGCCAATTTTCTCCCGCAGGGCGCTGGCATCCGAGAGTCGATAGATGGCATCCCCCTCGTAAAGGCTGCCAATAATCTTGGAATACATTGGAATGTCCGGTTCGATGTCCTTCTTCTCCTGGAGGAGCCTATCGTAAAGTTTGGTAATCAGTGGCCGATCCGACCGGGAGTCTTGCATCTCTTTTCGGTTCATCAGCAGGTGCAAACAGTGCTCACAGACTCGAAAACCGGACGAGTCGTGATCCTTTGGTGACGATTCCTGAACAGCCGGAACTGCCCGGGCTGAGTCCGCTCCTCCAGGGCTCACCGGTTGCACAATCGCCCGGGCCTCCTCAAACGACAAATGGAAAGAACACCCATCGCACATGACCGATCCGCAAACCCGGCAATGGTGCTGCCTCCGGGTCAATCCGAAACTCCTGGCACAACTCGGACACAGCTTCACCAGCTTTCCATCGATCCACGGCACCTTGCTTTGTTCGTGCTTCTTCCGGGCGTCCACGTCACTGGGCAATCCGTCCAGCAGCTTGTCCAGTCGTATGATCAACTTGTTCGTCTCGGAAGCATACCTCTCCAACCTCGGGTTCCGCACCGCCTTAAAGTAGCTCGAGTGGTCACAATCCGTCCCCACCAGCTGGTCGCCTACTAGAATCGGATTCACCACTGGTACTCGTTCTTGTTTCCCACCGACCACTTGCAACGAATTGTCCAAACTGCGCGCCAAATCCGTCGCCGTTTCATCCAAATTGAGGATCTTTTTCTTCGCCAAGCTGTATATCTCCTTGAGCGACTTCAGCAGAGCCTGTTCTTCCGAGTGCTGCTGCTCGACGTGTGCCGTCAGCCGTTCCGGAGTTTTCAGATCCGACTTGCAGATCGGGCAGAGGAAACCTTCCAGGATTTCCGAGTCGTCCGATGGATGCAGTAGAAATGTACTTGAACCTCCGCCGCCGCCATAAGCCGGCGGTCGATGATCGTCCGGTTCCTCGAATGGGTTCGACATCTTCCTGTAAAAGAAAATGTAGGGTGTTAGTAATCAATGAGTTATGCAGATTGGCATTGCTCTCGATATAGTCTAGAGACCAGATTGCGATGATGTTGAGTCTATGTGGAATTTACATGATCACTAGTGCCACCTAGCGGCATGCCTAACTTTACCAAACACCGTATGTAACATATGTAAACAAAAAAGAGATTTGAGGTACTGAATTTCCGAAAGGACAACTTGTATCACTCACCTTTGAGGATGATTTTTTTTGCCTTTCTTGTACACTAAGTGTAATACTGGAAAGGCTATATGTTCACTCAAAAAATGACTTTTTGATAGAAGGCCCGGAGAGTCGAGTCACATACATTACATATACCAATCGACTCAGCTCGACGAATTGAGGTGATGTCTGTGTGTGTACAAATAAACTCACATCACTTTTTGGCAGTAAACCTTAACCGATTTTAATGACCGACGGTTAATTCGACGCGGCATCTTATCTCATTGTTTCCTATTGAAAATGGTTTGGATCGGTCCAGCCGTTCCGGAGTTATGGCCATTTAGGTGTTCCGGACCGGTACCCCTGGTAGGGGTCAGACATGAAAATGCAACAAACCCATGCATGCGACCCATCAAACCAGGGCATTTTTGATTATCCGATGAACGGTAAGCAGGAAAATAGTCTCGGACCATTTCTGTACCGGTAGTGTTCCGGAACCGGTTCCGGGTGTACCGCCGGAAGTTGTCAAATATAAAAGTGAACATAACCCATTCATGCGACACATCAAACAGCGGCATTTTCGATAACCTGATGAACGGTTAGCAGGAAAACCGTATCAGACTATATCTGAACCGGTAGTGTTCCGGAACCGATTCCGGGTGTCCCGCCGGAAGTGGCCAAATATAAAAGGGAAACAAACCCATGCATGCGACACATCAAATCACGGCTTTTCCAGTAACATGTTGGTCGGTTAACAAGGAAGTAGGCTCAAACCACATTGGGGAGTGCCGGTTGTATTCCGGAACCAGTTGCGGGTGTCTCGCCTGATATGGTCTAATATAAAAGTGAACTAAACCAACCCAACTAACAATTTCAGCGCTATAAGCTTCAATCATTTGCTTTCTGTTGTGTAACCATCGAGTAAAAGCAGTCAACGCTGAATAAAAGGAAAGCTAGTCAAATATAAATCATAAGCTAATACACAGCAAAACAAGCACCATACAGCTACCAAACTCGGTTTTCATAAATCCATTGCTTGTCACTGGGGCTGCCTTTACTCCACCCTATTCCAACTCCGGGAGATTTCCCGGAAGATGTGAAAATTTGAACACATCGAATAGGAGTCCCCGCTAACAAAACAGCTGCTACTATACAGTACAATTCATTATACTGACAAATCCCCAAACCAGCAGCGCTTTAAAGGCCGTTATGCGATTTCATTACGGCTAGAAGCTGTAATAAAGAAACTGTTGGTTTACCAACACGGCTTGTCGGATATAAACATTATTGTCAAAACAAACTTTAAGCGGGATATATAGCTACTACACACATTCTTTACAGCTATCCATGTATGCGCTGTGAAATTATTTGGATTGCTTCTATTGCACTTTAATTCAAAGCCGGAAGATTTGCCGGAAGATGTGCAAATCGAGTAAGAGTCCCAGCCACTGCAACAGCTGCTTTTATACAGTACGTTTTGTAATGTTGCCAAAACACAAAACAGCAGCGCTTCGTAGCCGTTTAAAGAACACTCTTTCAGCTAGAAGCTGTGAAGAAGAATCTGTTGACGCAACCACACAGCTTGTTCAATGTAAACATTATTGCGTTTGACGTTTCACAAGCTTTTGCAGCAAGATGAAGTTGGGTAAGGTTTCTTGTGGCACAATTATGAAGCCTAGTCTGGAGTAAAACAAAACGGGCTATTTTCTATGTTATTTATATATAGCAGTGTGGCAGCGAGGACATCATCGGGACCAGTGGATACGGAGATCGGGAGTTCGATTCCAAGTAGCGGAAAGTACTTTAATTATTCAATTTTAGAAGTAATAATTCCAGTTCCACATGTATTGCGTCACGGTATCCATAACCTAATTATATTTAATCGTTTAATTTGGGGATGCCGTAAAACTATTATTTAACAACTGCGAAAAGGCTGAAAAAGCGCCTTCTCAAGATGTTATTCAGTTAGTGGTTACATAGGAGCCGAGAAAAGAGCTATGGCTAGGTGGCATAGAAGCTGATCGCACAGCATGTACAATAGTATGGGACACGCTTGTATGGAAAAAAAAAATCCTCGCTCCAGTCGACTTTTTAGATCCCATTTAGGTCCCATATGAACTGTACAAAATTTCAGCGCAATCGGTGAAACTATAATTTAGCGCAAGCGGTTCAAAGTTTTCATATGATTTACTATGGGAAAAGTTGCACTTTCAAATAAAAAATCCCAGAGGTCGCCCCTTGTCTCCTTAATTCAAATCGATCAACGCTTCTTGTAGAAAAATCATTTCTGAAACTTTCCTTCGAAGACCGCAAAACGATTGGATGCTTGTGGAAAAAGTTATTGATTTATTACCGATTAGTGATCCAACGAACAGTGCTGCTAATAAAACAAAACAAAAAGCCGTTCGTTGGATCACTAATCGGTAATAAAATAACTTTTTCCACAAGCATCCAATCGTTTTGCGGTCTTCGAAGGAAAGTTTCAAAAATGATTTTTCTACAAGGAGCATTGATCGATTTGAATTAAGGGAACAAAGGGCGACCTCTGGGATTTTTTATGTGAAAGTGTAACTTTTCCCATAGTAAATCCTATGAAAACTTTGAACCGCTTACGCTAAATTATAGTTTCACCGATTGCGCTGAAATTTTGCACAGTTCATATGGGGCCTAAATGGAATCGAAAAAGATCGACTGGAGCGAAAATTTGATGTTTGTCCCATACTAATGTACAAGCTGATTAAGTTCGCCAGATTCATTGGTATAGGGCTTGCATAGAAGCTTCTGTCCATATGTACAACACAGTAACTCAGCATCAAGCCGTATTAAGGATGCTTTGTTGACGTTTACATTCACAATAAAGTGGCCAAATATAATAGTGAACCAATCCATGCATACACACATTAAAGAGTGGCATTTTTGATAACCTCATGAACGGTTAGCAAGAAAATAGTCTCAGACCTTATCTGACGCGGTCTTGTTCCAGAACCGTTTCCGGGTGTCCCACCGGAAATGGTCTTTTATAAAAGAGAACCAATTCCATGCATGTGACGCAAATATACTATATTAACAATATAGGTCACTTCGTGTTTTCACATACAACGACATGGAGACGCCGTTTACGAATGATTACAGCACCACCTGTTGTCAGAAAAAGTCAATAATTGTATTATGATCAATTTTAGTTTACCGTGCAAGGTGACATTTCTCGAAAAAAGATGTTAGGGGTGTCAAAGTTTTTTGTTCCCAAATAATCGATTATTAAATAATCGATTTACAATATAGATACACAAACAAAATAATATTTCATTAGATGACATCTACGAATATCTGTAGAAGAATTTGAATGCTCCCTCATTGTAACGTCACCGAAATCGTTTAACCTCTAAATTAACTTATATTTTGCCCTGGTGGTTGCTATTTTCCTTTGACAATGGCTTTTAGTATCATCTTTCTTAATATCCACGCTGACATACATACATCGGATTGGATAGCTTACAAAAAATCCGGAAGATCACCAACCAAGTGCACGTCAAATTGTTTGTGGCATAGTGCAAGCCATTGCAGCCAAGGTGTACAAGCTAATGGACCGATGCACGAACTTAATAATTTCAACGTTTGAACGGCGTTCATACAAAAAATGAGCTCCGGGATCTGACCTGAGAATAGAACCCGTCAAATTTAATTTCGATTAATTTCGTTGTTCTTCCGAAGTGAACTGTGAGTTTATTCGAATACTGATTGTTTTATTCCGGACTAATCGGTATGCTTTGTTGTTGGATGTGTGAACATTGTGCTGTCAAAGATTGCACATTTATCGATCGTTGCGAAATACTTGCAAAGCTCAATATTTTTAAATATACAGTCATGGGATTCTGGGTAAACTTCAGTTAGTAAAAATATTCTAGCAAATTCGTCTGCTGCAGAGTGATAATCCTCCTTCAGATGTTCCTTCTGATTTTCCAACAGAAGTTCCTTCTCAGGTTCCTTCAGGAGGAATTACATTTCCTTTGCTAACCGTTGTTAACCGCGTCTAACTGCGCCTGCGGCTCAGTTATCAGCGGTTTGAGCGACGGTTAGGAACGGATAAATACGGATTTTCCGATTAGAAAAGGATATCCCGAATAGAAAATTATGGTTCATGGTATCGTGCATATTATAGGATGTTCATTTGTGGAATAATAATGATAGATATAATAATATATTCATGATTGAATGATTCAAGTCTTTGAAATTAGATCATTCGATACTTTTCAATGATCGTACTATTCATGATAACGATTCCTTCTATGATTCATGAATAATTTTTAATAATTAGTTTTTCATGAATTTGCTGACCGCAATCAATATTTAAAGCTTTTTTACTGCACTCAGACCGTACAGTCATAATCGAAATGCAAATATGATGAATTATAACAAACATACCTTGTAATCCTAGTCAAATCCGTGATCTAACTCGTCAGAAAGCCCGTCAGTGCTTGAAAAAAATATTCCTGGTGACCAATTCCCAATTACCAAGACTATCACGCTCTTGATCACGCTACCACGGTTTTGTGAAGAACATGGGAAACTTTACATGCCGCAGGTGGTAGATATATTCCCGTGCACATCCTCCGTCCATCCGTCGTCACTGCACTGTAAGTATCGGCTTCGGCATCGGTTTTCACTGGGGTTCACTGGGATATAACAAAGAAAACTCCTGCCTAACATTTTTTGTCCTTCGCGCCTTTACAACATTACTGCATTTCGGTCAACCGCGAGTACAGATTCTGTTTGGTGTCGTGCGTGAACACCACAGGAGAAATTATCAAGACAGATTGATCAGGTTCGATTCCCGATCCTTCAAATAAAAAACGCCGTCGGAGTAAACAATGATTCACATAATCGTCGCCAAACTTGACAGTGCCCGACAAGTGCCCGCAGGGGTGTGCTTTTTTCCTGTCGGTAAAGTAGATTTGGTGAAATATTTCCGTTTTGTTTTTATTATTCGTCGTATCATAAAGTAGATGATAGAGTGATTATAACATGTATGATTCTGCAAAATTTTTGTTCGAGAAATTTTGCATTTTTGAATGGTAACGATACTTAACAACCCATTCGGCCTATCATCAAAACTCCCGGAATGATAAATGCTATCATCAAAACGATTAGTCTTATCATCGATTTATAATCCACTTTATGATAGCACGAATAATTACTAAAACATACGCTGTACAATTAATGTATCGTACCGTTTTATTCGGGATGTCATTCCCCTTGGTTTCCTCCTAGAGTTTTTTTTCAGAGATTCATTTAGGAGCTCTTTTTGGAATTCATCCAGGAGAGCCTTCAGAGATTAATTTAAAGTTTTCTTTTTCTTAAATTTCTCTAGAGGTTCCTTCGAGGGACCCCCAGCAGTTCCTACTGAAATTACTCCAGCAATTTCGTCTGATGTTTCTTCAAGAATTCTCTGCTAGGATTCGTCAAGAGGTTCCTTATAGGAGTTTCTTGGAGTCTTTCTTGGATTCCTGTAGAAGCTCCTTCAACGATTCCCTCAGGAGTTTTTTTTACGAATACCTCCCGGAGTTACTTCTGGAATTCCTCCAAAATTTGCCAAGAACGACCAGGAGTTGTTTCAGGGATTTATCCAAGAGTTTCTTAAAAAATTCCTCTTTCTGGGAATTTCAACCGGGATTTATACCAGTATTTCTCCAAAAGTTCTGGAATTCACTCCGTCCTTTAAGGATTTCCACAAGGTCTTCTGGGATTTTTCAAGAAGTTTCTTTTGAAATACCGGAGAAATTCCGAAGTGACTCTGTAAATCTCCAACGCGATTTTATATGAACAATTTAATTAATATTTTTCGAGGGATCCTTCCAGGATTCCTTCATAAGTATCAGAAATCTTCCAGGAATTATTTGTGTGATTCCTTCCGAGATTTCTATTAATTCGGAATGTCTTCAGAAGTACTTTTTCCGGGATTCCCAGAAGGAATAATTGTATACTAGATTTGTAGTAATGAGTTTGTTTTTTGTATGATGAGATGCTAAACTCTCCGTTTCTGCATTGAAACGGAGCAAACTCATGCGTATTATAATTCCTAGCCTTGTTTGATGCTGCTTGAGCAAAACTTTGGGGAACTATGTTGTTGAAGTTGCAATAAATGAGAATACAGCAACACAGTTCCCAAAGATTTGCTCAAACAGCATCAAATCAGACAAGCAGTAATAAAACCCTTGCTTTTTTGTTACCATTGTTGCAGTTACCATTTTATTGCAGTAACGGAGAATTTACTTTGTAATTATACAAAAATTCAGCTTATTACTACAAATCTAGTACTTCACTGATTGCGTTTTGTTCATGGAGATATGTAATCCCAGAAGGAACTTTTGAAAAAAAAACAGAACGAACATCTGGAGGAATTTTAACAAAACTGCTGGAGAAATTTGATGAAAAAATGTTGGAGAATGGAGGAGGAACGCAGGAACACTTTTCCTAGGCAATACTGAAAGGAGTTCCTAAAATAATCCCATAATTGTTTCTAGGAAGAATCCCCCAAGAGCTTCTGAAGGAATCTTGGAGAAAAAAATCCAGGGTGTAATTCTTAAAGGGATCCCACAAGGAAATTCTTGTGTAATTTCCGGAGAAAATACCGTTCATAGCTCGCTAACGGAAAGTTCGATTTGGGTCGTCTGTGTTTTATTCTGTTATGAACGTTAATCAGTTCAAATTTACTTCGCATGTCGCACGAGTCGTGACTTCGATTTGGTGCTGCGACGGTAATATACGCCAAAAATTGTTTAAGAAGAGAGAATTAAATTTGTTCTAATTTGAGTAGTTGAAAAAAATCGATTAATTTTAATCGATTATCTCAGAAGAAATGGGCATCCCCACCATGCAATGACAGTTCGACAGAATAAACGTCATTCGGATAGCGCATGCATTTAGTGTGTAGTAGTACCTCTTCTGACGCTTGGTGGCGCCACATTCACTAAAAAGGTGTCGCCAAAAAATCGTAAGAGTGACCTATATTGTTAATATAGTATATTTGATGTGACGCAACAAATAACGACTTTTCAGATAATCTGATGACTGGTTATCAAGGAAGTAGGCTAAGATCACATTAGGAACTGCCGGTAGTGTCGGAACCAGTTCCGGGTGTCCCTCCGAAAGCGGCCAAATATAAAATTCAACCGAACCCATGCATGCGACACAGCAAAGCGCGGCTTTTTTGATAACCTGATAAACGTTAAGCTGCTAGTACACAGGGTCAAATATTTGTCCGAAAAGAAACCAATTTTACTATTACTTTAGAGCTTTTAGTAGAACTTGTTACTTCAGACTCTAGTTTAATTTAAAAAACACTTCACTAATACTTTACTTTTGCAAAAGAAAATAAAAAATGAATAACTCTTTTAAAGAAAAACTAGAAAGGACGAGCAAATTCCTTTTAATTCTACTACTGTGCTTATCTTCGGACAGATAGGCCTATTTCGTCTGTGACTTACAGACTTCTTCAGTGTCAAGTGCTCGACACTTGACACTGAAGAAGTCTGTAAGTCACAGACGAAATAGGCCTATCTGTCCGAAGATAAGCACAGTAGTAGAATTAAAAGGAATTTGCTCGTCCTTTCTAGTTTTTCTTTAAAAGAGTTATTCATTTTTTATTTTCTTTTGCAAAAGTAAAGTATTAGTGAAGTGTTTTTTAAATTAAACTAGAGTCTGAAGAAACCAATGCTCAAACATCTTGTTTGACTCGATCAAATTTTCATTAGTGTCAAACTGATGTTGTTTCTTGAGTTCTTTCCTTGTCAAATATTTGACCCTGTGTACTACTGGCCTTAGTAATCAAAAATTTGAGCAATTTTAATGTATATCCATTGCAGAGTTCCAGCCATATTTCTGTGTCCCGATTATTGCGGATACAGGCTTTAGAAGTGAACCAAAATCATCCATGAAGTACATGGCGATCCCAGTGGCGTAGCCAGAAATTTGACTCCGAAAAAAAATCACCCGGATAATCGAATTTCCGGATAATCGAGCTAAACTTTTTTTTATTTAATTTTTAAGATTTATCAATCATGGTTTATGGGTGTTGTATTTGACATTTGCTGCATGACATTCTTAATGGATGCTCCCCGTGCAACTCAGCAATTCGCGACTTTTTGGTAGCCTGATGAACAGTTGACAAGAAAAGCTACAGATAATATTTGGAACAACCAGTAGTGTCATGGAATTGGTTTCAGGTGACCGCCGGTCACCCGGTTAGTCCGGTTAGATACGGTGTTTGGTAAAGTTAGGCTTTAACTGTACTTTTATTCAAGACAAATAGACAAAGGGAAATATAAAAAGGCGCGTGATGTCAAGTCTCCACTCGCTTCTACACATGGCAGGGTTGCTATGCCTTCAATCCTCCTCATCACGTGCTGATCTAAGGCCAATTCTGTCTCGCAGCGTCTCCAACTTGACACGGCTCAACGGCTTGGTTAAAATATCGGCAAGCATGTCTTCCGATGGGCAAATAGATCACGTCGATTTGTTTGCGCTCATGAACTGCCCATAACTGCATAACAATCACATTCGACAAAAGTAGGCATTGGAGAATTTGAGCTCAAAGTTTGCAACTTACACTAGCATGAAAAAGGATCTAAATTTAAAAAAAATGGCAAAAAATCAAAGTTTATTACTTTGCAATTATATTCTACAGCTCTTCTTGTATGCTGGGCGAATAGTTCAAAAAAATATTTGAGCAATATATGAGTGGTTGTGGCCAGTATGTATCTAGGTTGTTAACCGATTAATTATCGACAGTTAACTTAACGCAAACTCGATAACGATAAAGGTTGCTCGATAATCTCTCGATAACGATAATTAAACGATGAATCAACGCGAAGATCACCGTGCCTTCGATAATTTTGCGATAAATCTAGTTACCCTAGTGATGGCATCAATAACGGTTCAGTTCGCGAAGAAAATTTTCCGGAGACGTTATCGAGTCGATAATTTCCACAGTTAACTGTATCGCCGATGACGCTTCGGCCTGAAGACGTTATCGTTATAGACGATAATCGATAACAGACGTTAACTTTATCGGCGATAACGATAATTTATCGATTAACAACTTTGGTGTGTATTCCCAGTGTGAGTGCGGTTACATTCGTTAATATTTGTTAATGAGGCAAAACGACTTGGTATTTTTTTTCACATTTTGTGGAACAAACTTGTAAAGTTCATTTGGATAGATGAAAATACTGATGATTAGGAGATGAGCCCCGGTATTTACTCAATATTGACAAAAACTGCAAATATTACAAATATGCAGTTATGAGCAGTGAAGGTCCTTGACAAAATGGTACATATTTTGTGTCAATGGGTTTTGAACGCCTACCGCTGGTTTGACTGAGCTGCTTAATGCAACTCTGATTATCCTCAAAGATACTTGCAGTGGTAGTAATAACGTGTGGTGTGTGCAGTGTCTGAACAAGGAATGAATTTATTTTTCACATCTATTGACTAGCTAATAACAAACTCGGTTGCTAGGACCTAACTAAATCGTAGGTTACTATAATCGCACGCTAAGCCTCAACACTCCTCCTTAACCTAAGATACCTATCATCTTCCGGAACTCCACATGCTTCAGTCTCGCCAACGGCTTTGTGAATCCATCCGCTGGTTGTTCTCTTGTAGAGATGTAGCCAAGTTTGATGTCGCCATTTTCAATAGAGTCCTTGACGAAATGGTAACGGATGCATACATGCTTGGTCCGGGGTTTAAATCCATTATTTCCGGCGATACAGATTGCGGATTGGTTGTCACACAAAACTGGTACCACCTGCTTGCCATCAATTTGTTCCAGTAGCTGTTGCCACCAGAGAGCCTCTTGAACCGTTGCCGACAGTGCCATAAACTCCGCCTCACAGGACGACAACGCCACGGTTGCTTGTCGTTTTACGCTCCAGGAAACAGCTCCTCCCATCTTCATGAAAATGTAGCCCGTTGTTGATTTCCGCGTATCCACGTCTCCTCCCCAATCCGCATCGGTATAGCCGGTCAGTTGCGAAGTGCCATTCGTCGAATATTCCAATCGTGCTTCAGTGGTTCCACGAAGATACCGCAGAATTCGCTTCACGGCCTCCCAGTGCCGCTGTCCTGGATCGCTGCAAAATTGACTCACCATGTTTACCGCATACGCAATATCCGGTCGTGTTGCTTGAGCCGCGTATAAAAGGGAACCAACTGCCTCCTTGAACGGAACAGCTTTCATCGCTTCTGCTTCTTCTGGATTACTGGGGCTCATCGTTTTGTCTAGCTTCAAACTTGCATCCGCAGGAGTCGACACAGCATTACTATTTGCCATATTGAATTGCTTCAAAATTTCCTCAATGTAGTTCTGCTGATCGATGAAAATCTTGTCCTTCTCGCGATCTCTTGTTATTCGCAATCCCAGACAAAACTTTGCTTCGCCTAAATCCTTCATTTTGAATCTGCTATTCAAGAAACGTTTCAGCTTCAGCTTCATTTCCGCATCGTTTGAAAAAATCAAAAAATCGTCCACATATACGGTAATAAACGTCATTCTTTCTCCTTCAATGATAAAATACAGGCACGAATCTTGATTAGATCTTGTAAGGCCGAATTCTTGTAGTGCCTCGTCCAGCTGGTTATTCCAAACCCTGCTCGATTGTTTGAGCCCGTATAACGCACGCTTCAGCTTACACACCTTCTTTGGGTCGCCAGTAAAGCCTTCAGGTTGCTCCATGTAAATATCCTCATCCTTCAACTTGCCTTGCAAAAATGCTGTTACTGCGTCCATTTGCTCGATATCCAAATTGAACTGCACTGCTAAGGCCAACAGGTAGCGAATCGTGGAATACCGTACAACTGGTGAATAGACTTCGGTGTAATCAATTCCGGGTCGCTGCGAACATCCCTTCACTACCAGCCGCGCTTTGTGTCGTTCCACCTGTCCATCAGCTCCACGTTTGGTTTTAAAAATCCATTTTGATCGAATCGCCTTTCTGCCTGGGGGAAGGTCGGTCAACTCCCAAGTTTCATTCTCCTCCAGAGCTCTAATTTCTTCCTGCTTGCTCCCACAGCCTGTGGTCATCTCGCTGTAACGCCTCGGTAACTGTTTCCGGGTCATCATGGTCGATCATTGCCACATCCAACTGCTGGGGAAAATCTGGGACAGTATTTTGACTATAACATACAAAATCGATATGCTTGCCTGGGAATAAGCGCTCCCGACCGCTGCGCCTCAACCCTTGCTCCTGTTCAGCTGGTCTTGTAAGTTGCGGTGGGAGCGCACGATCAGGCATGGCATCTCTGGAACCAACTTGATCACTACAGTTCACCTGATCTTCATGTTGAACCACGGTTGTAGTTCCAATTGCCTCAACTTCAGTCTGCTCTTCTGGCTCAATCCAGGTATAGAGTTCCATGAAATCAACTGGTTGTTGTTCGCACGCCAATGAGGAAAACGATCCAAACTCGCCTTCGCTTACTATCACCACGTCTCGACTGATGATGACATCCTTCAGATCCGGGTCGTAGATTCTGTACCCCTTCGAGTTCTCGGCATATCCGATAAAGATTCCTTCCACAGACTTCGAATCGAACTTCCTTCGCTTCTGTTTGGGAATGTGATACATTGCTCTTGAACCGAAAACTTTTAGATGTTGAAGGTTCGGCTTCCTTTGGGTCCACGCCTCTTCTGGAGTAATTGCTTCTAACGATCTGGTCGGACATCGGTTTACTAAGTAAGCTGCTGTCGATATTGCCTCCGCCCAAAATTTCTTCGGTAACCGCGCATCCGTCAACATGGATCTTGCTTTTTCAACGAGAGTCCGGTTCAAACGTTCCGCGGTTCCATTTTGTTCCGGCGTATACGGACACGATGTCTGGTGAACAACTCCATCACGCTTCATGCTGCCTTTCATTCTTGAATTTACGAATTCTGTTCCATTATCGGTTCGCAGGATCCTCAGTTTCCGTCCAGATTGACGCTCCGCCATCGCTTTGAAGTCCTCGTACGCTTCGAACACCTGACCCTTCGATGTCAAGAAATACACGAACACTTTCCGACTTGCATCATCCGTAAAAGTTAGGAAATAACGGCTTCCTCCTATCGACGGTACTTCAACGGGTCCACATACGTCCGCATGAACCAAATCCAGCAAACCTTTTGCTCTCGACGAACTTGAACAAAACGAGTCTCTTGCCTGTTTGCCTTGTTGATTCAAATGTCCAAGTCTCTTGTGCCAAATTCCAGCATCAACCGTCAGGAAGGATTTGTGGGTCTTCTTCTGGTTCAATCGATACAGCCCGTCCACAACGGATCCAGACGCGATCACATGTCCTCCTTTATCTATGACTTCACACCTTTCTGCGTTGAACACCATCGTCAGACCTTTCTTGCAAATTTTGTTCACCGATAAAAGATTGGTCGCCAAATCAGGAACTTGTAGAACGTCTTGGATTTCGATTGGACCTTCATCGAGCTCCAGCTCCACCTTGCCTTTAGCAACAGATGCGATCGACTGATTATTTGCTGTGTCAATCGAGTGCACCAGGTCTTCCTGCTTCGAAAAATTTTCCCAGCTTCTGGTCATATGCGAACTTGCTGCAGAATCGAAGAACCAAGCATCCTCCTTTCCGCTCTCCATGGTCAGCATAGCACACAGAGCACTTTTCTTGAATTTAGAAGCACCCTGCTTCTGGGGACAATTTGCAGCAAAATGCCCGAACTTCTTGCATGTAAAGCACGCTCCTGTTTTCTTCTCCGTCTTGGGTTGCCGTGGTTTTTGCTTCGTGTACAACGCTCCTTCACTCGACGTCTTCAACGGCCATTTAACATCCTGCAATATCTTCGCCTTCACAACGTCCGCCGAAAGTTCGATTCCCGATGCTTGAAGCCCCATGATCATTGGGTTGTAGTATTCCGGGAGTCCTTTCATCAGCAACGACACCAACCACTGGTCATTAACTTCGAATCCGATCTCGCTCAAGCTGTTCGTCGTGGTGACTAGTTCGTCGACATAATCCTCCACACAGGCACATTCTTCAAGCTTCACGGATGTTAATCTGTCCAGCAGGCCGAATCTTCGCAGCAGACCGTCGTCCTGAAACGCCTTCTGGAGTGCATCCCACGCTTCTTTCGATGTCTTCGCTCGCTGTACTAGGCTGTAGTTGTTCTTTTCTATACTTAGGCAAATCGTCGCCAACGCCCTCTCGTCCAGGTCCGGGTCGATCGCTTGATTTTGATCCGCTTTTACCGCTCTCCAAGAGCCCTCTCGTATCAATATCATCGTCATCGCGAACGCCCATGATGCATAGTTCTGTCGTCCTCGCAACTTCTCGATGGCCGGTAGACTCACTGGGTTTCCACAGGCACGTCCATTTGCGCCGGATCGGCCGCTGCCTCCTGCAGTTCCTCCAGCATTCGCAGATGTCGTCCTTGTACTTCCGCTTCCGTCACCTCTTCCACTTAAGTTGCGTTCTTCGTCTCGAAACATTTTCTGAAACTAGCTTTCCGTTGTCTTCAATACTTCAGACTTCCTACTGCAGGCACACTGGGCCCATAACCACTTGCAGTGGTAGTAATAACGTGTGGTGTGTGCAGTGTCTGAACAAGGAATGAATTTATTTTTCACATCTATTGACTAGCTAATAACAAACTCGGTTGCTAGGACCTAACTAAATCGTAGGTTACTATAATCGCACGCTAAGCCTCAACAAAGATGCATACGGGCTTCTTCACTGGTTCGCCGAAATCCCGCATAAGTTTTTGCAGCCACATCAGTTCTTGGCAGCTTTCTAAGAGCGAAATATATTCCGCCTCTGTTGAAGACAGTGGTACCCATGGCTGTTTCCTTGCACACCAAGAGATGATTCCGCCACCAAGGCGAAATAGAAGTCCAGAGTTTGATTTTCGATCCGAAACATTTCCGGCCCAGTCGGCTTCTGCAAAACCTTCCAGTTCTCCTGAATCACCGCCCAGTTTAAGCTGCAGACCACTTGTAGCTTTCGAAAACGCAATGTCCTCTTTGCCTCCGTCCAATCTGCAACTATCGGGTTACTGACTCGGCATCTAAGAATAGAAGCACTAATGCCAATGTCAGGACGAGTATGAACGGATACATAAGGTAGACCACCAACAAGGCTCTGGTATTTGTCGTTATTAGGAAGCCTTTCTGCCTCTCCTTCTGCTGAATGTACCACGGGTCCATCAGAATACGAGAACCTTTTGCTTGATCCATTCCGAAACTGGCAACCGTTCGGTTAATGTAGGACTGCTGGTTCAAACAGCAATCAGGTTCCATTTTGGTAACCTGTATTCCCAAAAACTGTTTAACATCTCCTAGCGCGATCATTTGGAACTTGCTGTTTAGTGTCTCCAGAATATCGTCATACTCTTCTAGAGAACTCGTGCAGACCAACATGTCACCGACGTATACCAACAATGCCACATTTTTGCCACGCCGACGAACATATCGTCCCCTATGTTAGAACTAGGTAATTAGTTTTGCGAAATCGCTAGAAATTTATTTATATCTGAACGTACACCACAATATACACAAGTTTGTCAATTGAAAACTCGAAAACACATATTAATTCAACTTTTAAGACCAATAAAGAGTATGTTTTATACCAGGATAAGTTTTACCAGCCATTTTTATCCGAATTATCCAAAACGAGTTACCTAGTTCTAGCATTAAGGGGGCGATATAGGCATGGGTCCGCATCTGCAGGCTTGAATCCCATCTGTCGTAGAGTCTCGTCCAACTTGCGATTCCACTGTGCGCCGACTGCTTGAGCCCGTACAAACTTTTTCGTAGTAGGCAAACTTCATCGGGTTCCGTAGCAACGCCTGGCGGTAGCTTCATGTAGACAGTTTCCTTCAAGTCACCGTTTAGATATGCGGTCTTAACATCTACATGAAAAGTCCAGGAGCATCCACATGGTACGCAACATCAACAGCAAACGCTAATTCGCTAATACCAAGAGAGGAATAATTTTTGTAGCTGACAACCCCGATTTGAACGTACTTGGCATCGAAACCATGGACCTGTTCGACCTCTGGGTCCATTACGATCAACAACCACGTAAGTGCAATCACCGAACGACCAGGTGATTCCGTGGAGTAGCTCATGCGATAATTTTCCAAGGTACCCTCGGCCGACGCACCGAGATGCATATCGTGAACAAAGATGGCATCCGCCCGGATCCAGTGAATAATGATGCCATTTTTGAAATGCCCCCACCTCAAGCTGTTCAGCAGCTCCGATCCTACCTCAGTGCCGTGAACTACATATATCAGCCGGTTTGTCAAGCAAATGAAGGAGCTCAGATCGCCCATGGTCATGGACAACCTGCTCAAGAAGGACGATCGAAAGATTTGGTCGGAAGAATGTCAACAATCTTTCGACCGGTTCAAAACCATTCTCCAATCGGATCTGCTGCTGACCCATTTCGACCCTTCCAAGGAGATCATTGTTGCCGGATTGGGAGCCGTTATAATTGTGCTCATTCTGCGAATTGAGTGACGTGATAAAAGTCGGAGTCGTATATCGAGGTGAGACAGCTCGACTCGAATGAAGTGACTCGCCGTCTAAATCAAATAGACAGTCACCTGAATCGAGCAGAGCTTTCTCACCTCGATATGCGACTCCGACTTTTATCACGCCACTCCATTCGCAGAATAAGCACAAATCGACACTGATTCTTCATTAGGGCCTAACTGACATTTTCGATTTCTCTTCATCGATCCTCTCTTTGTGTTATTACATAATGTGTATTGAGTTTTCCCAAATTTTTTTGATAGAAATGCAAAGGAGATGACTACATCTTGCTATAGAAACAATAAGAATAATAATTTTATTCGTTTTGATCAAGTTATTAGTGAAAGAGAGAATCGACGAAGAGAAATCGATCAAGTCAGTTAGGCCCTTATGAAAAATCATTGTCGAAATGCATCGTTTTCCAAACGAAAGGGTTAAGGCCATCGCGCACGCATCTCGGTCATTGACGCCAGCAGAAACTAACTAACGGCCAGGTGGAGCTGGTGCCTCGGCTGGTGCTGATTTTTGCGGTCACAAAATTTCTCAGTTGCTATACGGAAGGCACTTCGTTTTGCAAACCAAGCACCAATCTCTTCTCAAGATTTTTGGACCGAAAAAGGGCATCCCAGTTTATACTGTTAATAGACTGCAGCGATAGGTCCTCACGCTTTTGCCTTATGACGAATTGCGGCCACGCTGACATTCAATCCCGATAATGATCGGCTGAGGACTACGTTATTGCTGCCGTCCACGTGGAAATCGAACTCGGAGCTATTCTCGAAGAGACCCTGCGCAACCTACCAGTGACGTTCAACATGATTGCAGCCGAATCAAGGACGCAACGCTCAAGCAAGTTTCAAGTTTCCTTCAATGGGGCGAAAGGCATTATTCGAAGTTATATCTACTGGCCGGATGGGGATGGCGATGTGGAGCAATATGTACGTCAGTGCACAGCCTTTGATGATGCTGCAAAGTCACCAAGGAAAACTACTCTTGAATCCTGGCCGGTTCCTACCAAACCCTGCAACTGGGGAAACACTGACTACGCAGGACCAATTATTGGATTATAGTATAAAGCCCAGTTTTGTGTTCAAAAAGAATAGCTCAAGAAAGTTTTGACCGATTCCTGGCAAAAACTTTCTACAGTGACTGCCACTTGAATTATCATTTCTTCGCAACTGCGTACTGCGATTGAAGAAACACGGTTTCTTGAGCGATTGAGGCAAGGAATTTGCCATGCATCAAGATAGGCCAAAAAATTCCTTCGGATCTGCAAACAGTCCTTAATCATTAAACTATCTGTTCATTGTGAATGCCTTTACGAAGTGTCCCGAGAATTTCCGAACGCGTTCCATAACCGTTTCCACTACAATCGAATTACTACGAGAGACGTTCGCTCGCTTACGGTTCGCTACACATTTAGTTACGGGCAACGGAACACTCGGCAAGCCTCGTTGGATAAATGTACGACTCGTGCTGTAAAAATCATCATTTTGCAACTCGTTGCATTAAATAACTATGATTCAACAAATTGCATTAAATAACTAACCAACAAATTGACGTTCACATTCGAATCCTGATTAGACGCCTACTATGATTCAACTTTCTCTATAACGACAATCTTTATGATACACATCTTTACTCCTGGAGGCATCTGCTTATGTCGTAGTTTCGTGAACAAGATTTAAATCTTATCCTATATTTATCATCCTCATGATCTCTACACCAACGACTACCTAACAATGTTAGTGTGCATGTATCGACCTGATGAAAAGTGATCTTCTTCTGAGGTAGTTGAGAGTTCTCTCAACAATCCATGAGCCTCTGTACGAATTTGCCCTGTCCTGCTCACTCCCACAGAACATTTGAAAACAGCGCGCACAGTAAAAGTCAAATTTGACTTTTACTGTGCGCGCTGTTTTCAAATTTTCTGTGGAAGTGAGCAGTACGCCAGATTCGTGCAGAGGCTCATTGTGATATTTCTTATATTGACTTCTTATACTCTTCTTGAATGTCTCCCTTGTGCTGATTCTGCGAATGGAGTGACGTGAGAAAAGTCGGAGTCGTATATCGAGGTGAGAAATCTCGACTCGAATGAGGTGACTCTCCATTTGATTTACACGGCGAGTCACTTCATTCGAGAGTGGATTCCTCATCTCGATATACGACTCCGACTTTTCTCACGTCACTCCATTCGCAGAATGAGCACACCTTAAAGCTCATTTCGGGATCTCTAAAAATTCATCCGGAAATTGCAACTAGGATTCCTGAGATCATCGGAAGGAATTTCTATAAATTATCCCCAAATGAATTCCTGAAATTATCCCCGCAAGGATATGGTATGGAAACAGATCATGATGAACACTTTCCCTAAATCGAATAATAAAATCAATCGAAACTAATAATAATTAACTCACCTTCCCTTCGAGATGACGCCCTCTTTTCCAAATGGTCACGCAGACAAAGACAACTGCGCTGCAATCCTACCGAGTCAGGCTGCTGTACGCACTGGGCCGTGTGTCCGCAATTCCAACTTCGCAGATTCGACGAAAATCAATGCCAATTACTGGCTGCCTCGGCCACCACACAAAAATCAAAATCGTGTCTGGATGACGAATGACGATGACTTCGTAGAGGGTTGAATGAAAGTGCCACTGTTTCTGATAAAAATTTGACGTTTCTTCCGCTGACGGTTTTCTCCCCATCCGTCCATCCATCCATCAGCTGCTTCCACGCACTTTCACCCGCCGCAGCAGCAGCAACAACAGCAACAGCCCTTTCCGCGGAACAAAAAATGGAACAAACACAGAACTAAAATTAATAACAGAAAACAAAACATGTGATGGGCGACAGCAAAACGTCAAATCCCGGGAAAATGGACGCATCTTGGCATTTTGCGCCGTTTGTGTTCCCCATCCCCAGCACGACATAACCTCACTTTTTGGAATGCGATCTTTTGATGGCATTTTATTCAAAACACATCAAAAATACTCACCGACATTGTTGCTTGGTATTTTACGGTTTCCTTTTATTGATTTGAAGCAAGAAAACACTTTTTACTCAAATTTTTCAAAAAGATGTCCGGATAGGTAGTCGGCTAGAAGTTCCGGAACACACGCCGTGAGCGACACACGTCTGTTTTGAAAAGAAGATGAAACCTTTTTGCCAGCAGATGTTTGTGTTTTGATCGCGACGCGACGGCGACGCATATTCGATCGACGTTCTCTGTCTCTGAGTGAGACTTTTGCGGCGAAAATACACGAAAAATCAAAACTATCTGTTTTTTATCGATTTTACAAAATTGAGTACAGTAGACGTTCGATCAAAGTCCACTTTGGACTTTGGTTCGATAGCTGCAACCTACTAGAACTTGTTTACGTTTCACTTAAGCGAACGAAATTCGATAGCTGCAACAGCTTGAACTTCATCCAACTGTTCATTTGGGCTTACATGGCGCATCATTTTGACGTTTGACGGTGCTGGTGCTATCCTCATTAAACATCCCTCTTACTTTTCCCGAGGCAGGGAAAATCAGTAGGTTCGGCCGATTCCATTGCCGATTAATCGGTCGATTGTTGCACTAAACCAAATATTATTTAGTCTATGACCAAACCGATGCTTCTGTGAACTTAAATCTGGAATGGGGTTGTTTAGCGAATTAAGTCTAGATTGAGTTTAAATAAGGGCGAAAGTAACTTGAGAGAGTTCTCTTCATCGACTCTCTCTTCTTCAAATTAAAGTGACAAGATGCAAGTATAGTTGAACTTTTTGGTCATAAATCGCTAGTTTGCGATGCAATCTAGCGTCTAAGTGTACAACAGTTCGATTAAATTTACATCTTGTCACTTTTATTTGCAGAAGAGAGAGTCGATGAAGTGAACTCTCTCATGTTACTTTCGCCCTTATTTAAACTCAATCTAGAAGTATTGCCATTTTCTTTAGCCTAATCGAAGGAGCTCATTTTTCTGAGTCTAAGGTGATTTTATTGCGTTTTAATTCCTTTGTTTTGATGGTCAAATGAACAAAACATTTTTAATTTCCGTGGATAGAATGACAGTTCAATCGATAAAGTGACAGTTCGCACAGAACCAAAAAAAATCCCCATACAAACTTTAAATGCATTTTAAAAATAGTTTCCGGGCACCAAATGATGAAATTTTGGATTTTGACTAATTTTTGGAAGGAGATTCCGATTATGCAATAATCTGGATACCCCTAAAGCACAGACAAACAGACGTAACACTCTTCAAAACTATTGGTCACATGCATTTAACGATCAATTTAAATTTCATTTGATTTGCGCGATCCTTCCACCAGATGCGCTAGTGTTCGATCGCTCTGACGTTTGACAGTGTACACGTTGCTGAATGATGCAAACAAAAATTACATCATCATCATCATCATCAAACAAAAATTACATCATCATCATCATCATCATCATCATCATCATCATCATCATCATCATCATCATCATCACCACCACCACTCCTGGCCAAATTCCCAAGAATCACCTGGAGAATTACTCGAGGTATTGCTGGAGGAACACCTGGAGGAATTCCTATAGGAATGCCTATGGATTCGTGATAAACTACTGGAAGATTTCCCGGGGAACCGCTGGAGGATTTCCCGGGGAACCGCTGGAGGATTTCCCGGGGAACCGCTGGAGGATTTCCCGGGGAACCGCTGGAGGATTTCCCGGGGAACCGCTGGAGGATTTCCCGGGGAACTCCCTGGAGGATTTCCCGGGGAACTCCCTGGAGGATTTCCCGGGGAACTCCCTGGAGGATTTCCCGGGGAACTCCCTGGAGGATTTCCCGGGGAACTCCCTGGAGGATTTCCCGGGGAACTCCCTGGAGGATTTCCCGGGGAACTCCCTGGAGGATTTCCCGGGGAACTCCCTGGAGGATTTCCCGGGCAACTCCTGGAGGATTTCCCGGGGAACTCCTGGACAAATTCCGAGCTCTGATGAAAATCACAACCACAAGATCGAAACGTAGGCAATGATTTTTGTGGCTGAATGCCGAAAAACACCAAGTTTCCGTTGATTTCTTGCCTTGATTCTTCAAAATTTCCCAACTCCATGAATCATAATATGATTTTTTAAAATTTTTAAATATTATTTTTTGTTTTGGAATCGAACCAGAGTTTCTTTTCAACGATTTCGCCAGACTTCAAGCATAGTGACCACCGATGAGCATGTGCTCACAAAAGTCACTCACCCACCCACCCACACACAAAATCACCGCAGCCAACCACAGTCAGTCAGTGCACTACCAGCGTTACCAGATCTACGGAAATTTCCGTAGATCTACGGAATTTCGCTTATTTTACGGAACTACGGATCCGTAGAATAAATCTACAGAAAACCCGGTTTTTATACGGAAACCTACGGAAAGCTACGGGAAATCTACGGATTTTCAATCTAAATCTACGGAATAAAAATTTTGAAATTCTCCCCCCCGCTCATCAATTTTCATCTACGGAAGCACTTGAGAAAAAATCTGACATCACTGTGCACTACCTCAAGCGATCCATGAGTACAGTGGAGTGGACGAACGGAGTCGTACGGGTCTTCTCGGTTGGTCGTCGATTTCCATAAATTTCGGTGGTTTCTCGTTTGTCCGCGTGCATCGAAGTGTTTGGATTGGACATAATGGATCGATTGGATCTGCATTAGCCACCGGATAGTGAAGAATAGCAAGCGCAAGAGGATAAAATTTGACAAAAACATTGATCGATACGGGGATCCGAGTAGGCTGTGAGTGAGTGAGAGAGAGTGTGTGACGGTGACGCAGAAAGTGATTCAGTCAGTCGACGTCAGTGAGTGCATCCCACCATCAGAAGAACCGCAGCAGTCAGTGCCCTAACGCTGCCCAAAGTCAAAGCCTGCTTGACCAAAATGTTGGCCATCATCATGTGATAAAGATTAGAGACGACAGAGAGTCCGCTGCGGAGGTGAATGGCGACTCGGTTGTGTGGTGGATTGTGAAAGGTTGCATGCCAGTGACATTAATTTGATAACATCCATAGCTCTCGCGTCGCGGGGTCGGATCGATAGTGAACCGTCGTCGTGGTGAGAAGACTCAGAAAATCAATACCGTGGGATTTACGACCCATCGCACAGTTTGAGGTGAATCTTCTATAAGAGGGATATACAGTAGGTTTCTGAGCCAGACCACAGGTGGAAGGGACGGGCCACCGTGTGTGAAAGTGGGACAACCGGAGCGGAGAATAGAACCCCAAAAATATTTATAAATATGCACTGCCCTGCGGCTGCTGTTCGTTAGGTGGCAGTCGTCATTGATTTGTTGATTGCTTAGTAGGCTGTAGCGGTGAGAGGTGCGACGAAGCGCAGGGTAGTGCATTTACTAGGTGCACTGTACTAACTGGGTCCCAGCATCAGTGTTCTCCCCAGCAGCAGCTGTAGAACGTCCATCTCGGGCTCTACAACACATCGGGAACCATCATCATTGGCCAAAAACATAAGTCAAATAATATTACCTAATCGCTCTCACCAACACAAGCACTCCCTAAGAACAGGCACCCACCCACAAACTCACGCGACTACTCGTGAGCTGAGCTGAGTGACGATCGTGAGTGACGACGGGTTGTGCATAAAGGTAAACATACGGCCACCCACACTCTGTTTTTGTTAACTCGTGCGCCGCGGTGCTCCCTGCTGAATACACACAGAGAAACGATGGTAGTGCCCAAAATTGCATAATCGACGCTGCACTTTAAGACAGAACTCATACGTCACCACCAACCAACACGATACAACGAAAGGTGAGTGGTCTGGGATGCGGGGAACCTGGGAAGCACGGAGAGAATAACAATAACGATGTGATGTTTAAGGGAATAAATAGAATTATTCAAAAACACATTTTCTATAGATAATCGCGATTAATGATTTCTGTTTAATTCTCCGATAAGCTCGTAATTCTTGGAGGGGAAAATAGAAGTTCAATTTATTTTTTTGCAGTTTATGAAGTGTTTCCTTAAGGAAATCCTAAAAAAATCTTCGATGAAATCCTTGGAGCAGCTTATTTTGCTTTCCTTAGAATAGTCTTGGTGGAAACTATGGAGAAACTCCAACTGGATTCCCAGGAGCAATTTCTTGAGAAACATCTGGATTTATCATTGGAGGAATAGTTTGAAATTTTTTAATTATCTTTCGTTCATATAGGGCAGCCAAGGGCTGAAAGTCTCTTTTATAAAGACAAATCAATCGTTCATAGAACCTGAAAAAGTTTTTTAAAGGATTTTTATGGTGAAATATGTGGCAGTATTTCTTATAGAACCGAAACTGAATTTGCAGTCTACTCCTTGTCTGTCTACTCAAATTTTGGCGTAATTCCAGAAGAAATCATTAGAGTAATCCAGGCAGGAAATATGAATCGAAAAAAATGGGAAAGCGTGAAAGAACTCGTGAAAGAAAGCCAAAATATCTTGTATGATATCTACTCCTACACGAATTCTATATCTCACTATGCAATTCCTGGAAAAATACTTCATAATTTTTTCTATACTTAAGCATTTGCTTTAGCAAGAGGCATTCGCAGTTAACACGTTTCAGTTCAATACAATTCTCTTGAGTTGGTCGACTCAAATTTCTACTCAGTATAAATACAGCAGTCCATTTTTTTTCCAAATAGTTTATTTAATATGGCTCATTTGTTTAATAAAACCCGATTTAATCCACCTATGGTGAGCACAACCCTTCTTACACTTATTAAAACTATTGTTGTGTTATTTGTATTTAACATATTTATTTTGTGTGATGGACCAAAAGTTCTAGAAAATATTGTGGATTCGGCATCTAGTGGATTGGTTTCCAAAATAGCATCATGGACCATGGACTAAACTACCAGAAATGTCAGACACCTTCTAGAATCTTGTATGAAATTAAAAAAAAAATAGCTTACATATTCTGGAACATTGTATCTTTTGTTAACTGCCAAAAGATCTTGAATTGATTAACAAATGGATAAGAAAATCAGCGAGATACGCTTTGTCTAATAAATTAGCTCCAAAGTACTTGGTATTCATGGTTAAGGTGTAAAAAGGACAAAAATGATATATCTACTATGTAAATCAGTTTTGGAATTAGCTAATTATTTTGGCTGTCCAGTTCTTGCATTTATCCCACAATATATAAATTCAAAGCTTTCATTTAACATATTGTTAGTTTTCATAGAATTCCTGTTTATTTGTAATTTGTTATTTATAATTTTATTGAAAACAATAACCTGCTATGTAGTATACACTTGATATGAGGTCAGCATTATTTATTGAACAATAATTTCCCATAGACTGGTAAAAGCTCATGCAAGATAACAAGCCAATATAATAATAAATAAAAAAGGGATTTATTTAAATACTCTTCGAAAGATATCTCAGTAACCAAATGTCCAATCGAAATAAAATTTCAGGGCATTTTACAAGGATACTGTAGCTTTCATTTGGTGCTAAGAGAACCCAAACCGGTTGACAGACGGCTGAGATATTTATTATGATACACTTCTGGAGCTCGATTAGAATAGGTCGTATGTGGTTTTGTACACTTCTGGAGCTCGATTAGCATAGGTCGTATTATGCATTTTTTTCTTCGGCTGCGACCCGGAGCCAAAACTGGAACCGTTGATTGACGTTTGGGTTTGTTTTCGCCTCCTGGATTGCTTCGGCTACCTCTTCCAGCTTTTCCATGCTTTCCTTCCGTCGTTGTTCCCTCTCCAAAATTGCTTTAGTTCCGCTACTGATTGATTGTTTCGGTTCCTCCTCTAATACATCCGTGTACTGATCATTCCAAAACTTTGATAATATAGTTGTCCACTGCGTCCGACTCTTCCTCTTCTGCTATCACGTTGACTTCTCCAGACAAAACTGCAGCATAAGAGCGGGTTCCGGTTGCCGCATGTCGTTCACTTCCTTGCTTACTCCGAATCCGACGTTGAGGGCAGGAATCTTTTCGGTGCCCCACTGCATGGCTCAAGAAGCACGTGTCCTTCAACCCCTCATAGAAGATTCTACCCTTCCAGGTCTCGACGACAATTACTCACAATTGCGCAATTAATTACAAGCGGTAGTCGAAATACGCGTATCTGTCAAAGGATAAGAAAAATAGGGCGGAATTAAAAGGTACGAAACTGATCACACTCATTCGAAGAGGGTATTCTGCTTAGAGAGTTCGAAACGTCGGTACAAAGATCATTCCTTAAGAAATTTCCGATAGAACTTAGGAAGATATTTTAGAAATTAATCCGTGGAGGATTCCTGATGGAACCCCTATATTATCAATCAAACTTTTGGAAGTATCGTCAATGGGGCTCCTGGGCAGATTGCTATTGAATCTTCTGTAAGGATCCCACAAGAACTTGCCAATGGAACTCCTGGAAGAAATCCTGGAAGAACTCTAAATAGAACTTCTGGAGGAATTTTCAACTGAGCTTTTGGAAGAATTGTCAATGGTACTCCTGTAGCATGTTTAAGCAACTCCTGGAAACTTCTGGCTGAATGTCAGATGGAACTTGTAGAGCCATGCCCGGTAGAACTCCTGGAAGAATGGCTAATTAAATTCTTGGAGGAATTACTGATGGCACTACTGGAGGAGTTTCAGAAGTAAGTCCTGAAGGAATTCGCGAAAATCAAGGATGACGCCGCTTCACGGAACAACCGTTACACTCGCAGATGGGAATCTTGCAGAAGTGAAAGCCAAGGAAAGTGGGCGACTGATTTGCGAAGTCAAGGATAGGATGCCGAAGAAAATAAACCTGTCGAAAGTTCTGCTGGTTCCAAAGTTGGAAACGAACCTGGATTCTGTTAGCAAGCTGACCGAGAAAGGAGATGAAGTCGTATTTGTCAAAAACAACCGTAAAATTTCACACAACGTGATGCCTGCAGCTACAGTCGTGAAGTCTGAAGGATTGTACTACGACAAGCTGATCAAACCCGAAACCGCAGCAGCAGAGCAGTACACACCAACGAATGTTTGCATGACTGGCACAGGAAATTGGGACAACGAGATCCAAACGCTATTCGTTAAATGGTCAACAGTAAGCTCGCCACAGGAATACAAATTGAAGATTGTCCGGTAGAGGAAATGTGCGAGTGCTGTCTAGAAGGAAAAAATGGCTCGTTTCCCCTTTCCCAAGGAGGCTACAAGATCATTTCCAAGCATTCTGGAGTTGGTTCACACGGATATGTGTGGTCCGATGAAGACACCAACAGCCATGATAGACGACAGATCAAGATTCACGGTGGCGTATTTTTTGCAACGGAAGTCACAAGTAGTTGAGAAAATAATGCAGTACGCACACTAAGATCAGCTCGGTATTTTTCCCATCTTTTTACTGAGTTCTCAACAGCAGATTTAACTCGGTACGCTCGGTTGTTTCTTTTGCGGATATTCTGTAAATGAGTTACCGAGCCCAGCTAATAAACTGTCAAAAGTTACTGACGCACAGTAAATATCGTTACTGATGAACGGTAAATATGATTACCGAGTGTACCGAGATAAATCTGCTGTTGAAAACTCAGTAAAAAGATGAAAAAAATACTGAACTCAGTGAAAAAATTACTGAGCTGGAACATCTGAATCTTAGTGTGCGTCAGGATGGTAGAAACGCGTTTTGGAAAAAAGCCTTCAATCATACGATCGGACCAGTGCGGTGAATACAAGTCCACCCGAATAAAAAATACAGTAGAAAAACCGAACGTTGTATTGTAACAGTACTATTTAAAACCATATGTTTACAATAGACACCACTGTAAAAATAAAAATACAAAAACAATAAAATGTAATGTAGAACCCAATACAGTAAATTGCAAATAAGATTTTTACAATATACTATACGGGTGGTTAAGTATCGTAACAATATAAAAAAATATTTTTCTCCATATATTTTTTTTTGCAAAACCATACATTATATTGTAAATGAATTGTTATAAATACTGATACGTGGGTTTTAATAAACCGTACATTGTATGGTACACATATGGTTTCAAACAATAAAATGTACCGTAAATATATTGTTTTTAATTGTAGTTTCACTACTGGTTATACATTTAATTAAATGGTTTTGGAATGGTTCTCTTTTGTTATGTTGTATTGGTTTACATTACATAAACCATATAATGTTATATTATCTTGTCATTTTCCTCCTGTTAATGGCATCTTAGGCTTACTAGCATTATGAGAATGCGCTTTGGGAATTCTCCAGAGCGTTTTGGATAACCCTTCATATTGGATCGCCCACGTCTAAGTCTGAGTCGAGGTCTGAGTAGTCTCTGATTGCATTAACAGTTGAAGCTTAGGCTCCCATGCCCCACCAGCCAGATAACTGGGTTTCGCAAACTAAGCATTATTTGTGGCAACACTTTGAGCGGCATGATGGAACTATGCCGAGCGCGCTAAGTATTATTAGACCACTAATGTAGTTGCATGAAGTGGGTGACGAGGTACATAAGTATCATTACAGCGTGCTTAACCGTTATTGCAATATTGAGGCTCCAGTTTGACTAAAGTTTGAAATACACGGGGAAATACATAACAACTCATGAGAAAACTGTCAAGTTCGATTCAAGTAGTTAGGTTAAAAAGCGAACCCACAGACGAACTTATATTAGAATTTCTTTCAGTATTCAGTCCAGTCCATATGTTAAAAATGGCTCTACGATAAAGTACGTCAATCGTATTCCTCTCATCGCACTCTACATACCTAGTCCACCATATCTTTTGGATCTGCAGTTCTTAAGAGATCTGGTTTACTACTTATTTAAACATTTTATTGACTTTAAATTAATGATGATGATTAACCTGGGCTTGTTAGGGGAATATCCGTAAGTAAAAAAAAATCGCGTTAAGTACTTTTCCTTTGATACTTATGGAATTCAAAGGAACAGTACTTAACGCGATTTTCTTTTTACTTTTAAATTGATGTTTCAACTTATTCACTTTTTACATCAAAAAAGTCACAAACATCAACAAAACAAAGCACGGAAAAAACCTAAAACTGAATAAATAATTAATAATGCACGGAAAAATAATGTTTCGGAAAAGTGAATGGTTCAAACGTAAGAAAAACAGTATAATATATTGTTACATAAAAATCGAATGTAAATGTATAGTGCGAAGCTTTTAGTGAACCATTTCATTACAATATACATTATTGTAGCTGGTACACTGTATGGTGCAGGAATGGTTTCCACCAAACACCCTATGGTTAGTTTTTATCCGGGCAAGGCACTCAGAAGATTTTATCGTGCAGAAGGGATTACTCTGCAATACACTGCTGCCTATTTCCCGCCGAAAGGAAAAACCGCAGTCTCGTGGAAATGACCAGATGTTTCCTAATTGATGCGAAGCTTGGATACCGATATTGGGCGGAAGCAGTTAACACAGCAGCTTGTTTGTAGAACGTTCTTCCATCATGGTCAGTTCAGAAAACGCCGCACAAACACTGGTATGAAACGGTTCCTGATTTGAAGGACTTACAGATATTTGGAAGTTCAGCATATGTTCACGTACCAGATCAAAAACGAACCAAGACGGAGCCGAAAGTTGTCAAGATGATTTTCATCGGATACTCGGAGGCGTACAAGTTTATTGATTCTGATACCGACAAAGTTGTGATCAGCAGAGATGCTCGTTGTCTCGAAGAAGATGACCGAACGAATGAGGCTACCAATCCTGAAGTTGTTGAGTTTGAATGCGATCCAGAAACAACGGATGAAACCCCAGATGAAATACCAACTCAAGTCGAATTTGAGGAAGATCTGTCGGAAGCGGAATCTACACTCATTCAGGAGGAGCAGCAGCCCGAGTCAGGCGATAGCAGTATCGAGTTTCTCAGCAGTAGCCAAGAAGTTCCTGATTCACCACTGCCACGTCGATCGGAAAGAGGTACCAAAGGTAAAACACCCGCACGATACGCTGAGTCACTGAACATCATTTACAAGCACCAATCCGCACCGCGAACATATGAAGAGGCTGTAGCTGATCCTGAGAGCGAGATGTGGATAGCTGCAATCGAAGACGAGCTCAAATATCTAAAGGAGAACCACATTTGGGATTTAGTGAAGTTTCCTGCCGAAAGAAAAGCAATACGATGTTGATACGATGCAAATGGGTATTTAAAAGGAAACTGGACGAACAAGTGCGGTATAAAGCAAGAATTATAGCTCAAGGATTCACACATAAATTTCGTGAGAGCCAAGTCGAATAGTTCATTTTATTAACGATCTACTTTATGAAATTCAAATAACTCAACGTACATATGTACAGATGGGTAAATTATTGGTTAAATTGGGAAAAAACCCACAGCTCAGGTGAGATTTGAACTCACGACCCTTATTCGCTAGACAAGTGCTTTACCAACTAAGCTACCGAGCCAATTAATGACCCGGCAACTTAGTTGTCATAAGGTTCAATTCTAATCTCATCGATCTATATCATCTTCTCCTAAACCGCAAATATAACCATCTCTGTTGTACATATGTACGAAGAGCGAAAGCGATTTGTTTATTGTTTGAAACTGTTTGCCTATCGTACAGGCAACGCTTCCTCAACCACTTGTAGAGGAAGAACAATGCTACCTGGAAGGCGATCAAACGCGTCGTTCGCATTCTATTTGATATGACGGGTAACTACGTAGAGGTAGATGCTCGAAAACGACTCACTTGAAGTGCAAATTTTCGGTAATACCAATCCGGGTCATTAATTGGCTCGGTAGCTTAGTTGGTAAAGCACTTGTCTAGCGAATAAGGGTCGTGAGTTAAAATCTCACCTGAGCTGTGGATTTTTTCCCAATTTAACCAATAATTTACCCATCTGTACATATGTACGTTGAGTTATTTGAATTTCATAATTTGACCACACGGATTGGTATTACCGAAAATTTGCACTTCAAGTGAGTCGTTTTCGAGCATCTACCTCTACGTAGTTACCCGTCGTATCAAATAGAATGCGAACGACGCGTTTGATCGCCTTCCAGGTAGCATTGTTCTTCCTCTACAAGTGGTTGAGGAAGCGTTGCCTGTACGATAGGCAAACAGTTTCAAACAATAAACAAATCGCTTTCGCTCTTCGTACATATGTACAACAGAGATGGTTATATTTGCGGTTTAGGGGAAGATGATATAGATCGATGAGATAAGAATTGAACCTTATGACAACTAAGTGATGGAAGCTAAGCGGCGACTCTGATGAACTCTAAGGCGAAGCTTCCCGTCGAGGTAAAGCACAGCAACGCGGCTACTACAACTCCATCTTAATGCCTAGCAGGCTATGATTATTGTTTGACATGTATATAAGTCAGTCCTCTAGAATAAATTGTTCATTCTGCTTTTGACCACTACTGAAGAAGGAAGTTTCATTACAACCTAAAGGTCTTATTCAACTCCCGAATTCCCATAGGTTATGGGCCAGCAATAGTATTCTAGAAGCGTTTTTTGAAGAATCAAGATTGAAATGGACGGTGGAAAGTTCAATATCGTGAAGCTCCGAAGCGGCGGATTTGAGACCTGGCGGTTCAAAGTCGAGATGCTGTTAGTCCGGGAGAACCTGTGGAAGTTTGTGTCAGAGGCCGCCCCCGAACCACTGACCGAAGCCTGGAAGGAAGGTGATGCCAAGGCCCGGGCTACGATCGCTCTTCTTGTGGACGACTGCCAACACCCCTTGATCCGTGACAGCAAGACGGCCAAAGCTACTTGGGATGCGATCAAGAACCACCACCAAAAGACGACGATGACGACGAAGGTGTCACTCCTGAAGAGACTCTGCAAGGCGGAGTACGACGAAAGCGGTGACATGGAGGCTCACTTGTTCCGGATGGAAGAACTCTTCTCAAGTCTGGCGAACGCGGGTCAGGAACTGGATGCGAACCTGAAAGTGGCCATGGTTCTGAAGAGCATGCCAGAGTCCTTCGATCACCTCACAACGGCGTTGGAGACCCGTGCGGACAACGACTTAACCATGGAATTGGTGAAAAGTAAGCTACTGGATGAAGCACAGAAGAGAACGGAGAAGTCTCATCAAAGCGAGTCCATCCTACGTGTCGGTCCCGAGAAGAAGATTATTTGCCATCGATGTCGGAACTTAGGCCACATGAAGCGTAACTGTCCGTTGGGAAAGAACGAAGAACGAACTGCATCCTACACGAAACGTGATTATCCGATGACGAAGAGCGAAGGTTCTGCTACATCCGGTGGAAGAGGAGCGTCACAGAAGCAAAAGCCCAAGGGGAAAGTAGCGAAGTCCTCGCCGTTTGCGTTTATGGTTTCCAAGAACCAGAAGCTATTGAAGACCTGGATAGTCGACTACGGTGCCATCTCGCATATGTGTTGCGACCGAACATTCTTCGATGAAATGAAGCAAACCATGGGCGTGACAATTACTCTGGCTGACGGCAACGAGACAGATGTCAAGGGTATCGGTTCCGGTCACTTGTTCTGTTACGATGAGAACGGAGATCAACAAGAGATCGTCCTCAGCGATGTCTACTACGTGCCGGATTTGGAATCCAATTTGATTTCCGTTGGGAGCCTCGTCAATAAGGGAGCCGAAGTTACGTTCGAGAAAACCCGAGGCTGCGTGATTCGATGCGGAGGCGTGATAGCAGCAGTTGCGAAGAAGAAAGGTGGACTGTATCAACTGGAGACTAGCGCCGAGCGAAGCATGAAGGCTGTGCACCACACGAAAGACTGCATCCATTCTTGGCATCGCAAGCTAGGACACCGTGATCCGGACGCTATTCTGCGGGTTGCTCGTGAAGGATTGGCAAAAAGCGTGGCTATCAAGAAATGTGACGTTTCCGGACCTGCGAATGTTGCGCTGAAGGGAAGATTGCACGGAAGCCTTTCCCGCGGAAAACGGAGCGACAGTCGATGAGGAACTTCCCGAATAAAACGATATTATACGACGGTGATTCAGGTTATCATTTTTCAATTATTCATGGTATCATAAACTGGATCATAAATCTACGATACAACGAATCGTTTTGGCGATAGCAGTTATCATTTTCGTAGTTACAACGATAGGGCGAATGGGTTGTTAAGTATCGTTACCATTCAAAAATGCCATTTTCCTCGAACAAAAATTTCAAGCAATGATTCAAGCTATCATTGCTTTATCATCTACTTGATCATACAGGGAATAATAAAAACAATACGGAAATATTTCACCAAATCTACTTTATCGTCTCGAAAAAAGTGTACACCCCTGCGGGCATTTCTCGCGTTCTGTCAACTCAGTGAATGATAATGTGAATCGTTGTTTATTTTTAATCGTTAGTTTAGTGAAAACGGGAATTGAACTGTCGGTGCCATGGTTCGCTGTTCTCCTCGAGATTCTCCTATCGCGCTTCGTTCGGGACCATATGGAACTAGTGCTCGCGGGACGTTCGATAACATAAAAGTTCCGAAGGTGGAAAAAAGTGGAAAATTGTTCAACGAGCCGCTGCCCAATTGAAGGGTCACAGTGGAAGCGCTGGAGCAAACGTTTCGAACATGTCGTGCTTTTTTTGTAATGTATGGAACTTCCAACACTTTCGTCTGGTTTAGCCATACAAGATAAATTGTGGAAGCTTCTAGGTAAGTTTGCAAGTGATATTTGGCTAATCCGACGACAACCAAAACCTGCCACTCCCAGGAGCTTTAAAGTGATGGCACGTCCAAACATCAAATACCAATAAATGTTTATGTGGCATAATGTACGGCGTCACACAGTGTCAAGTGCATTTCATCAGTTTGCGAATTCCTGCACCCAAAAAGTTATAAACTGCGGTGCTAAGTCCAGTTAGTACCGTCAAATGGGGTAACTTGCAACACTTTTCGACTTTGAAGCAATATCATTGAAAATCTAAACATTTGAAACATCTTGTGAAGCATCGTGCACGCTAATTACCCCGAGTAGAATACTATGCAGCACTTGGTTTACCAAAATACGTTGCCACCTAATCAGGAGGTGCGAAATACATGCTTGTTGCAAGTTTCCCCATCTGTGGGGTAACTTGCAACATAGGACATGAAGCCAAGTTAGCTATCATTAAACAGCACTAACATTATAGTATATAGTCGTATTGTAAATTTTTGATGTTATGCATGAAACATACCATGAAAAGATGTACACTAACCAATTGACATATAATTTTTCATGAAAGGATTGATAGTTATTGCAAGCGAGAGTATATCGTTTAGCAACAGGTCTCACGTCCCTCAAACACAAAATATATATGTGATTCTCGTGACTTAGCACTCATTACAAAATGTCAATAATGATTATTGTCATTTCTTGAAAAGGTAGAGTGAGTCAGCTTCAAGTAGTTTTCAGTTTGAAGTGGTGTTTGACAATTTCAGCTAAATTAACATGATTGAAACACACCTATTCTACTTTGTAAATGTCAAACTTGCTAATTTGGGTATTAAACTGAAATAATTTACTCCATCCATTCAGAATTGATGTTGGTGATTGCTTTACAGTGTTCATAAACAAAAATTGAACTTTTAACATGATGTTGAATGAAACTTCAAAATGTGGTATTTCCTAACAATGTTTAAAGGTCACGTGCAAAAAAAATGTAAAAAATGAATAATCATTTGAAAATAACCGCGTTACGTAATCAATAAATGATCCATTTCGGTTATTTCTGTCAAATATATCGTGAAATGAAGATAAATAATAGAAGGTTTCGTCGAATTCAACTGTTGCAAGTTACCCCACAGTGGTTGTCGAATATAATAATGATTTTTTGCATTACTTAGTCGATAAGTTTATCAAACTTTTATCGTTAAGCTAAGCTTACTATTAGGTACCCTAACTGCAAGCAAGGTCATCAGACTTATCGCACTTACCATAGGAGAGAGGTAAAGCACGATTTTCATACTTGTTTTTATGGCATAAAATGAGCAATCCGTTTTAACAGTGTTGCTAAACCATAAACAAAGAAACAAAGCTAATTTTTATACTAAATCGATCTTTGGATACACATAATCTCTATAACCGAAATAATAGGGCATACTAGTTTTCATTATTATTAGAAAATGCTTCACATTTAGTGTATGTCATCGTGTTGCAAGTTGCACCGCTGTTGCAAGTAACCCCGTTTGACGGTACTACAGACTAACTTTATGACGTCCATAATTTACCATTAAATCCTTAATATAGTGACAAAATTGAAAACAGAAAACAGAACTGAAAACTAATGGGGAATTACATTATTAAAAATTATTCATAAATTATTGGATGTATCACTTGTGTGATACTTCAAAAGTTGTGAATGATAGAATTTTTTCAAACATTACCATTTTATCGTAAAATGATCATCACTTGTATAATTATCATTCCACCAATAAACATCGTATAATATCAACGATACCGTGCATCGTATTTTTCTATGCGGGTTGGACCTGATACACACGGACATCTGTGGTCCCATGAATACCGTGACGCCGGGCGGATCAAGATATTTTTTGACCATGATCGACGACTTCAGCCGCTACACGACGGTGTATTTCTTGAAGCGTAAATCGGAAGCAGCGGACGTGATCGAGGAGTACGTTGCCATGGTCCGCAACCGTTTTGGACGGAATCCTGTTGTCATCCGCTCAGATCAGGGCGGTGAGTACAAGGCCAAACGTTTGGGTACATTTTATCGGGCCAATGGAATCGTTCCGCAGTATACAGCTGGATACTCCCCGCAACAAAACGGAGTTGCGGAACGTAAAAATCGGTCGCTGGTGGAAATGGCCCGCTGCATGTTGATCGATTCGAAGCTTGGATACCGATATTGGGCCGAGGCCATCAATGCTGCCGTATACCTCCAAAACATCCTGCCATCAAGGTCCATCGAGAAGACTCCATTTGAACTTTGGTACGGGAAGCAACCGGACTACAGCAATCTTCACATTTTTGGATGCTCAGCTATCGTTCATGTGCCAGCTGAGAAACGCAAGAAGCTCGATCCTAAGGGTAAGAAGCTCACGTTCGTGGGGTATGCTGATAACCATAAAGCGTTCCGGTTCATAGATCCTACCACCGACAAAATAACCATCAGCCGAGATGCGAAGTTTATCGAGATGGAGGAACAGGAGGAAATCAAGTATTCTGAAGACCCGGATCCTCAAATCGTAGAGTACCAGTCTGAAATCGTCCCGCAGTTCGATGTCGATTCCATGGGAGAAGACAACACCGATGAAACTCTGGTTGAGGAGGAGCAAACGGACGTTGATGCAAGCATGTACGATACACCAAACGAAGATGAGGATGACGATAGTGCAGCAGCCGATGCAACGTTCGACGAGAGAACTGATCCAACAATCACGCCGGTTAGACGATCATCGCGTAGCACAAAGGGTGTGCCACCTCAACGGTTTCGAGAAACAACTGGAATGGTGAAAAAGTTAACTGATGAACCGAAAACGTACGACGAAGCAATGAACAGCCCTGAAGCTGAACTATGGAAAGCAGCTATGGACGATGAGATGAAGTCATTGCGCGAGAATGGTACGTGGAATTTGGCGGATCTACCACCGGATCGGAAAGCGATTGGCTGCAAGTGGATTTTTGTACGAAAATTAGACGAAGACGGCAACGTAGCAAGATACAAAGCCCGTCTTGTTGCAAAAGGATTTAATCAGAAATTCGGAACAGACTACGAAGAAGTTTTTGCGCCAGTGGTCCGCCAAGTGACGTTTCGAGTGCTGCTAACGGTTGCCAGTCAACGAGGAATGTTGGTCAAACACGCGGATGTGAAAACCGCTTACCTCAACGGGGACCTGAAGGAATCGATTTTCATGCGCCAACCCCCTGGATATGAAGATGGTGACCGGAACGCCGTATGCTCTTTACGCAAATCATTGTACGGACTGAAACAAGCTGGACATGTCTGGAACAAGAAGTTTGATGAAGTTTTGAAGAAGATGAAATTCCAACAATCGAAGAATGACCCGTGCTTGTACGTGAGGCGAAATGGAAGGAAGTACACCTACCTGATAGTTTACGTTGACGACATGGTGATTGCCTGCCACGAAGAAGGAGAATACGAAGAAATCATTCGAAATCTTAACAAGCACTTCCAAGTGATATCACTAGGTGACATCAGCCATTTCCTTGGCATCAAGGTGAGACGTACGGAAGAAGGATACTCCTTGAACCAACAGACGTACATTCAGAAGGTTTTGACACGTTTTGGCATGGATCAAGCAAAACCGTCCAAATACCCCATGGATCCTGGACACATTCAGCAAAAGGAGGAGGCAGATAAGCTGGCTGACAATCATCAATATGCCAGTCTCATCGGATCTTTGCTGTACGTGGCTGTAAATACTCGTCCGGATATTGCAGTAAGTGTTTCCATTCTGGGCAGATCAATGAGTGCACCGACACAGGCAGATTGGACCGAAGCAAAAAGAATACTCCGCTACCTCAAGCAAACCATGGACCACGAACTCGTTTTGGGGAAACCCGATTCCAACCTGGTGATGTACGTGGATGCAGATTGGGCAAGTGATGCGAAGACTCGTAAGTCCAACTCCGGATACTTGTTCCTGTTAGGCGGTGGACCAATATGCTGGGGATCCCGAAAGCAGACGTGTATTGCTCTAAGCAGTACGGAGGCGGAGTTCGTGGCGGTCGCCGAAAGTTGTCAAGTACTGCTATGGATCGACCGGTTACTAGCGGACTTCTCAGTGAATACAGCCAAGCCGATCATCATCCATGAAGACAACCAATCTTGTATTAAACAATTGGAGTCTGGACGTTCAACAAATCGTTCGAAACATGTGGACACCAAGTACCATTTCGTATACCAGCTCAAAGAAGATGGGATCATCCGAATGCAGTACTGTTCCACTGAGGAGATGGTGGCCGACATGCTGACGAAACCCCTGACCAATGTGAAACTATCAAGATTCAGGGAAGCAGCAGGAGTACACCCGTCGAGGAGGAGTGATGGAAGCTAAGCGGCGACTCTGATGAACTCTAAGGCGAAGCTTCCCGTCGAGGTAAAGCACAGCAACGCGGCTACTACAACTCCATCTTAATGCCTAGCAGGCTATGATTATTGTTTGACATGTATATAAGTCAGTCCTCTAGAATAAATTGTTCATTCTGCTTTTGACCACTACTGAAGAAGGAAGTTTCATTACAACCTAAAGGTCTTATTCAACTCCCGAATTCCCATACTAAGTTGCCGGGTCATTAATTGGCTCGGTAGCTTAGTTGGTAAAGCACTTGTCTAGCGAATAAGGGTCGTGAGTTCAAATCTCACCTGAGCTGTGGATTTTTTCCCAATTTAACCAATAATTTACCCATCTGTACATATGTACGTTGAGTTATTTGAATTTCATAATTTGACCACACGGATTGGTATTACCGAAAATTTGCACTTCAAGTGAAACGATCTACTGCCAATCTGCCAACAAAATTATCAGGGAAACTTCTTAAAAAAAACCGAAAGCACATCTGAAGGGATTTCTGAAAGGACTCATAAAAAACGAAAGAACTCGTGAAGAAATTCCCGAAGAAACTTCTGGAGGAATAACAAAAACGATGAAGGAAGCTCCAATTGAAACTCTGGATGCATTTTAAATGGAACTACTGAAAAGATTCCCAAAGGAACTCCTGGAGGAATTTCCGAAGCACTCCTTGAGGGATTCCCAAAATAACTGATAAAACTCCTGGAGGAATTTTTAATAAAAATCTAGGAGGAATTTCTGGAGCGACTGTAAAAAAAATGCTTAAGAAACACTTGAAAATACTTAAGGAAACGCATTTATAATTTCTGAAAGAATTGTAGGAGAAATTCTCAAAAGAACTCGTGCAATAATTCTCATAAAAGTTTTGCAAATGGCTCTAGAAGATCCATAATTTCCAGATAAATTCACAATGAAATTTCCGAATGAGCTGCCAACGGAACACATGGAGGGATTAAGTAAGAGTTTTTACGGACTGAAAAAGGTGGTTTAATCGTGGAATCACAAGCTACACCAAGAACTCATCGATCAGGAAGATTACAAGCGGTAGTCGGTACGCGTTTATGTCAAGAGATAAGCAAAATAGGGCGGAATTAAAAGGTTCGAAACTTCTTAAGAAAGTTTCATAAAGTATTTATTCAGATGCTCCTTCAGGATTTTTTGTTTCTTCGTTTAGACTTTCCTTTTTGAACTCTCCAGGAGTTTCATTGAGATTTTTTTCTGGAGTTCCATCGGGAATATCCCCATCAGTAGGTCGGCTCCAGAGGCACGTTCTCCTCTATTTGGGAAAGTTGTGCCATCGGGAATATCCCCATAGAATTGTTTTGGCATTTCTCCAGGAGTTGCATGTGATCCTCCTAGAGGAAGTAACAGTTTCCTTAGAAACCTCATAAAAAAATTTTTGGAACCGACTGAGAATCGAACCCGTTACTCTCAGTATGCATGGTCTTGCTGAATACCTGCGCGTTTGCCGCTTCGGAAATAACACCGTTGGAAATTTACCGTTCCTTTCTTTTCTTTTAGTTGTGCACATTGTATTTGTGGCTTTCGATTGAATGTTATTTATTTATTATTATGTGATATCTTTTGACATTATTTTTAATCTTCATTTTTTTTTTCTCTCGGTGTTTACAGATTCCCATCCGCATTCTCGACGGCATTTGCTGCGCCGCAGAACGTCTCTATAGCAACAACCACACTCAAAATAACGGTCACTCACCGGCCGCGGCAACCTTGCAGACCCGAGTGAGCAGCCATCAGAGCCCATTCAAAGTGTAAATAAAAATAAAAATAATCGGTACCGTCGCGTCGCGGTTCGTCAGCCGTCCGTCATCCAGTCAGTGTCGGTGCGGTGTGTGTAGACTTCCCACATCATTCATATCCAATTCGTTGCGAGATCGCTGCGTTTCGTATTGCTATCCAAACCAACGGGACACTCGCGAGTGGTGTGTAGGTAGTTGCGCGTACTGCCCGATGCCGATGTGTGCGTGCCGATACGGTCAACCATCTTTGATTCGCTCGGCTGCTGGCTGACTGCATTCGTCGTCGTCGTCGTCGCCACGGCCAGGCAAGGCCCAAAGCCAAGTGAGCTCAGCTCAGCGCAGCCAGCCAGTCAGTCAGTAGTGACAACTGCGAAGCAGAAGCAGAGAGTTGTGTTTGTTTGGGCGGTGAGCGTAAAGTGATCGCGGGGTTCAATCTGAAAGTGGTTCAAGAATAGTGTGTGCGATTAGAAGTGAGTCCTAGGTGTGTAGAAGCAGCAGCTTCGTCGTCGTCGTCGTACGCAAGCGGGCGAAAGAGCAGTGACGAGCGAGTGAGAGAGAAGTGTTAGCTTGAATATGGCTGTGTTTTTGATTAACATATGCAAGTTCAATGGTTGTGGCATTACGTTTCCGAGTTTGGGCGACCTGATACAGCACATCGAGGATACCCACATAGGTAGGTACCGGCCGGGATCGAGGGATGAGTAATTTACACGCGTACCGTGCTGCCCCCGGGGGCAGATAATTTTTGGGGCCTTTTAGGGGTGCCCCCAGGTCCAATTAGTTGGCCATTTATTAACAAATATAGCCACAACTCTTGAATGGGTTTGTGTGTTTGGGCAAGAATGACGAACCACAGCGCGAGAATAGGCGCGCACCTCACAGAGAGAGCAAGCGAGCCATCATCGCTGTGTGCAGCAAGCAGTCAGTGTTTGAGTCACTCAAAAGGGGCGGGGTGGGCTGCGTCGTCTAGGGGGTGGTGACACTCACGCTCTTTGGGGCGAATTCTAGCGATGCCCCAAACCGGCGATCGCGCGCTGGCTGTCCACGGAGTCATGTCATCTGATGCAGCCGCGGATATCCGTGGGTTGTGCGCCAGAGGGAGACAACACTAGAATGTTTTGGTTGCGCGAAGTGAAAGTCTCTCTTTCGCACCCACTAAGTTACGCCGTCGTCGGTCGGATAACATAAACACAGCGACAAGTGCCACACGGGAATGTAAATAGTGCGAGAGAAATGTGAGAGAGTGTGGGTGGGAGTGAGCACGGAATGTATGACTAATAATCATTGAATGGCTATTAATGAGGCAGAGATGCCAGCGTGTTCGGTTTGGGCAATATTTGTTGACGTCAGGCACGTGATATTGGAGATAAGCATTGTCGCTGGAAGGTGGCAGCAGCTCGTCCTCTCTGGAGCCACCATATGTTGACGACGGGGCACTTACACTCCGTGTGGTGTTTCTGTCAGCTGCCGCGACGATCACTTGGCGATGACGACGACGACGATGATGGTAATCACACCACATCAGATGCACGGTACCGTTGCGAAGGGAGACGGTATTCGATTCCGCGTGTGCCGATCAACAGGCAAGAGAAACGCACTGAATAAACTGTCGACGACCGAAACTACTTACTGATACTCGGAGGATTGAGTGGTAGATAATTAAAATCGATTGGTCCAAATCGAATGTGGGAGCAATCAACTGGCCTTCCTAGATCCGGTCAAATTCTTTCGCATTCGAAGACATGACTTAGTCGGATGAGGAAAAGTTGATCGCAATGCATTTATATTTTTTCTAGACTCATGCCAAAGTTACTCGCATTCGGAACCGTGGCGTACCAGAGTGAGAAAATAAATGCTTGCCCACACTTGAATCGGTGTCAAACTGGCCTTTTCAGACTCTTGCCAAAGTTACTCGCATTCGGAACCGTAGCGTGCCAGAGTGGAAAAAGTTTGATCGATTCAGTATGATTTAGGACTTCCTCGATTCTAAGTACCAAGTAACTCTTTTCAAAGACTTAAGTTTTCCAATCAAGCTCCAGCCAACTCCTTTCGCATTCGAAGGCTTGGGTAATAGGAGGGATTAGAAAAGATTAAGCTTCTCAAAGTGCTTGGTAAGAAGGATTTCGAGTAGCAAGTAAATGAGCGTTCTGTATCTTGTGACGTACAAGGCAAAACTGCTACTGTCTTTATTGTTCGATCGCCTTTTATACTCTCGTCCAGACATTATTCGCACCCTCTTTTATCATGTTTCTTCCTGATTCCTACGTAAAGCATATTAATTATATGTGTATCGTCCAGAAACTATGCTCACCCTCTTTACATCATTAATTAACTCATGATTCATCAAAATTCTAACTTGTATACATATAATCCTGCAATGAATCTTTCTAACAAGTTTTGCTAACAAATAATTAATCCCTGATCAAAACCTTTTCTGGTACTCGACCATTACAATACATTGGGGTTGTGTTCTTGACTTTACGTTAGTTGTGAGCATTGATAATTGATTACAATTTTATATCCTTTCGGCGCATGTCTGGAACTAACAATTACAAATGGCGTAGCTTGTATTCTAGTTCCATGAATTTCACAATGTTGCGTAATTATATATAATGCTTATGTGTAAGTGGTTAGTTCTATCCGATTGCGCAACATGAAATCCGATGGTGAAATTCCATACCGCGCTTGCGCATTTACGCTGTGAAACCGTTAACATACTTGAATATGATATCGTTTCTAATATGAATTAGAATGATTCATCCCCATGTATGCTATGAGTATGCGTTCCGGGCTAATCGATTACTACGCACGCGCGGTTTGTTCCGTTCTTGATCAACCATCCCCGATGCTGCGCTATCGTAGCATATCGTAGACAACATTGTGTGAAAGGTGGCTCGTTTCCAATGCAAACTGATTGATTTTGCATATTGCAATTTACACTGGTTTTCATGAATATGTGACCAACACGATTCACAAAACGTTACCTTTACAATTATTATACAAGCTCTTGTGTTAAATTATTACAAGCGATTTGCTTAATGCTAGATGTAGGAAATGATTGGAATTAGTGTGCTCTAGTTGTTAGAAATTAATGTACTTCACGCGTCGCGTTCGTAACATTCCAGCCCTCGTAAATCTACTGAGGAGATTTACTAATTACTTGTAGATAAGCGACGTGGTTTTCCAAACATTTCCTTTACAACTGTTGATTATATTGTTAATTTTACTCATTAGTATTACAACATGATTCTTCATAACTGTTGTTATTTTTCTGATAATTGTTATATTGGATACACATTAGCTCTACATGATTCATTTTGATTGGTAATTTGGAGTTCTTCGACTACTTCCATATCTTAAGTTCTGTTATATTCATCTTTTAGATTTCTTGGTTCTTTCATGATTTTCTTGTGAGATAGAAAATTAGTGAGTGAAAATTCTTCCATGAATCAACGTAGCAATTAAGGGTTTGGTAAACAAGTTACAAGGTATACATTTGACTTCGGTGGAATGATATTTTCGTTGATGACGATTAAATCAAGTTAATAACATGTTCTGGGATTCTCACTCATTTATTCTGCTAGTAAAAGCTTTTTAGTGTATCCTTTTTCCAAGAAATCTTCTCATTTACCCTATCTTTAATTCTGGGCTTTTCTTCAATGACCTTTCTAATGATTTCAATCTGTTAAGGGCGTTATTGTAACTAGGAGGAAAACTTGATTTATCAACTTTCCACAAGAGACCATGTTCGTAACGTCGATCTTTATGATTAAAGGTTTGATTAAGAATTTGCTATGCCCATTCATCATCTTTTGATTTAGGAAGGTCCTTAACAATTTTTACTCCAAAATTTTCTGCCGAACAAAAATCTTCTAACATCTTGGAGAGATTTCCTGATTTCTTTTCTTCTATTACTGATAATGAAAAATAATCATCTATCTTACAAATCTTACCAAAATTCAGCCAGCCGAGTTTAGCTCTTACCGCAATAGGTGAGTTCTCATCAGCATGTCTTCTGTCCGTTGTAATCAGGAGATGAAGATGCTCCAGCCCGACCATTATAGTTGGTTTTGCATCATGGTCCATCGATGTCCAAGTCTGCCAATATACTCGAAACGTCCTTTGATGTGCTTGTTCTTCTGTAATTGCTTTGGAAGTTGTAAGTCCGGAATGGTTCCAACACCTTTCATGACGTACTGCTTGCATTTTCCTAGTGTTTGAATATTTACTCGTTTGCTTGGAGTTTCCTTTGATAAATTCTGCGTCCAAGTGAGGCATAATGAATCAGATCCTCCATCAAGCCCCAACTGATTTGCGATGGCTTCGTCGATTAAGCTGCGCTTATCATCAAATTGGCAACGCATTTCGCTGCAGATCCGCTCAATGCATGTTCCAATCGGTTTAAATTTTCCAAATTTGTGAATGCTCCTTCTGCTGTAGTATCATCATAGATACTTTTAAATTTTGGCCAATCACGTGGCGCTCCATTGAAGTCTGGAAGCTGAATTAGCCCTTGTCTTTTAAGATATGGTGTTGCATCATTATTTCTTATTAACGCATTACTGATCGATTGATTTATTTGCTCAGACAGGCTGTTTTTTTGTAACTTATCCAGCAAGTCATTGCGTTCCATTTCCAATTGTGTGCATTTTATGCATAAAAATTGTTCTTCTTTAGTCGGTTTATGATCAAGCTCGGCGCAAGTTAAGTGAAACCAACGGTCACACTCATCGCAAAATACCATATCGCTCACTGTATCATCCTCATTACAAAATCGGCAATGGCCGTTCTTGTTCAATACGAACCTTATAGACATGTTTGCTGATTACCAGGTTTGCTTAGGAATTTCCTTGAGTTCACTTAAGTCCCGTTGCATAAAAATCATCGTCCAAGACTGTCTGCCCAGTGTTATTATCTCGTACTTCCAAAACTTTGTGAAATTCAGTTCACTTTCACTAATTCTTCACGATTGTTCTGTTCAATGATGCCTTCCCTGGAGGGAGCTAGTCACTATGGCACGACTAGACCAACGGGTGATTTTCTGTTCACACGTATTCTTCACAATATCGTTGAGCTCAATGTTGATTATAATTCTTTGATGTAATCGATATTGTTCACTTCAATGTTGCCTTCCTTAAGGGAGCTAGCCACTATGGCACGACTAGACCAAGTTGTAAATGTCAGTTCACTTAAATTCTTCTTGATATCGTTGAGTTCAATGTTGCCTTCCCTGGAGGGGGCTAGTCACTATGGCACGACTAGACCAAATTGTGGTATCAATTCACTTAAATTCTTCACGATATCGTTGAGCTCATTGTTGCCTTCCCTATGGGAGCTAGTCACTATGGCACGACTAGACCAAGTTGTGTTTGCTATCGGCTCGAATTGTAACCGTTTCACTTGTGACTCTGCACAACTCTTAGACTACACTCCTGGCGGCAGTAAACCACGCTACAATTCGAAAGATACCACTTCATTCGTTAATGTCACTTGACTTCAAAGTTAAGATGCCGATCGCCTGGTAGGCTTCAGTTTGTAACCGTATTTATTGTGTCTTAGCACAACACTCAGACTGCACTCCTGGCGGCAGTAAACCACGTTACAAGGTCGCAAAACACACACTTTGATTATATTTCTTCGATGCAATCGATTTGTTCACTGCCGTACTTGTCACTTTGCAGAATTACGGCAGTTTGGTTCAATATTGCCTTCCATAAGGGAGCTAGTCACTATGGCACGACTAGACCAATTTGACCTGTTCAGGTCAGTCACATAAAAAACAATCGTGATTTAGTTTTCTTCTTTGTTTTGGGCTGCTGGGTATTCGTCTTCTTAATCACTTGGTTATCGTGGATTGACTTCTTCTTGTTTCGTTATGAATATCAGTTCAGAGTTTCGATCCGATAGAATTGTAACCTATAATTCGTGACTATGCATAACACTCCACGTTAAAACTTGAAAAACACTATTCTTGATTGTTCTTGATTATTCGTGAATCAGTCAGTTCACAATTCGGATCCTAAACGTCACTGTTTGTTGACATTGATTTCTTCTCACTTTGTAACCAGTTCATTCACGTTTGTTCACGACAAGTCTTCCACAATTTTGGTACTATTTTTCAGCAAACATAATCCATAAGTTATTTTTTCTTCGTTCGTGGTTACTAGCACTCACTGTTCCAATTTTCACTGATCTACCACTGCTCAATTTGTCCGAAAACATTGTGATCCGGTATCGCCTTACCATTTTTCAGCGCGCTCCTGGAGTTCGATTTTCCTCTGCTTTGACAGACCGCCAAATGTTGGCAGTAGCATTTCCTCTCTGGAAGATGGTAGTAGCTCCTCCTCTCTGGAGCCACCATATGTTGACGTCAGGCACGTGATATTGGAGATAAGCATTGTCGCTGGAAGGTGGCAGCAGCTCGTCCTCTCTGGAGCCACCATATGTTGACGACGGGGCACTTACACTCCGTGTGGTGTTTCTGTCAGCTGCCGCGACGATCACTTGGCGATGACGACGACGACGATGATGGTAATCACACCACATCAGATGCACGGTACCGTTGCGAAGGGAGACGGTATTCGATTCCGCGTGTGCCGATCAACAGGCAAGAGAAACGCACTGAATAAACTGTCGACGACCGAAACTACTTACTGATACTCGGAGGATTGAGTGGTAGATAATTAAAATCGATTGGTCCAAATCGAATGTGGGAGCAATCAACTGGCCTTCCTAGATCCGGTCAAATTCTTTCGCATTCGAAGACATGACTTAGTCGGATGAGGAAAAGTTGATCGCAATGCATTTATATTTTTTCTAGACTCATGCCAAAGTTACTCGCATTCGGAACCGTGGCGTACCAGAGTGAGAAAATAAATGCTTGCCCACACTTGAATCGGTGTCAAACTGGCCTTTTCAGACTCTTGCCAAAGTTACTCGCATTCGGAACCGTAGCGTGCCAGAGTGGAAAAAGTTTGATCGATTCAGTATGATTTAGGACTTCCTCGATTCTAAGTACCAAGTAACTCTTTTCAAAGACTTAAGTTTTCCAATCAAGCTCCAGCCAACTCCTTTCGCATTCGAAGGCTTGGGTAATAGGAGGGATTAGAAAAGATTAAGCTTCTCAAAGTGCTTGGTAAGAAGGATTTCGAGTAGCAAGTAAATGAGCGTTCTGTATCTTGTGACGTACAAGGCAAAACTGCTACTGTCTTTATTGTTCGATCGCCTTTTATACTCTCGTCCAGACATTATTCGCACCCTCTTTTAACATGTTTCTTCCTGATTCCTACGTAAAGCATATTAATTATATGTGTATCGTCCAGAAACTATGCTCACCCTCTTTACATCATTAATTAACTCATGATTCATCAAAATTCTAACTTGTATACATATAATCCTGCAATGAATCTTTCTAACAAGTTTTGCTAACAAATAATTAATCCCTGATCAAAACCTTTTCTGGTACTCGACCATTACAATACATTGGGGTTGTGTTCTTGACTTTACGTTAGTTGTGAGCATTGATAATTGATTACAATTTTATATCCTTTCGGCGCATGTCTGGAACTAACAATTACAAATGGCGTAGCTTGTATTCTAGTTCCATGAATTTCACAATGTTGCGTAATTATATATAATGCTTATGTGTAAGTGGTTAGTTCTATCCGATTGCGCAACATGAAATCCGATGGTGAAATTCCATACCGCGCTTGCGCATTTACGCTGTGAAACCGTTAACATACTTGAATATGATATCGTTTCTAATATGAATTAGAATGATTCATCCCCATGTATGCTATGAGTATGCGTTCCGGGCTAATCGATTACTACGCACGCGCGGTTTGTTCCGTTCTTGATCAACCATCCCCGATGCTGCGCTATCGTAGCATATCGTAGACAACATTGTGTGAAAGGTGGCTCGTTTCCAATGCAAACTGATTGATTTTGCATATTGCAATTTACACTGGTTTTCATGAATATGTGACCAACACGATTCACAAAACGTTACCTTTACAATTATTATACAAGCTCTTGTGTTAAATTATTACAAGCGATTTGCTTAATGCTAGATGTAGGAAATGATTGGAATTAGTGTGCTCTAGTTGTTAGAAATTAATGTACTTCACGCGTCGCGTTCGTAACAATATTAGTAAGCCATATGCTGAGCAACTTGTTTTAATAACTACAAGCGCGCGCAAGAAACAATTCGACGCAATTTCTATATCGCTGACAGCTGTTGTAGTGAAAAGTAAATAGTCCTCGATAGAAACGATACAGGTATGTTCCGTTTTTATCAACACGGTCCGCCATTTTCAGTTGACAAAAACGGAATAGTGATAAAAACGGAATAATTTTCTTTGACAAAATATTTTGCAACTTTTTTATACAAATTGGACGATTTCCTGTAGAACGCTTTCCAAAAGTAAAAATATGCAGTAACTGCTTATGCAGTAACTGTTTATAATGAAATCTAATTGTTTTTGATGTCTTTTAGCACATCTTGGTTGCACAGTTCAAATCAAGACCAACAATTGAAAAGGCCGCATCAACATTTTGTAAACAAACATGTTTCTGTCGACTTTTGAACTCCACCCACACATCTCACCACCAATAACAGAAAGCGCAAACATCAAGCTTTCTGTTAATGGTGGTGAGATGCGTGGGTGGATCCCAGAAGGCCCTAAGTCGACAGAAACGTGTTTCACAGACAAACAGACGTAACACTCAGATAATTCTCATCGTAACCGATTTAACGGTCTTTTTCAAAATTTGATAGTTGGCCAACTGCCCAACCGTGGCGCTCGCATAGTTTTTGTTCGAGTTTGACGTTTGCTCATTACCGCCACCTAGTTGGTGGTCGGCCAAACTTAGTCCTTTTAACATTGGGCGAATATGTTTCCGTGACTATGATTTGAATCGAAAAATGTTCGAAGTTTGAACGTCTGTTTGTCTGTGGTGTTTGTTTACGCAATGTTGATGCGGCCTTTTCAATTGTTGGTCTTGAAATTACAGTTTTCTGACTGTGACGTCGACAAGAGGTTTTCACCACCATCTTAACAGATTCCTTTGAAAGTTTCAACTAGGATACTACTTGATAATTCATGGGCTACAACTCCTAGCGGTGAGTCTACGCCGAATGAAGCATTCGTCCCCACTAGTCTCGGCCCTGGACCAATCGCTTTCAGTCATCCTCAACGTTTAGAGCCCTTAGGTCCTCTTCAACTGCAAAAAGCCACCGTGTGCGCGGCCTACCACGAAGCCGACGGCCCCTACCTGGTTCTCTGCTGAATATGGTTATAGCTTGTCGTTCCTTCGGCATACGAGCTACGAGGATACTTTTAGGATTCACTAGGATACTTTTAGAAAATCTTCAAGAAATTTTCTAAGCAATCACTTGTATTTTCTCCAGAATATTGGATTCTCCAAGAAGTTCCTCCAGAATTCTTGTAGGTTACCTTGTACCATGCCGCTTGTTTATCTTTTGGAATTCGATAAGGGTTGTCCATAAATGACGTAGCATATTTTAGACGATTCTTGACACCCGCTCCCCCTCGTAGCCTATTTTCCCATACCTAAACCATGGTTCGTAGCATAAGCAGAGGCTTCCCCCTCTCTCCTAAAATGCTACGTCATTTATGGACGGCCCCTAAGAATTTTTAGAGAAAAGAGGATCTGCCTCTTATGATTTCTTCAGAAATTTCTTCTCGGATCAACCTAGATGTCTCTTTTTAAATTTCTCCTGGAGTTTCTTTGGGGATCCCTTCAAATATTCCACCACGAATTGGAATTTATTAACCATACTTATGCATTATGTTGGGAACAGCTCGCTGAAGTTGTGTACGATTTGGGTCTGGAATGGCCCTAATGCACAAGATGGGCTAAGAAAATCATTCTGGGATTTGACCTAGGTCCTAGGTTCATCAATTCATCCAAGAATTGCTTTGGAAATTCATCAAGATTTAACTTTTGAAAGATAGGAGTTTCTCCGTTTCTTCAAAAATTTTTATGGGAATTCTTCCAAGACTGCTTTCTGAAATCCTTCCAGATTTTTTTCCTGATATTTCTCCAGGGGTTCTTTCTGGGATTCCTTCAACAGTTTTTTTCTAGAATTTCATCAGAAGTTCTATCTTGGATTCTTTAAAGATTTTCTTATGATATTTTTTTGACTTTGTTTTGGTATTTATGCGCAGTAGAAACAATTACACCTACTGGAACTTCCAGAGATTTTCCAATACGATTCTATCTTTCATCTTTGTTATTTCCTCATGATTACTAGATGAACCAGCCTTGGGCTGAAAAACTCATTAATAAAAATAATATTGCAAAAATAATTATCCCCGATTTCTTACTGCGTTTTCTGGGAATCTCCCAGATGGTTAGTCTAGTAATCTTCCAGGAGTTCTTACCAAAAATCCCCCAGAAGTTTCTTCAGGGATGATATGCTGTATAGAAATCTCCGGGGAGTTATTCCTGAGGATCCTCCAGAAGTTCCTTGTGGAAATCCTTGAGAAATTCCTTCTAGGAATCCTGTATAAATTCTTTCAAGAAATCATCCAATTGGGTTTTTAAATTAAGAAAAAATCAATGATTTTATATTTTTTAATGAAAGGGCACCTTTTTCTGAGCCACTATGATTTTTTTCAGATTTTTAGAACTTTATTTTGATACCTAAAATCAATTCCAAAGAGATTTTTTCAAATCACCTTTTGACAGGTGGGCAACTGTTTGACAGCTCCGCCCAGTACAAAATCCGACGAGGGGTGATTCATCAAATCGCTCCCATACAAAGTTCAAATTGATTTTAAAATAGGTTCTCGGGCACCAAAATTCATGAAAATTTTGGATTTCGGCTCTGTTTGGCATGCAGATTCAGAATATGGAATTATCTCAACACCGTTAAAGAAGCCAATTGTTCCTCGAGGGATACTTTCAGAATTAAAGGGATTTCTGTAGGATTTTTGGGAATCTTTTGTTTCTTCTTGGAATCCTTCAGGAGTTGCTGGAGAAATCGTTTCCAAGATCCTACATAGACTCCTGCTTCTTTGAGAAACTTATTTCTGAAAGATTTAACTCCTACTTAACCTAAAGGAGCTTCTGAATTATTTCTTGACGATTTCTCAGAAGAAATCCATTAAGGAATCTGGAGGAATTCAAGAATCGCTAGTAGGAATTACTGAAGAAAATCAAAATTGCATTTTTGGAGCAAGCGAAAGATGAAATCTCGGATAAAATTCTATAGTAATCTCCTGTTAGGCTAGTAAATATAGCTGTTTTGATCTGGAAAATTTGGACAGGGTATGATAAGAGAGATCTTTGGTAGAAGTTTGAGCCCCGTCGGAAAGAAATAGGGACCAGGAGAGAAGAATTCAGCACATCGCATAATTTGAAGAAAACGTTGATTGATTGATTTGTCTTCATTTAAGAGACTTTCAGCCCTTGGCAGTCCAGTTCTAGTTCCAGTTCCAGAAGAAAAATAAGAAGAAGAAGAAAGGAGAAGAAAGATCTTCAGAAGGAAGCTTTTATTGGTTTAATTTTTCTCATTTTCAAATAAGAAGTAAAATTATGCTTGAGAGAAAGCATGAATTATCATTATTTATAGCTGATTTTGAAATGTGTTGAAAGCTACTGTGGCGTATACGTCTTCTATGTCATCATTGGTAGTTGTTTCAATTTCATTCATCGGTGCATTGCCTCAAGATTAATATTAAGCTTTAAATAACCCGTGTTCGAGGGAAGAAATTTGACAAAAAATTTAGTGTTGACAAAAACGGAATGAAATGTTGACGAAATCGGATAGTGACAAAAACGGATAGTGAAGAAAACGGATAGTGATTAAAACGGATAGTGACAAAAACGGAACATACCTGCATAGGCAATTTAAAATACATAAAGCTAAAAAGTGCAGGTGGCGCTTTTCTGAAACAGATATTCACGCACAATACCTAAATTACAATTATTGCAGATTCTGGTGACTTTAACGCAATTTATTGACCGGAAATATGTTATGTTATGCTTCCAAAGTAGACAATCTTCTATCATGTAACCTCAAGGAGTTCCTTCTAAATTCCTCCTTCTGAGGAATTCTCTTTCTAAGATGTCCCATAAGTTCCTTCTGAGATTACTTAAGGAATTACTTCTAATCTTTCCCCTCCTTGAGATTCCACCAAAGGTTTCCTCGGGCATCCCTCCAGAAAATTCAACCAGAATTTCTTTCTTCAGAATTTCACTCAGAGATGCATCCAGCAGTTCCTTCTGGAATTCGTGCTTCTGCAATTTCAAACGGAGTTCCTCCTGGCATTCCTCCAGAGTTTTCTCCTGAGTTTAATCAAGAACTCATTCTTCTGGGAATCCTCCAGTGATTCTGTCTATGATTCCTCGGGAAACTTTCTTCGATATTCCTGCAGGAATCCGTTCTGAGATTCAGCCATAAATCCCCCTTGAGATTCCCCCAGATTTTCTTTTTGGGATTCCTCCAGGAATTCCTTCCGTTCTCTCTCCAAATATTGATCCAAAATTACTCCACGATCTCCTTACGAGATTCCTTAAGAGATTCCACCAGTTTTTTGGGATGACTTTAGTATTTTTTTTCGAAGAAGAAACTCAGATAGAATACATGCAGGAATTCCTTACAAAACTGCTGGAGATATTCCTTAGAAAGATTATTGAGGAATTCTTCAATTAAATGCTTTGAGTATTTTATAAGATATTCATGATACAATTCCAGATGGAGGTCTTGAAGTACGTCTAAAAGGAATGCGTCCAAAAGTAAACCCCATGAGAAATAACTGAAAGAACTCTAGTATGAATTTCCGGAAAGGGCTCCAGAATGATATGCAAGAGTTCCATATAGATCTCCCACAGGAATCCCGGAAGAAGGTAATGGAGGTGTTACACAAGGAGTAAATAAAAACAGCATAATCCTGGAAAGATTATCGCAATAAATTCTTAGGGGAGCCCAAGAAAAGTTCTTGATAAAATCCGTCAAGAAGTTCTCGGTGGAACCCCGGAAGGGTTTGCTGGATAAAATTCAAATTACACCTGGAGGAATCTTGAATTAAATTCCTGGAGGATCGCCGAAGGAATCCCGGAAAGAATAACTGAAGCAACCCCGGAAAGAATTTCTGAAAAAAAAAATCGCGGAAGATATCCCTTGTGAAATTTATGGAGGGATCCCAAATACCTCTATTGGCGTAATCTCAGAAGACCATCCTCAAGAAATTCTAAAAGGAACTATGAGAGGCGCCAGTGCAGGAACTCCTCCTGGAGGAGTCCCAGAATAAGTTCATGGAGGAATCCTGGAAAAATTGTCTGGAAGAATCTCATAAAGCATTTCTAAATTAATTTTTGGACAAAACCCGGAAAGAACTTGAGGAATGTTCCCGGAATAACAGCGATACCTAAAGGAACTTCTGGAGCAATCCCGCAAGTAACCTCGGTTGAAATTCCTGGTGGAATCTCAGAAGTAAATGTTGGAGGAAACCCAGCAGGAACTTGTGACGTCTTGAACAATCAAGGAGATTTTCAGTTCTACTTCTGTTTTATTCCAATGTCACTAACATTTTCATACGCCGCTTCTGAGCAGCGTTGGCTAAAATTTAATTTTTTTACATGACTACCATCGTCAGGTCAAATGGTGGTATGTGCATGCAGTGGTGCCAAGCCAATACACCACAACTACTCCCCCTCAAGATAGCGCGGTGGGCATGCTACTCAGTTCGATCTCGTCACATATGTCTCGTCTGGTTGATGATGATCAACCCGAGGCAGATCAAACTTTACAACTTTATCGACGAAATCGTCCCCGTAGACCGATTTGTTGCTTGATTCATTCGTTTTACCATTAGGGGCAGCACGGTTGTGCTCGTCTTTGAATTCTTCGTAGGGGCACTTCAACAGTTGATGGCTTCGTCGCTTGATGCGTTTCAAATTCACGACATTGCACTCGTACAGAGCAGCTTTTTTACCACTGTGGCTCGTACTAAAACAGATTTCTTCGGGAAACGGTAATCTCTAGTGCATACCGCATCGCCGACTACGAACGCCACAGTTCCGGTACGAGTGATTCACTATATGCTGTCGTCTGGAACTGGCCGTCTTCAGGACACGGAACTTCGGTTGCACTCCCCTTCTGTGATTTGTGTTGGGCGTTTCGTGGCACTCCTCACAAAGCTTGGTCGATGACCCCTTCTGTTGACGACGGGGCACTTACACTTCGTGTGGTGTTTCTGTCAGCTGCCGCGACGGTCACTTGACGACGACAACGATGATGGTAATCACACCACAGTAGTTGCACGGTACCGTTGCGAAGAGAGACGGTATTCGATTCCGCGTGTGCCGATCAACAGGCAAGAGAAACGCACTGAATGAACTGTCGACGACCGAAACTACTTACTGATACTCGGAGGAATGAGTGGTAGATAATTAAAATCGATTGGTTCAAATCGAATGTGCGAAAAGCGATCAACTGGCCTTCCTAGATCCGGTCAAATTCTTTCGCATTCGAAGACGTGATGAGGAAAAGTCGATCACAATGCATTTATATTTTTCTAGACTCATGCCAAAATTACTCGCATTCGGAACCGTGGCGTACCAGAGTGAGAAAATAAATGCTTGCCCACACTTGAATCGGTGTCAAACTGGCCTTTTCAGACTCTTGCCAAAGTTACTCGCATTCGGAACCGTAGCGTGCCAGAGAGGAAAAAGTTTGATCGATTCAGTATGATTTGAGATTAAGTAACTCTTTTCAAAGACATAAGTTTTTCCAATCAAGTTTCAGCCAACTCCTTTCGCATTCCAAAGCTTGGGTAATAGGAGGGATAGAAAAAGATTAAGCTTCTCAAAGTGCTTGGTAACGAAGGATTTCGAGTAGCAAGTAAATGAGCGTTCTGGTGCTTGTGACGTACAAGGCAAAAATGCTACCGTCTTTATTGTTCGATCGCCTTTTATACTGTCGTCCAGACATTATTCGCACCCTCTTTTTACATGTTTTTTCCTGATTCCTACGTAAAGCATAACAATTATATGTGTATCGTCCAGAAACCATCCTCACCCTCTTTACATCATCAATTAACTCATGATTCATCAAAATTCTAACTTGTATACAAGCAATCCTACAATAACTTTCAAACTAGTTTTGCTAACAAACAATTAGGCCGGAACAAATCTCATTTTCTTCTTTTGTCACTTTGCTCTCTGATTCGTCAAGGGGGGGGATGATAAATAATAAATGTATTTGATAAAAAAAATACCCAAACAATTAGGCAAAATCGTCAAACTCATCGGATTTGTTAAGAAATTTTCTCGATGACTCTAATTTCACTATAAAATTTTTAAATTTCTTAAATAATTTATTTGTGTCACCCCTCAAAATGTCGATTTCCGACAAAAATTTTCCGAGGGGGGGGTGACATAAAAGAAAATCGAAATTTGTGTCAGCCTTAATCCCTGATCAAAACCTTTTCTGGTACTTCGACCATTACAATACATTTTGGTTGTGTTCTTGATCTTGGCTTTACGTTAGTTGTGAGCATAGATAATTGATTACAGTTTTATATCCTATCGGTGCATGTCTGGAGCTAACAATTACAAATGGCGTAGTTTGTATTCTAGTTAATGAATTTCACAATATTGTGTAATTATATATAATGCTTATGTGTAAGTGGTTAGTTCTATCCGATTGCGCAACATTAAATCCGATGGTGAAATTCCATACCGCGCTTGCGCATTTACGCTGTGAAACCGTGAACATACTTGAATATGATATCGTTTCTAATATGAATTAGAACGATCCATCCCCATGTATGCTATGAGTATGCGTTCCGGCCAGAGTGGACGCGTCACGCGGCGCGACGCGGTGCAATGCGGCATTTGACAGGTCGCGCGTCGACGCGCGGCAGAACTCCGTTCATTGGAATACAAGGAAAACAATCATAACATGCCAGAGTGCGCGCGGAACGATGCGAAGCGGAAAGCGTTTAGCCGCGCGACGCACGACAAAACAGTGCATGCACTGTTTTTGATGCGGAAGTCACGCGGTTCGCGCGGAGAATTTTGTATTTTTGTGTGGATTTCGTCCGTTTTTACCAAACCATGACGTTAATTTTACGAAATTGTTTTTCAAATGTATTCAGATGTGAATATAAAAAATATTAACATGAATAATACCACATGTTTATTATACGGTGGCGTCTCGTAACCTCACTTTTCACCTATTATGCGAAACAAAATCAGTAATTTCTTCAAATTTATGACTAAAGACTTAACGGAAATAATCGAAATCTCTGTCATTCTACACCCATTACAAGCAGAGCTTTCACATTAGCACTACCCATGTTTCATGCACAAAAAGGGTTGATACCCTCTCGTTTATTTTACTATCTCAAAGTATTCTACTAGGGTGTAAGCTTAAAAAATAGTTTCAAAATAAAAATACACTATTTTTGAGTTAACAAACATGTTCCATTGCCTTGCTGTTTAAAAATAAATCAAGGGGCGCCATTTTTTACGTATACAACCCTGTGGTAACTCTGACTACAAGCTCACTTATTCATAAAATTTCAAAATTTGTACCTGTAGGACGGGTAGATTTGAGGTTAGGGAATCACCATTGTCCCAAATGTATATCTCTTCTGAATCATCTGAAGTAAATAGCATTTGAGGGTAAATTTAGATAAATGATTTATTTTTAATTTTAGGTTGAGCACAATAATCACATATCTCTTGGAAATTTTTCATCAGATAACATGTACTCATGTGCAAAGGTGACGGAAATTGTGAAAACTTTTCAGTTTACTTTACGAACAGACGCGTTGCACCGCGTTCACTCTGGCTATCAAGCCGCGTTGGAAACCGCGTCAAAAACGCGCCGCACCGCGTCGCGCCGCGTGACGCGTCCACTCTGGCCGCAGCCTAACCGATTACTACGCACGCGCGGTTTGTTTCGTTCTTGATCAACCATCCTCGATGTTGCGCTATCGTAGCATATCGTAGACAACATTGTGTGGAAGGTGGCTTGTTTCCTGAGAGAGAGGAGACAGGTCACTGACAGCCACGCTGTTTACATTTCTTCTTCTTATTTCTTTTAACAATTTTATGCGCCGCACAATGGTTTGAAAATATATAATTGGTCAAAAATGATTTGCATATTGAGTTCTTTACAACAGAGCATGGAAAACAAATGGATTCGTCGAGCTGGTTGAGGAGAACTGACCATCATTATTTTATTTTTTTTATCGCAACAAACGAAGCGAAATTTTAATAAGATCTTTTGGATATTTGGCCACTCCAAACCATCAATGTGCGATTTTCAGCTCGGTTCGCGGTAACAGTTTGTGACAGGTCCTCCTTGACATTAAGTAGCACGCAATCGAAGCCAGCTGTCTCCTCTCTCTCAGCTTGTTTCCAATGCAAACAGATTGATTTTTGCATATTGCAGTTTACACTGGTTCTCATGAATATGTGACCAACACGATTCACAAAACGTTATCTTTACAATTATTATACAAGCTTTTGTGTTAGATTATTACAAGCGATTCGCTTAATGCTAGATGTAGGAAATGATTGGAATTAGTGTGCTCTAGTTGTTAGCAATTGATGTACTTCACGCGTCGCATTCGTAAGGGGCCGTTCATAAACCACGTCGACTTTTTGGGGGGAGGGGGGGTCTGGCCAAAGTCTACGCTCCATACAAATTTTAAAATTTTTGTATGGAAAAAAGTCTACGAGGGGGGAGGGGGGGGGGGTCTGAGATGGTCAAATTTTGGTCTACGTGGTTTATGAACAGCCCCTAACACCTTCCGTTGGAACGCAAGCAGATGTTGTACTCCATTTCACTTTTACCGTGGACTTTCGGCATTCTGCCGTAGAAATATCGTAATACTTACGGTTGATTTTTTCTGCTGCTTACTGCGGCCTTATGCAAACGACGACGCTTCAAAATCTATTTAATGTCTCCACTTAGACATGGTCTGACGACCTAGCAATGGGTGCCTGTCGTCGTCGAATAAGAAAACTTCATCCTTGGAATCGTCTTTCTTGAACTGCATCCGAGCGTTGAACTTTCCTACCGCTTGGAAGCCGCTGCCACTGTAGCAAACATACTCCTCCCACACGTTTGTGTTGAGCTTCGCATACGGGAACAGTTTCTAAAACATCCTCTTCGAAATAGCGTTTACCATTAACGTCAAGTCGTAAGTTATTCACTTTTGGGCCGCTGGAACTCCTTTCCGATAACTAATCGCCTTCTTCGTTAGGGCAAACCCGCACTAAATGCCCCTTTTCATCGCAAATCTTGTAAATACAGCTTCTGTACTGGTAGGGTTTGGGACCATTTCGGCAGGAGCAACTTTTTTTGGGCACTTGCTACTGTAACTCCTCTTTCCGTGCGGAAAAATAGTCCGTGCTATTACGTTTCTCCCTTGGTTTCTCCCCATACTTGATCAGTTGTCAAAATTACTTGCGGAAAAAGGTGGAATTTTACTTGAGCGCTTTACGTGGCAACAGGAAACTTAGCTTAAACGTTAAGCACCACCAGACAATCTGTACGTTATAATTTTTTTTTAAAAGTATCGGATCACTTTGTGGTCTGCGGCAAAGTTTTTCGGCATATCCTAGGCTATACTTTAACGTCATTAGTTAGATTGTTTCAGACAAAAAAAAAACATTTTGAGAAAAATGCAAAAAAGCACGTTTTTCCATATCAAATTCTATTCAAATTTCAATCGTAATGCGGAATACAGGGATGCAACCAATCGCTTCCAAATTTTGTACAGTTGTGTTGGACGCTAAATGGAATCGAAAAAGTTTTGCTCCAACAAATCGACTTTGTTGACCCAGTCTAATCTACATGTTCTTTCGAAATGTGGGGTCTAATAGTGAAACCCACCGTTAATCAGATCTCTTACATTTTAGTTTTTCTTGCCCTTGATCGGATCGAAGATGGTGGCCGGTGCACAGGTGGTTAAACGTGGTATTTCAGGGCAGGCTTGCCGGTAGACTCGCCAGACGATGAGCGAAAGCGCACTGACGATGCACGTGTGAACCGCACACTCAGGGTCGGTATTTAGCAACCCTTACGGGTTGAGTGCATATGCTCGCGGTGACGAAAGAGCACTTCACTTTATGGGGTGAGCGGCGCAAATGCCAAGAACCACGCTCCTAAATCGACCGCGGGGGGTGGTCACTGGTGAACTGGTGGCGGGGGGTGAACTGGTGTGGCTGCGATATCCCGCACTCTTGTCTATTTTGGGTTTTCGATTTCTGTATTCGTTATCACTGCGGTATAGAAAGTTGGAAATTGCTACTATTTCAATAATTTCAAAGCTATTCTGATTTGGCTGGTCGTGAAGCCCCCTAGAGCACTTGTGCTCCATATTTCGAAAGAAATATTCCCTTGGAACGACCCAGTATTCCGATGGAATCTCACAATCATAATTTTTATCAGAAACCCGCCCAAAAGTTATAAATTTGATCCTTTTCCCCACACGCGCGTGAACAATACTTTTCAATTTCGATCACACTACCTGAGGAAGCGAATTGAAGACTTTGAAAAAATAACTGGAATCCCCGCAGGATTTTCTAGAGGAATTCCAGAAGAAATCCCCGAAAAAATTCCAAGAGAAGTCCCGATTAAAGAGGAAAATCCTGAAAATTTTTCAAAAGTAATCCCAGAAGGAATTCCAGGATGAATCTCCGATGGAATTTTAGGAGCAATCTCCGAAAGAATTCCAGGAGGAATCCCCAAAAGAATTCCTAGAGAAGTCCCGAAGGATTCCCTGGAGGAATCCTCTAAGGAATTTTATGAGTAATCCTCGAAGGAACTTTAGGATTAATCCCCAAAAAAAATCCTGCAATCCCCGAAGGGGTTCCAGAAAGAATCATCGAAGGATATAGTCTAGATAGAATCCCCGAAAGAATTTCAAGAGGATTAATTGGTTGCACAGCTGGAGGTGGTTGCAGATTCTTCGACAAATACCTATATGGGACACATTGTATGTAGGAGATTTTGCGGCGAATTTGCATCTTTCCTTGTCATTACAGATTATCCTCAGTGGCGAGATGGACCGTGACCGGTCTTATGGGTAGTACGCAGATCGCAAGAAATTTATTGGCCTATCTCGATGCGTGGAAAATTCAGGCAAGGAATCGCTCAAGAAATAGTGAGGCGTCGCTTTATTCCGGATCCTAGTACGGAGCTGAAACAAAACGTCAAATCAAATGGGGCTTGCTGTGTTAAATTTCTTGATCATTCAGGTCACGGAAAAATAATGCATTGAACGAAAATTACTTGAGCGATTCCGTTTGAAGTGCACACACTAAGATCAGCTCGGTATTTTTCCCATCTTTTTATTGAGTTCTCAACAGCAGATTTAACTCGGTTTGAACTCGGTACGATCGGTTGTTTAACTTGCGGATATTCTGTAAATGAGTTACCGAGCTCAGCTAATAAGCTGTCAAAAGTTACTGATATGCACGGTAAATATCGTTACTGGTGAACGGTAAATACGATTACCGAGTGTACCGAGATAAATCTGCTGTTAAAAACTCAGTAAAAAGATGGAAAAAATACTGAAATCAGTGAAAAATTACTGAGCCGGAACATCTGAATCTTAGCACAGACAAACAGACGTAACTCTTCGAGGAAATTCATCCAAAACTTTTGTCCGGTGTCATTTTTATGAGCGCACTGCCATCTGTTGATAGAACCGCGCGCGACACTGTCGGCCGCTGAGTTCTACCGCAGCTGTCAAAGTCCTACCGCAGGCTTGAAAATCATCCTATCATTGAAACTGAAGACCAAATCAAAGCATGCTTGCAAGGTGAATTGAACTGAAAACCAACAACAAACAATGATCATCGGCGTCGTATCCAAGGCTATCCAAGGCATCGCTAGGGCTTGCTAAGGTAGATCGATGATACCTCAGTGAAAATCAGTAGTCTGACAGCTGCGGTAGCTTTTTGTTCTACCGTAAAACGGAAAGTTTTCTTTAAATTATTGACGATTGCATGAATTTATAGACTCTGGTGAAATTTGTTATTCTACAGGTACAACTTGCACACTCACTAATCAGTAGGCGTCCATGCCAAAAAGTATTGACATTTACTCGCAAGTGTGTCAGTCTGTTTACATTTGTGGTGGCAAGGCAAAAGACTAAGTATGGCAGATATTCTACAGAACGTCTCTCGCCGGCGGGCATCAGTGAATACCGTATACCATGTCCTCTACGGATATTTTTTCCTGGGGTATTCGAAAGCAAAATTATCTCGAATGTACCGGAAGCATAAAACAACTATAGCACAGTGGATATCAAGTTATCACCAAAATGGACATTTTTCTCGGGAGTATGCTCGGGATGCAACTAAATTTGGTACGGAGAAGCGATCGTGGCTAGTTGAGTTGTATTTTTCGAAACCAACACTCTATCTCCATGAAGCCAAACAGATGTTTGAGAAAACGTTCAACACGACCATATCTGCTTCCTCGATCTGTCGAATTTTACATCATGAAGGACTATCCTGGAAAGCTCTTGAAAGAAGGGCGATCCAGATTCGTTCAGATGACATCGTCCGGTTCTGCGATGAAATGCAGCTATTACGATGGGACTACCATAATCTCATATTTCTCGATGAGGTCAGTTTCGATAACCGAGCGATGTTACGGACGCGTGGCTATGGAGTGCGAGGCAAAAGGCTTATTTGTCGTGGAGAATTCATTCGTAAGCCGAGAATTTCCCTACTATGTTTTGTTGGGCAAAACGGAATGAAGGAAGTTTTTTGTACGGATGGAACATTCAACAGGACAAAATTTTTCGATTGCTGCAAAAAATTTGCCAACTCCGGTGAAGTTGAAAGATATCCAGGTCAACACTCCATATGGATTCTCGATGGCGCACGAATTCATTGCGACGCCATGATTATCTACTATCTTCGCTCCCTTGGAATCGTTCCCATATTTCTCCCGGCTTACTGCCCGTTTTACAATCCTATTGAAATTGTTTTTGGATTAATAAAGCAGCAAATGTAGAAAATTTATAAGAAATGTAATCAACGTGACATGCAGTTACTCGTAGCGGAAGTTATGGGTCAATATTCAAGTTATCCTATGGCAAACCTGTTCAAAAAATGTGGTTACATCAGAGGAGGACGGTTTGACCCCACAGTTGAATTGGAAGATCATCTAATCAAACTTGGTTTTGAAGAAAATGGGGAAAAGAGATGTATACTATTGTGAACTATCGTGAGCGTTTGAAGTTAAATAAAGGTTTAAAAAAAGAATATCTTTTATTTCACTAAACTAACGATAGAATAATAACTATCGGCATAAAGTTAGATTACATATGATCGATATCTTCCTGTTCTGCAACTCGGCCTGCAAGCGATTCCGAAAAGGCTGTTTCTTCTACGCGCACTGTTTCTTCCGCTGCTGAAATGAAAGATTGTCCCAACGAATCTCTTGTCTCCAAGGCTTCGATACGACGTTTCATCAATTGCATTTTAACAATCAAGGTTTGGACAGTAGTTTCTAAGTCTGTGAAGGCCTCACGGATGGAAAGAACTTCATCGTGATAGCCGGCATTCACGTTATGGGCCATAGCGAAACTACGACGGATCGCTTTTAACTGGGGCTGTTCCTTTGCTGCAAACAGTTTAGCCAAATGTTCTGGTGGTGCTTCCCGAGCAGGAGAAAATAGCTGAAGAATACCTTATTCAGGTATGGAAAACCGAATACCTACAACCTGAATAAGGTATTAAGTAACCCTGCATAAGAGGTAAAATACCTAAAATAATAACTGGTGTGTATTCTGTGCATAACACGCAAAAAATGACTCCAGGTATGACAATACCTAAATAATAATTGGCGATTATTCCATACAAATAGTGATTTTTCCATAATTTAATAATACCTGAAGCAGTCCTCAACACCAAACCAATAACTCGTTGAAGTATTTTACCAATACCTACAAAATACCAAAATAAGTTATTTTCAATACCTGGATAACCGACTAATACCTTGTCTTGGTATGATACCTGACTTTGGTATGCTCGAGTTATGTGTCAGTTATTCATTCCTGCTCGGGATTAGTCAGTTGTTCTTGGAGATGAGGTTCTGCAGTAAAAATGGCATTTGCCCACATCATCCACGCAATATCCTGTGCCTTCCAGTTTTGACCGTGTTTTTCTCGCAGCTTTTGGACAAGTCCGTCTACTGCTCTATTGGAGGCTGCACCTGCCCTGTCTCTGGCAGCAGGCTCTAATAGCTTGTCCTTTACCGTTTTGAAAACACTTGTTGGTCACTGATAGGGAATAAACGTGTAAAAGGAGACACATTTCCTTTTTCCTCCAGTTTTGCAGTAAGTTCTCAGTTACCTTGTCCACCGTGTAGTACCTGTGATTGGATTTATCCCTGAACAAGGCATATCGAACGAAATCTGCTTCTTGTGGCATTTCCGTACTCCAAAATGGCTGGGTCGAACCGCTCTCATCGCAGCGAAACAGTATTTCTTGCTTGAGAAATCGTTGGGATAGCAACCAGCACTGGTGTAGAAAATCATCTAATGTTCTTCCAGCGACGCCCCATTTTCCGACTTCTTTTCCCGAAGAATGTCCTTTAAAATCACGAACCGAAACCAGCTGCCAGCAACCATACAAACCATCAGGGAGCTTTTCTTGTGAAAACCCTGAAGAGTTGGGGTTCTCATCGTTCGGATCATCGTATTCGGAACCAGATTCGTTATCGGAGGATATATTCGGTTCATAGTCGATAAAAGGCGCGGCCGGAGCATCATTGTCCATCGGATCGCTCAGGTACTCAACGTTGATGAACGAGTAAAGATCGTCATCTGATGCCGCTGCGTTCCTTCGCCGTCGCTTCTGGCAGTGTTCGGACTGCATCTCAGAATTTGGGTTTATCTCTAAAACGAATATAAAATCACTATTCAAGATGATTCAAACATTACCAGTAGGCAGACTTACAAAACGAGCTCCGATAAGACAATCCAATCACTTTGATCGTAAAGACGTTACGACGTTCCGACTAAGAATATGTTCTCCTGAGCAAACTAAATAAACATGCTTCCGAAGATGTCACTTTATCACATCAAAACAAAATCGATAATTTTTGTCATGGCAACCATTGAATTATAAGGTGTTCCATGTTGTGTGCAACTATGGACTGTGCAGAAAATATTTGCACAGTCGTCTAATAAGAAGTAAAAAACTCAATAGCAATAGTGTGCATACCTCGCATTAACGGATTGAAGGAATCATAGTTATAAGATAAACTACCAATGCCTGTCGCCCTATCAAAGTAACCCGCGTTATCAAAGTTACCTCGTTTTACGATGCTAATATTAAATCGCAACCTTCTGTCTTTTGACTCATAGAAAACCATAAAAAAAATGATTGATTGATTTGTTTTTATTTAACCCTTCGGAGAAGGATGGGCCGTATGTGCCCAGCAGCGAAAATCGACCATCACAAACGTGTTCTAGACAGACTACCGAGGTTGCATCCAGAGAGGTGAAAATTCCATCTCCAAAGGGTTAAAGAGACTTTCAACCCTTGGCTGGTTCGTCTCTGTTGGCCATAAAAAAAATCAGATCAGATAAACTAAATGCATCTCTGCCAACACTTCCCTCACTGCACAAGTAAACACAGAGAGAAAGAGCGTGAGAATCGGCAAATGAGAGAACAACATCGTGGTGTGGGTGAGTGATTTGGAAGTCTCCAAGAACTCACCCGATTGGCGTGTGGTTGGTAGGTGGTTGAGTGACCGTTGCATCCAAAAGCTCGCCCGCTGCTTAGCACACGTGTGTTAGTTCGAACTCCATGAAAACATCAGCAGCAGCCACCAGCGAGTACCTAGCAATCTCTGCGTGCGTGCTTTTGGGCTCCATCCGTCCGGTTTCGGTCGGTGGGTGGTGGGTGGTGGGATGCGTTTAGCGAGCCGGTCAAGTTGAACAATCGAAAGATGCGGTTCGAGAACGCATTGATG